>NC_041217.1:94971780-94991014 GCF_002837175.3 Physeter macrocephalus
AAAACCAGACAAAGATACTACAAAAAAAGAAAATTACAGACCAATATCATTGATGAATATAGATGCAAAAATCCTCAACAAAATACTAGCAAACAGAATCCAACAACACATTAAAAGGATCACACACCATGATCAAGTGGGATTTATCCCAGGGATGCAAGGATTCTTCAATATATGCAAATCAATCATTGTGATACACCATATTAACAAACTGAAGAAGAAAAACCATATGATCACCTCAATAGATGCAGGAAAAGTTTTTGACAAAATTCAATACCATTTATGATAAAAACTCTCCAGAAAGTGGGCATAGAGGGAACTTACATCAAAATAATAAAGGCCATATATGACAAATCCACAGCAAACATCATTCTCAATGGTGAAAAATTGAAAGCATTTCGTCTGAGGTCAGGAACAAGACAAGGATGTCCACTCTTGCCACCTTTATTCAACATAGTTTTGGAAGTCCTAGCCACGGCAATCAGAGAGGAAAAAGAAATAAAAGGAATCCAAATTGGAAAAGAAGTTAAACTGTCACTGTTTGCAGATGACATGATATTATACATAGAAAGTCCTAAATACACTACCAGAAAACTACTAGAGTTCATCAATGAATTTGGTAAAGTTTAAGGTTAAAAATTAATACACAGCAATCTGTTGCATTTCTGTACACTAAAAGCAAAAGATCAGAAAGAGAAATTCAAGAAATAATCCCATTTACTATCACATCAAAAAAAAAAAAAAACCCAGGATAAACCTACCTGAGGAGACAGAAGACCTGTACTCTAAAAACTATAAGATGCTGATGAAAGAAATTGAAGACAACAAAACGGATGGAAAGATATACCATGTTCTTGGATTGGAAGAATCAGTATTGTCAAAATGCCTATACCACCGAAGGCAATCTACAGATTCAGTGCAATTCCTATCAAATTACCAATGGCATTTTTCACAGATCTAGAACAAAAAGTCTTAAAATTTGTATGGAGACAAAAAAGACCCCAAGTAGCCAAAGCAATCTTGAGAAAGAAAAGCAGAGCTGGAGGAATCAGGCTTCCTGACTTCAGACTATACTACAAAGCTATAGTCATCAAAACAGTATGGTAATGGCACAAAAATAGAACTATAGATCAGTGGAACAGGTTTGAAAGCCCAGAAATAAACCCATGCACCTACAGTCAATTAATCTACAACAAAAGAGGCAAGACTATACAATGGTGGAAAGACAGCCTCTTCAATAAATGGTTCTGGGAAAACTGGACAGCTACATGTAAAAAAAAATGAAATTCAAACATTCTTTAATACCATACACAAAAATAAGCTCAAAATGGCTTAAAGACCTATGTGTGACACTGGACACTATAGAACTCTTAGAGGAAAACATAGGCAGAACACTCTCTCACATAAATCACAGTCATATCTTTTTCATTCCACCTCCTAGAGTAATGGGAATAAAAACAAAAATAAACAAACGGGACCTAATTAAACTCAAAAGCCTTTGCACAGCAAAGGAAACCATAAGCAAAATGAAAAGACAACCCACAGATTGGGAGAAAATATTTGCAAATGATGTGATTGACAAGGGATTAGTCTCTAAAATTTACAAACAGCTGATATGGCTTAATATTATCAAAACAAACAACTCGGGCTTCCCTGGTGGCTCAGTGGTTGGGAGTCCGCCTGCCGATGCGGGGGACACGGGTTCGTGCCCCTGTCCGGGAGGATCCCACGTGCCGCGGAGCGGCTTGGCGCATGGGCCATGGCCACTGGGCCTGCGCGTCCGGAGCCTGTGCTCCGCAACAGCAGAGGCCAAGGCAGTGAGAGGCCTGCGTACCCCAAAAAAAACCAAAAAACAAAAAAAAACCAACTCAATCAAAAAATGGGCAGAAGACCAAATATACATTTCTCTAAAGAAGACATACAGATGGCCAAGAGGCACGTGAAAAGATGTTCAACATCGCTAATTATTAGAGAAATGCAAATCAAAACTACAATGAGGTACCAACTCACACCAGTCAGAATGGCTATCATCAAAAAAATCCACAAACAATAAATGCTGGAGAGGGTGTGGAGAGAAGGAGGTTCCTTAAAAAACTAAAAATAGAGCTACCATATGATCCAGCAATCCCACTCCTGGGCATATATCTGGAGGAAAACATGGTCCAAAAGTATACATGCACCCCAATGTTCATTGCAGCACTGTTTACAATAGCAAAGACATGGAAGCAACCTAAATGTCCAACCGACAGAGGAATGGATAAAGAAGATATGGTATATATATACAGTGGAATACTACTCAGCTATTAAATAAAGAGTGAAATAATGCCATTTGCTGCAACATGGATGGACCTAGAGATTGTCATACTGAGTGAATAAGTCAGACAGAGAAAGAGAAATGTATAGTATCACTTATATGCGGAATCTAAAAAGAAATGATACACATGAACTTATTTACAAAACAGAAACAGACTCACAGACTTAGAGAATGAACTTATGATTACCAGGAGAGGAAGGGATAGTTAGGGAGTTTGAGGTTGACATGTATATACTGCTGTATTTAAAAGGGATAACCAACAAGGACCTACTGTATAGCAGGGAACCCTGCTTAATATTATGTAACAACCTAAATGGGAAAAGAATTTGAAAAAGAATAAATACATGTATATGTATAACAGAACCATTTTGCTGTACACCTCAAACTATCACAACATTGTTAATCAACTATACTCCAATATAAAATAAAAAGTTTTTAAAAAAATAAAACATACCACTTCAAAAATAGTAATGTCATCTTTATAATCATCATTGTCAGTCTCACTCTGTCTCTTTTAAATATATTGGTTAAATACAATATTTATGAAGTTGTACTTGTGGATTAGCCTGTCACTTCTCTTAGAACCCCTGCAAGCTTCCTTCTAGAAGCTCGATATTTATGCTGTACCCCAGACCTCAGGCCTCTTAGA
This sequence comes from Physeter macrocephalus, assembly GCF_002837175.3. Taxonomy (NCBI): domain Eukaryota; kingdom Metazoa; phylum Chordata; class Mammalia; order Artiodactyla; family Physeteridae; genus Physeter; species Physeter macrocephalus. Next base: position 94,974,744 of record NC_041217.1, read on the forward strand.
TATCTAGTCCTTTGATACTCTGTGAGTTGGGTAAAGGGTTAGGCCTGGATCAGAATGATCTTATCACCATTTCTAGTAAGACCAGGACTTACTTCACTATAGACTCTATTTTTGAGTACTGAGGCAGCATGTGCTTATAAAAGTGAACACATATACACAATTTTTAGCATAAACTATGAACTAGTTATACTTTTAGGTAACTCAGTTTGAATAGAACAACACCAAAGAGGGGTGGGATTCTGATTCTAAGAGGGAGAATGTAGTGTGGCATTCAATCAGATGTGAGGGGGAAAAGCAAAGCTCAAAACTGGAGAGTTTGCCCATGTACCATATATAAATTGGGAGTTGTGTTGTCTTCTCCCAAATCCCCTCTAATAATATAGGTGTCATGTGCAGTACAGTTGGTGTATTTCACAGGTGAATATTATAATCCTATGAAAGCATTCCGAGACTGCAGGATGTGAGTCATGACAAAAATCTCAAGCATTATTATCCTTTCTCTTCCACCCAGGAGGGCTCAATTTTTGCATCTCATCTATAGCAATGTACATTATGAAGAACTAATAAAATGAAATAAGATGAAAGCAATATCAAAATATAAAACAAAGCACAGATCATAAAGTACTAATTTCTTCAGTTAAATTATATTGTTCATTTTTAATGGAATGATTAAAGATATAAAATCTGACATTACATTTTTTTAAAATCAAACTGGGAGACTCAAAATTTATCTTAATACTTTCTCTTTGTATTCTAAATTTCCTTCATAATGGAATGTATATTTGAAATCTATTTGGTCTGCTTGTCAATTTATTTTGTATCGATCTGATTTCACGTAGTGAATTATTATTTTTTGCTTATTTAACTAGTTCTCAACATGTTACAAAGCAGACTATCCCCCCAATCAAATCTACTACAAATATAGTTTTTACTTCTGTTTTATACAGAAGCTAGGTTATTAACAAATTTATTCTAATTCATTCATATTAAAATTTATTTAGTAAATGCCAGTTATTGACTTACTCCAAACCTATTTTTATATAGATAGGCTACTACTATTTAATGCATATTAGCAAGCTCCTTGGAGTTGTTTTCTTTATGACAATTACATATCATTTTAATCTTACATGTAATGGGTCAAAATTTCTTATTTTTCAATTCAGTTGCCATCACTACAACAATGATACTTACTTTCTTGGGTATATTTTCTTCCTTCTGTTTCTTTTCTTTCACTCCTTCTTCCTGTGTGGTTTATTTTTATTTGTTTTCTCCTATTCATTTGAACTTTACCAACCTTGACCTTGGTTATATTTAGCCTTCATATATGTACCTTCAATCTAGAAAAGGATTCTAGTTTCTAAAGACTGCATATGTTACATCTTTGTGTCTGGGCCTGCTCCAAATATGAGATTATTTTAAACAGGAATTAGTTGATTATCAAAAGTAATATAATACTTACCAGTAACTATTTTATCTTTATGATACTCAGGGGCTAAAGTGCTTGCTCAGGAAAAAAATTAAATTAAATCCATAAATATAAATAACATATTTAGATAAAAATATAGTCACATAGGGCTTCCCTGGTGGCGCAGTGGTTGAGAGTCCGCCTGCCGATGCAGGGGACACGGGTTCGTGCCCCGGTCCGGGAAGATCCCACATGCCGCGGAGCGGCTGGGCCCGTGAGCCATGGCCGCTGAGCCTGCGCGTCCGGAGCCTGTGCTCCGCAGCGGGAGAGGCCTATGATAATAGAATACTCATAAAACATTAATGATAACTAACAAATTAAAAAAATAAATAAAACATTAATGATAACTAACAAATTAAAAAAAAAATAAAATTAAAATCTCTTTAAAAAAATATATATAGTCACATAAATCAATTCACAAGCAGTATATTGTACTAGTTCCTACATGATGCTTTGTGGCACACAACTGTGGTTTGAGGTATCATAAAATACTGAAACTCCATTGCAGTCCTGGCTCTGCAGAGCTTCCCTCTCATCTCCAGCAACTTAGCGATCATTCGAATCTTTGTCAGTTGAAAGGCAGGAGATTGTGCAATATCTTGCTTAGGTGTCACCGTATTGGTTGAGCCCCTGGTTTGTAGGACAGGTCTGCCCACCTATCCTGCTATGGTAGTCAAGTTCATAAGGATGACCTAGCTTCAGAATCAGGTTCTTTCATTGTCCTGTACAAATTAAAAAAATAAATAAAACATTAATGATAACTAACAAATTAAAAAAAAATAAAAATAAAATCTCTTTAAAAAAAATATATAGTCACATAAATCAATTCACAAGCAGTATATTGTACTAGTTCCTACATGATGCTTTGTGGCACACAACTGTGGTTTGAGGTATCATAAAATACTGAAACTCCATTGCAGTCCTGGCTCTGCAGAGCTTCCCTCTCATCTCCAGCAACTTAGCGATCATTCGAATCTTTGTCAGTTGAAAGGCAGGAGATTGTGCAATATCTTGCTTAGGTGTCACCGTATTGGTTGAGCCCCTGGTTTGTAGGACAGGTCTGCCCACCTATCCTGCTATGGTAGTCAAGTTCATAAGGATGACCTAGCTTCAGAATCAGGTTCTTTCATTGTCCTGTTGACTTAACTAGCATGTCTTTCTGAATTTTAGAACTTTTTGTTTTGTATTTTCACATCTTTATTGGAGTATAAATGCTTTACAATGTTGCGTTAGTTTCTGCTGTACAACAAAGTGAAGCAGCTATACATATACATATATCCCCATATCTCCTCCCTCTTGCATCTCCCTCCCACCCTCCCTATCCCACCCCTCTAGGTGGTCACAAAGCATTGAGTTGATCTCCTTGTGCTATACAGCAGCTTCCCACAGCCATCCGTTTTACATTTGGTAGTGTATATATGTCAATGCTACTCTCTCACTTCATCCCAGCTTTCCCAACCACCCCGTGCCCTCAAGTCCATTCTCTACATCTGCATCTTTATTCCTGCCCTGTCACTAGGTCTCTGCATGCCTCATACCTGACCATTCTCAACATGCGTGTGTGTGTGTTTTGCCTGTGTGTATGTGTTAATGTGGTTATCCTGCTAGCTCTGACCTTCTTAACACCCTTTTCTTCAATCCTTTCTTTAGGCAGTTAATCTGCTGAATATTCTGATGACTGCATGTCCTCAACTTCGCTGAATATCCAGGAATTAAAAAATCTGACTCTTCTGTTCTGAAAAAGCATAGGTCCAGTTTGATACTTTACATTTCGTGAATCACATGGATAAGTCATTTGGAAGGGAGAGGTTACACTGCACTTTACTAGACATTTCCCTCCTTTCTGAGTCCATCCTACCATGTCTGGCTCTGTGTGTCTCATCATCCTCTCATCTTCCAGTGGTCAGAGCTAACTGGTAACTGGTAACTTTGAGGCAAAAGAGCTGAGCTTTCATATTCCTGCACTGGGCAGTCCTTGACTTCAGGCTGCTGGGCACTTTCTATGCTCAGGGAAGCTGGGCAAGTGATCCCAGTAGCCCAATGGCAGTTCTCTGAAGAAGGTTGCCTGTACCAGCCTTTAGGAGTAAAGCATACAAACCAGGGAGATGGATACCCAGAATCCATAAAAGGGATCTAAAGGCATCTGGATGAAGTGACACCGTGACCACTACACTAACTCCCATGGCAGTTAGTGCCTGAAGTAGATGCATGAAAGCATCTACATTCCCGTAGGAAATGAAGAGAAAGGGAATTGGCATTTCCTTATGCATCTGAACTTGTTCATTCTTTAAAGAGACATTTATGTTGACCGGTTTATGGCATTTATAAAATTTGTTTTCCATTGAAATTGTCATTTGTAAATTTGCAGATAGGTACTAATTCAGAATTTTAACTGTTTATTCAACAAAAGAAGGACATATTTACTTTGAAGAAAAACCCTCTGGGGGACTTCCCTGGTGGTCCAGTGGTTAAGACTCTGCACTTCAAATGCAGGGGGCATGGGTTCGATCCCTGGTTGGGGAACTAGAATCCCACATGCTGTGCGGTGTGGCCAAAAAAAAAAAACCCTCTGTAGGTTGTAAAAAAACCATAGTAATGTATGTGACTGTCTGGTGGAATGATTATCTGTTGATGATTGCCTCTGGCTGTTGACCAATTTTGCATCACTGTAACAAATTCATCGCAGTAATTTGATTGTCTGTATATGTGTCTACTCTTTGAATTCTCCTTTGAACCAGTTGCAAAATCTTAGTGGTTCTCTTACAAACTAGTTGAATAAAATCTTTGACACTTAAAAATGAACTTTTTTCTACAAGTTCCTTTATTAATAAATCTCAGTGTAGAAGAACAAGGTCCCCAAATGACCCATATGATTAAAAGTGCAAATTTACTCCAACCTGGGATAAAAAACAAATAGCAGGCCTCAACTCTCTAGGCCATAGAAATTTAATGTGATTAAAATGCTTTTATCACACAACTGTAGTGCCGAACCATATTTGATTAACCCTTTCTTTTATGTCATTGGGACAAAATATGTGCTATGACTGCAGCCGATAGACTGCATCATAATACAGTTTAGGGTCAGAACATCAAAAATAACAACAAAATAAGAACAATGTTTTAAAGTCAAGTGACTGAATCCAGGTACATTTTTTTTTTAAAGCAAAAAGTGCTAAAAATATTCCTGATACTTCAAAAACAAGATTATATATAATTTAGCTGCACATTTTAGTCTATTCTCTTTGTATGCATGATGGCCTAGTCTTCACCCTCTCCCAACTTATACTTGCTTTACCCCCATTAAATTATGTGCTATGTAGGTATAAAAAAATAGTAGTGTCTAAGTAATAGACATGCATTTAAAAAAAAATTAACAAACACCATGATGATAACAACTGAAATTTTTTGCTCTCAGAGGACAATGGAATTGCAAGACATTCCATTCACAAACAATGTAGTTCAATAGAAACTTTATACACATACTCCCAAAAGTCTATACCAGATTAGGCCACTTTACTAAATCACTAAAATTAGAAGTAATGAAAACATTATCATAATTTTTTAGAGCCGTAAGAGTCTGAGGCACTCTGGGAAAGATGTTCTCATACAAGTAGAACATGTCAGAGATATCAAGTTATCTTACAAGAAAGTCACCAGATACCCAGTAATCAAGTACACTCTAATGACAGTGACTTTGATTTGATATGACTTCACTGGATGCATTCCTATTTGGACTGAACTACTGAAAGGAACACAGATATTGGGCAGCTAAGGTGGGCCCGCCCTCCTCCCTGGTATTATACTGGGAATTTAGGAAATTAGTCTGAGTTGCTTATTGTAAATCACTATGCTCCTCAGGCCATCAATTCTCTTTATAAATTGCTGTTTCAACATAATTTGACAAAACTCTCAAGTGACTGTAGCTAAGTAGCCTGGAATGAGAAAGGAATGGGAAATATAAATCAGCTTAGCTATCTTTACGTAACTGAGTGGCAGACAACGGAATCTTAATGTCAGCATTCCCAGTTTCCAGTAGTTATAAACACAGCCTTCCGCTTCCTAATGAACTACCACTTTGGCTCTACAGCACTGCTCATTCTCTCATATTTCTGGTAGCTGCATTTTGTTCTGTTTGTTTTACTCTGGCTGTTTGGGGTCCTAAGAGAATCTACTTAGAAGGGTCTTGGCATTCATAGGTTTAATATTTAGGAATATGAAAAGCTGTGGAAACTATTGATAAGTAGGTGTTAGTGCCAATGAAAATATTTAGAGTAATCAGATTTTTCTTTATGTATCATATTAAGTGAATGCACAGCAGACAGTATTTTATTATTTTTTAAATTTAATTTTATTTATTTATTTTGTATACGGCAGGTTCTTATTAGCCATCCATTTTATACACATCAGTTTATACATGTCAATCCCAATCTCCCCATTCATCCCACCACCACCACCACCCCTCCACTTTCCCCCCTTGGTGTCCATACGTTTGTTCTCTACATCTGTGTCTCTATTTCTGCCTTGCAAACCGGTTCATCTGTACCATTTTTCTACATTCCACACATATGTGTTAATATACAATATTTGTTTTTCTCTTTCTGACTTACTTCACTCTGTATGACAGTCTCTAGGTTCATCCATGTCTCTACAAATGACCCAGTTTCGTTCCTTTTTATGGCTGAGTAATATTCCATTGTATATATGTACCACATCTTCTTTACCCATTCATCTGTCGATGGGCATTTAGGTTTCTTCCATGACCCGGCTATTGTAAACAGTGTTTCAATGAATATTGGGGTGCATGTGAGCAGACAGTGTTTTATTTCCAGGCTTGTTACCTGCAGAATTTTTCCTTGAGGAACTGACACTGTCAGTTCTCTGAAATATGTCAACATTAATGAAGCATTGAGAGAGCATGGCTAAATAATTACTGGTTTGCTCATCTCAGCTGGGGAGCTCATTTCTCTCTGCCTTACATTCAAAGTCTTTTGAAAGTCTGTTTACTTAATCACTATAAGGAAAATATAGAATCCTGCAAACTAATTGAAGAGACAGATTCTCACAAGTGGCCAAACTTAGTTGTTCATTATTTCAAGGCAATTAATTCTATTTCAGGCTCAATGATACTGGTAGTTATTAGTGCTATCTGTCAAATATTCCTGTTTCTGCCCCATTCTGGGCACATGACAGGTTCACAGTTGTATGCCCTTTATTGCTAGGAAGAAAACCATATGACAAGTTCTGCACAATGAGTTATAAGTAAAATGGTGTTTGTCACTTTTGGGTTGGAATTCTTGGTTTTCACAATGAGGTCCTCCAGATCTTGCTCTTTCCTTCTGCGTGGTGATGGATAATTTTAAGAAAGATAATGGCTGTTCTATCAACCTGGGTCCCTGAGTGACAAGGGTGAACTGAATCTCCCAAACCCACCTCACTGTCCTCAAATAGATATGAAACATGAGCAAGGAATTAATCTTTGTTGTTTTAAGCCACTGAGCTTTTAAGGTTGATTGGTACTACCTTTACTGATATCTATACTCATGCAGAAGTAAAGTTATAAATTACTAGTTGGATGTGACAGGAGAAGGAGAAGGAAAATACTTCAGGGCAGTACATATCTGACCACAGAGATTGTTGGACAACCTGCCTCCAATTTCACAATCTTTACTTGGCTCAAAATCACATTAAGATTCCTTTAATAGTGGCATGCTTCAGCACTGTGTGCCACTAATAACATGCTTCTCAGATAGCTTCCCAGTGGGGCTCTATGCACAAGATAACATAGAAAGGCCTAAAAATAATATGGTTAAAATATGTTGATGCTTTGAAATGAGTTCTCTGCAATTTCTAAATTTAATTCAAGTCATCACACTGTTGCTTTGCAACCTCCTGGCGGCGCTTCCCACCTGAAACTGGTCCTGGTACTCAGTACTGCTGTCCTCCGAGGGCAGGTAGAGACCTAAGAAGGAGGTAGATCACTCCAGGTTGGTAAGTGGTAGGTTTAATAAACAACTTACATAGAAGACTTGTCTTGGGTGGCCACAAGTTAAGTAGATCTCCACACCCGCTGCCAGAATCTTAAAAAAGTTTATGTAGAGGCTTCACTGAGTCCAGTCACGTACATAGTCCAAATGGTCTCATCACCCCATTATTATCTCAAGGCTGTATCCTTGAGGGAGCATCTGGGAGTGGAGAAGGCAAGTGGAACACACATTCCAAGGACAGGGATGAGGAGCCTCCAATGCGTGGGTCCAGCTTGTGGGTCAAACCTGCAATCACATCTCTTGACGACCTCCCCCAACTCACACTCAGCACAGCGGTGGAGACAAACATCTTTATACTCAAGAGCACAAACTTGTGGATGAAAAAATACACGTATTTTTCTAAGCATTTTGTGCTATGGACTTAAAATACATTTTCTCAATGAATTCTGAAAACTTTTTTGCGATCTGGCATTGTGATCTCCGTGAACTGGTAATGTTGACAATTTACTGTTTTCATGTACAAAGCATTATGCTAGGTGCTTTATATACACTGACATATTCATTTACCATAGCAAGTCCGTGAAGAGGAAGCTGAGATTCAGAGAATTTAAGAAAGCTAATTTCAAAGCCCGTAATGGTTCAATATTGCAGTGGGTGCTATGGAGAGATTATGTTCATTAGGAATTTAGCATCGGTTAGAAAGATGACTAACACAGACATTTCCTGATATGAAACTGAGAAAACCTCTGGCAAAGCTAAGTAAATATAGCCAGTAAGTTCCTTTTGTAAAAAACTATTTCCTCTGAGATTTTCCCCATTATCTGTCGGTTGCAATCATAGCATCTATTCAGTGGTATGAATAGTCATTAACTTTATTTAGCAAAAACATTATTACACATTAACTGAGGGCCAGGTATCTTCATCCTTTTTTCTGTGACCCAGATCTCGGCAGCTCTTGCATCCACCTATGATCCTCTCAATTCAGTATCTTTAAATCTTTCCATCTCATTTACTCAACTTGCACTCGGGGCTGAGAAAGCAGTCATCTGAGAATATTTTTCAGTAGTACAAGAAGGACATCACTTCATCTTTATTTGCAGGTGATTATTTCTCCTAACTTAATTGGATCCATAAAATGTAAAGAGGCAACTGGAGAAGCTCAGACACTATGAAACTGAATTTAAAATGTAGACGCAAGAAATGCTAGGGCCTTAAAAGCAGAAAAGGGCATCCCTGACATGGGTAAAATCTTTTTATTCATGCTCAGTTTTCTGCTATGTGTTTCCCAAATGTGTCTCTTTCTTTAAGTACACTGCTTTGCAACTACCTCTATCAGCTCTTTCTCAGGTTTGGTGGTTTCTCCATTCTCATCACCATTTGCTTAGCTCCAGCACTCACAACCTCCATGCCATCAGAATCTCTTCACTCTGGTTCATTTTCTGCAACATAGTCTGAATTGGTATCCTGAAACATAAATCTAGTCACGTTTCTTTTATCCTTCAGATATTTGTTGGCTTCCCACTACCCGTAAGGGGAAAATAATTATGCATCACAGGCTGACATACAAGACACTTTGCAACTCAACTCAGTCCCAGCTTTCTTCTTGATCCTCCTTTCCTGACATTTCCTTCTGAACTTCTTTCCTTCCCCCATTCCCAGCTCACCCCACCACCTGACAGGTTAATCACCAAACATCTCGCTCTTCCCAGAGTATCATGAGATATTTTCAGGTCAGTGTGATCTGGAAACTGGCTAGAATGCCTTTCCTTTGACTTTTCCATCAGGAAAACTCACACTTACTCTTCAAACTCAGAACAAATGTCAGCTCTTTGGTGAAGCCTTTCCCAGCTGCCCCAGACAAAGTTCATCAGCCTCTTTATGGGACCAGCAAAGCTCTTTGTTCCCATTTATAGCATAGACTTCATTGTATCATAACTCATCTGCTCATAGGTCTCTCTTTTCTACTAAATTGGGAGCGGGGCCTATAATGTCTTCGGCATCGTTGTATTTCCTGTGGCTTGTGTGGTGCTTGGTACATAGCAAACGCTCAAAAATGTTTGCTGAATAAAAGGAGAAAGTTTTGTCCCTTAGTATATAAATTACTAGTCCAAAATGGTAACTCAGTCATAAGAAACAGACCCTGTGGCCCATCACAGCAATTTGTGCCTCCAATAACCGAATTCTAGCAAGTGCTCCACCGAAACAAGACAGGCAGTTCTCCCGCAGAAGTTTCACACAAATACCTAGGTAAGCAGCTATTTTGGGCATCCTGTCATCTCCCACTTGTCTCCAGAGCAATTGTAGAATGAGCTTTGTGCTGGCACTGATGTCTTAGGAATGTAAGCTCTGTGAGTTGACACTGCTGTTTGTCTTCTTGTCACCCGCCGTCCTCTGAGCAGGCCCTTCGCATTGTGTCAAGTGTCCTGATTCAGAGCACATCAAGACAGATGGCATGGTCCTCATGCAGGATTTTGATAGATAAGCTCCCTAGCTCTAGGTTAACAGAACACTTTCTTCCCTTGGTGCATGAATATTCAATAACTTCAACACTCACATGCAATCTCTGTTCGGAAAAGGAAATATACAGCAAGAATGAGAAAACCACACACGTCTACGGTCATTTACTTTGGACATGTTCTTAGAAAAACTTGCTTCCATATATTATCTTTTTCCCATCCATAAAGACCCAATTTAAAATCTGTCTGGGAATCTAAAATATGACACAAATGAACCTATCTACGAAACAGAAACAGACTCACAGACACAGAGAACAGACTTGTGGCTGTCAAGGGAGAGGGGTGGTGGGGGAAGGATGGACTGGGAGGTTGGGGTCAGCAGATGCAATCTATTACATACAGGATGGATAAACAAAGTCCTACTGTGTAGCACAGGGAACTGTATTCAGTGTCCTGTGATAAACTGTAAAGGAAAAGAATATAAAAAGGAATGTATATATAAATATATAATGGAATCACTTTGCTGTAAGCAGAAATTAACATAACATTGTAAATCAACTATACTTCAATAAAAATATTTTTAAATGATTAACAAAAACCTAATAAAAATAAAATAAAATCTATGTTGCTCAGGAAGCTTCCTCCTCTGTGCAGCCACAGTTGCAGTATGAGATAGACTCTGAGTTGCTCTTTCAAGGGGTTCAAAACTTACCATTGTCAACGTTTTGCCCAGTGACTGCCAATTGTGTTAACGTGTCACTGCCAAAATTCATTCTTCAGTCATCTGTGAGCTTTCCCCCTTGTAGACAAGCCTGTTTATATATTCATATTCCAGTGACAGAGAACATATGGGCTGACTCATTCCACTGTAGCAGTGCAGAATCAACAGTTTGCTTTAACTTAGCTAATTAAACTTTAAAATTAGATAGCTGATTATATTCTCTACACACATGGCCAGAGTATTTGGGAGCACACAATTATCACAATCCTAACAGCTATTCTAGTTTATTTTATGTTTATGGCTCTTCATTCCTACAGTTTTAAACAGCAAGCATGGTTGGAGGTCATTTAATTGGTTCAGCATGTAAAAAAGTGCCCCCAACTTGTGCTGACTCATCAGCATTTTAATGTTACAACACATACGTGCATATAATCCCAGCTCAAGTTCCTTGCTCAGCAAAATTAGAAGATGAGATTTTTAAACTTTTAAGAGTTTCTAAAAATATATACAGTAAAAACGACATGGTTAGTGTATTTTGTTGTCTAAAAAATTCATATTAGATCTTAGCATATGGTTTGGATTATTAAAACTGTCATTGCTGAAATAATTTTTATATTAAAAGTAAAATAGTAGTAGACTGGGAGTCAGTATGCCTACATTATAGGCTCAGAGAGTTTAGACTGTGAGATTTTGGAATCTTTAGCTTTCCAAAATTTCATTTTCATAGCTTTAAAATGAGAGGACTGAACCCCAAATAGTGTTTAACTTCTTCTTCTCCTTACTCCCCCCTCCTTCTCTTCCTCTTTTTTATTTTCTCTCCTTCTTCTTCTTCATTTTGCCGTTGACCTGGGAGAGCTAACAACGTTGTATGCATAGGCATGTAACCAGAAAAACAGAAATCCTCCCAATTTACCCCTGGGCGTGTTGCATGGACTGGCCTCACAAATGCATATTTCCTTGCTTCAGCTCACAGAGTGTGATTGTGCCTTCCCTGGAAACACTATCTGGCCTAAAGTGGTGAACACTGTAACTTCACAGTTTCTGTCAACTCTTTGATAGGTAGATTGATTTGAAACAGCTTAGAAATCAGAGGATGAACAAAATGGCTAGCAAGTGGGAGAGAGTAATACGTTTGCTGATATTGTGAGGGGCTGTTCCCTTCGTAGGCAGGGCTCTGCACAGATTTTCTTACATGTCGGGAAAATGTTTCTTCTTAAAATATGGAACTAGGTTACACTGTTTTCTAGAATTAGTATGTGTCTCTGGGAGACAGTCTTGCCTGCACGTGTGTTGATTCATTGGCTGAGACTGGATGACTGGTATGGCTTGTTCTTTTATCTCCCTCTAGGGGGAGATTTTAAAAAGATCATACTCTGAACCATCTTATTAAAGCTCCACCAATGGGTTAAGCTGCCCTGAATAAATCAATCTTTGGAAATCGCATTGTAAGGGACTTTATATTCCACGACTTGTCTCATGGGGGCAAGAGATGAATTCTGATGCAACTAAATGTCTGTCTCGGAATCTCCATACATTTTGGGTGGCAGACAAATTAACCTTAGTCTTTTCTGTGTAACTTCCCTCCAAACCCCATAATCTCAGGTGTATGGAGTGCTGTCATGTGCAGAGAGTATGTGGGGAGGGGAACCTATTTGGGTCTGGTCATTTGTCCACTCAAATGATGCTAAGATGCCACCATTCTTCACCGTGTGGTCCCTTCAGGTCTCTCCTGATTCCATGCTTCGGTTCTGGGAAATAAACTATTTTGCTGAGCTCCCTGTACTACCATTTTCCTCGGTGGGGCTAGCCATCTTCCCTGTGCACGGATAGAAATCAGGCCTCAGGTCATCCTGCCTGAGAACACATACAGCTCTCTCGCTTGGGCTCTCTCCCTCTCCTTCCCCTCTTTCTCCTGCTTCCCTCTCTTTCTCTTCTCTTACTCCCTTTCTCTTTTCCTTCTCCTCAGTCAAGGGGAATCTTCTGGTGTGATTGAACAGGGAAGAATCCACTTGATAGCTTCACTCAGATATTTAACAGATATCTTAAGCTTCACATGTGCAAATCAAGACTTCTGAGTTTAGTTCCTCAAACTGCTACTTCTTCAACGTTCCTCATCTCAGAAAAGTGGCACTTCCTCACACTCAGAAGCCCCAAACTTGGAAAGTAATCCTTGATTCTTCTCGTTTGCTCACCCTCCTTATGCCAAATCTTCACCTGTTCATCCTCACATCCATGTTTACTTTCCCCTGTTTGTTTTGTCACAGAGGGACTGACTCCTGCAAGCTGTACTTCCCAGGGGCCCCTGGCAGCCAGCTGTCAGCATTGGCAGCAGATCAGAGGGCAGGAAAAAGAGAGAAGCCGGGTTGTTTACCCCTCCCTGTGAGTGAGCCTCAGTAATGGCTGCATCTCCAGCCTCCTAAGGAACAGCTCCCCCGACCCCCGCCACCCTACGTGTTCCAGTTACCACCAAAAGCCCTGGCTTCTGGGCTATAATAGTATCACATCCTCACTTCATCCCCCCAGCATGGGGACGAGAGTGGCTTTCTGCTGTTGCCAACCTCTGGGAGGTCTCACCATCCTATATGTCTCCTTGGGTCTCGGATCACGTGACAAATAATTCCTCCTTAAGCTCCCTCCGTTGCGTCTTATTGGTCAGGGCGATATCAAATGCCCACGCTTAAACATACCACTGGCAGGAGGAATGGGATGAACGCAACTGGTTTACATTAATCCACCTTCATCCTCTGGGACTGTAGAAGAGCCATGAAGCTCATAGCTGCTGAATGTTCATTTCCCCATTAAACGCATTCATCCCCAGCAGCTGTTTCCACTATTTCTTAATCAAAAGAGGAAAATGATAAAGATATTCAACTCTGTTTATTTCTCGACATATTTGGAGGATTAGTAAGTATTCTGAGAATGTTTTCCTACTCGCTGAACGATCTGTGGAAGAGGCAGTGGGGTTAGAAACTGACACTTGTTCTGCTTTTGTATTTTGCTAGAGAATTTCATGTTTCTGAAATGTACTACTTTAGGCTCTGCCCTTATTTGATTGTTGTGGGTGACAAAAAAGTTGCTGTTTTAAAAACGATTTTCCTCATTTTTTGTTGGGAAAGAGAAGTTTTGTGAGGAAATTTTTATTGACTATCTTAATGCAGAAGTCAAATGATATTTATGTAAAACGTAATAACGTGTGACATTAAACTATCTTGCGTAAGGATGCATTGCTAAGAGGTAAAACTATAAAGAAAACCGAGAAAGTGAATACTCCAAGTGTCAGGATGGTGGTTACTCTGTGGGGAGAGAAACACTTGTTCTCTGGAAGGACCGTGTGCTGCGTGCGCTACGTGCATTTTATGCATTTTTTCCTGTCTGTGTTATATTTCACAATTGAAAAAAAGTTAAAAATATCAACAACTGTTGCAAACTGTAGGACATTACTCCTTAAAAGAAAATTAGATTATGCCACTCACATTCTTAATAGTCTCCAATAATTTCCCAATGCAATTAAAATCAGATCTGGCAGAGCTGGAACTCCCGGCTCGGGGTCTCTTCCCTCCGCCATCACGGAACTGCCCCAGGGCCCGAGGGGAGGGCGGCCTCACTGAGGCTGCCAGCTCTGGAGGGTCCCCGGCGGCCGAAGCCGCTACAGTCGTGGAGACTGCGGGCCAGTGAATCAGAGGAGAGAGAAGATGGCAGAAGAGTAAGACGCGGAGATCACCTTCCTCCCCACAGATACATCAGAAATACATCTACACGTGGAACTGCTCCTACAGAACACCTACTGAACGCTGGCAGAAGACCTCAGACCTCCCAAAAGGCAAGAAACTCCCCACATACCTGGGTAGGGCAAAAGAAAAAAGAATAAACAGAGACAAAAGAATAGGGACGGGACCTGCACCAGTGGGAGGGAGCTGTGAAGGAGGAAAGGTTTCCACACGCTAGAAGCCCCTTCTCGGGCTGAGACTGCGGGTCGCAGAGGGGGGAAGCTTCAGAGCCGCGGAGGAGAGCGCAGTAACAGGGTGCAGAGGGCAAAGCGGAGAGATTCCCGCACACAGGATCGGTGCCGACCAGCACTCACCAGCCCGAGAGGCTTGTCTGCTCACCCGCTGGGACAAGCGGGGGCTGGGAGATGAGGCTCGGGCTTCGGTCGGATCGCAGGGAGAGGACTGGGGTTGGTGGCGTGAACACAGCCTGAAGGGGTTAGTGCGCCACAGCTAGCCGGGAGGGAATCCGGGAAAAAGTCTGGAGCTGTCGAAGAGGCAAGAGACCTTTCCTTCCCTATTTGCTTCCTGGTGCGAGAGGAGAGGGCATTAAGAGCGCTGCTTAAATGAGCTCCAGAGATGGGCGCGATCTGTGGCTATCAGCGCGAACCCCAGAGACGGGCATGAGACTCTAAGGCTGCTGCTGCCGCCACCAAAAAGCCTGTGTGCGAGCACAGGTCACTCTCCACACCTCCCCTTCCGGGAGCCTGTGCAGCCCGCCACTGCCAGGGTCCCGTGATCCAGGGACAACTTCCCCGGGAGAACAAACGGCGCACCTCACGCTCTTGAAAAGTCATGCTGGCCTCTGCCAGCAAAGGCTACCACCACATTCTGTAGCCCTCCATCCCCCAAGCCTCGGTGATCTGTGGAATACATGAATAGACAGCGAATCATCCCAAGTTGATGAGGTGGACTTTGGGAGCAAGATATATTATTTTTTCCCCCTTTTTCTCTTTTTGTGAGTGTGTATGTATGTGCTTCAGTGTGAGATTTTGTCTCTATAGCTTTGCTTTCACCTTTTGTTCTAGGGTTCTGACTGTTCCATTTTTTTTGTTTTTTTTTACTTTTTAAAATTTTTCTTCTT
Source organism: Physeter macrocephalus (assembly GCF_002837175.3). Lineage (NCBI taxonomy): Eukaryota > Metazoa > Chordata > Mammalia > Artiodactyla > Physeteridae > Physeter > Physeter macrocephalus. The sequence continues at coordinate 94,990,218 of NC_041217.1, forward strand.
AATAATTATTTTTTATTTTAAAAACTTTATTTTATCCTACTTTATTTTATTTTCTTTCTTTCTTCCTTCTTTTCTTCTTTCCTTCCTTCCCTCCTTCCTTCCTTTCTTCATTTCTTCCTTCCTTCCTTCATTCCTTCCTTCCTTCCTTTCTTTCTTTCCTTTCTATTTTTTCTCCCTTTTATTCTGAGCCTTGTGGATTAAAGCCTCTTGGTGCTCCAGCCAGGCAGCAGGGCTGTCTCTTAGGTGGGAGAACCAACTTCAGGACACTGGTCCGCAAGAGACCTCCCAGCTCCACGTAATACCAAATGGCGAAAATCTCCCAGAGATCTCCATCTCAACACCAAGACCCAGCTTCACTCAATGACCAGCAAGCTACAGTGCTGGACACCCTATGCCCAACAACTAGCAAGACAGGACCACAGCCCCATCCATTAGCAGAGAGGCTGCCTAAAATCATAATAAGGCAACAGACACCCCAAAACACACCACCAGACATGGACCTGCCCACAAGAAAGACAAGATCCAGCCTCATCCACCAGAACATAGGCACTAGTCCTCCGAACCAGGAAACCTACTCAACCCACTGAACCAACCTTAGCCACTGGGGACAGACACCAAAAACAACGGGAACTATGAACCTGCAGCCTGCAAAAAGGAGACCCCAAACACTGTAAGCAAAATGAAAAACAGAAAAACACACAGCAGATGAAAGAGCAAGGTAAAAACCCACCAGACCTAACAAATGAAGAGGAAATAGGCAGTCTACCTGAAAAAGAATTCAGAATAATGATAGTAAA
>NC_041217.1:94993550-94994283 GCF_002837175.3 Physeter macrocephalus
GAATCCAACAGCACATTAAAAGGATCATACACCATGATCAAGTGGGGTTTATCCCAGGAATGCAAGGATTCTTCAATATACGCAAATCAATCAACGTTATACACCATATCAACAAATTGAAGGAGAAAAACCATATGATCATCTCAATAGATGCAGAGAAAGATTTTGACAAAATTCAACACCCATTTATGATAAAAACCCTGCAGAAAGTAGGCATAGAGGGAACTTTCCTCAACATAATAAAGGCCATATATGACAAACCCACAGCCAGCATTTCCACTAAGATCAGAAACAAGACAAGGTTGCCCACTCTCACCAGTCTTATTCCACATGGTTTTGGAAGTTCTAGCCACAGCAATCAGAGAAGAAAAAGAAATAAAAGAAATCCAAATAGGAAAAGAAGAAGTAAAACTGTCACTGTTTGCAGATGACATGATACTATACATAGAGAATCCTAAGGATGCTACCAGAAAACTACTAGAGCTAATCAATGAATTTGGTAAAGTAGCAGGATACAAAATTAATGCACAGAAATCTCTGGCATTCTTATACACTAATGATGAAAAATCTGAGAGTGAAATTAAGAAAACACTCCCATTCACCATTGCAAAAAGAAAGAATAAAATATCTAGGAATAAACCTACGTAAGGAGACAAAAGACCTGTAGGCAGAAAATTATAAGACACTGATGAAAGAAATTAAAGATGACACAAACAGATGGAGAGATATACCA
>NC_041217.1:94995561-95011643 GCF_002837175.3 Physeter macrocephalus
CCCCAATGTTCATTGCAGCTCTATTTACAATAGGCAGGACATGGAAGCAACCTAAGTGTCCATCAACAGATGAATGGATAAAGAAGATGTGGCACATATATACAATGGAATATTACTCAGCCATAAAAAGAAATGAAACTGAGTTATTTGTAATGAGGTGGATAGACCTGGAGTCTGTCATACAGAGTGAAGTAAGTCAGAAGGAGAAAAACAAATACCATATGCTAACACATATATATGGAATCTAAGAAAAAAAAATGTCATGAAGAGACTAGGGGTGGGACGGGAATAAAACACAGACCTACTAGAGCATGGACTTGAGGATATGGGGAGGGGGAAGGGTAAGCTGTGACGAAGTGAGAGAGTGTCATGGACATATATACACTACCAAACGTAGGGTGGAGAGCTAGTGGGAAGCAGCTGCATGGCACAGGGAGATCAGCTAGGTGGTTAGTGACCACCTAGAGGGGTGGAATAGGGAGGGTGGGAGGGAGGGAGACACAAGAGGGAAGAGATATGGGAACATATGTATATGTATAACTGATTCACTTTGTTGTAAAGCAGAAACTAACACACCATTATAAAGCAATTATACTCCAATAAAGATGTTTAAAAAAAAATCAGATCTAATTCCTCACTGTGGACCCCAAGGCTTTACAAGATCTGGTGTCCATTCACCTCTCCAACTTCTCCTATCTATTGCTGTTTGCTCTCTAATCCTCACCCACTCTAGACTTAAATTCCTTGAATATGTCAAATTCACACCCACCTCTAGGTTTTTGTACTTGCCGTTTCCTCTGCTTAGAATATTCCTTTCCAAACTCTTCACAAAGCTGGTGCTACCTCAGATGTTATATTCAGCTCCCGGTTTACCATCACTCAGATGCTTTCTCTTAATACTGCAGCTACCGTAACCCCCTGCCCCCCCATTCACCCCATCCTCTCCCCACCACTGAGCTCTACGCCATCGCCTTGCTCTGTTTCTTTCATATACTTATCACCACATGAAATGATGAATAAAAGATATTATTTCATATACTGATCACTACTTGAAAGTATCTTGTGACTGTGTTTACTTGTCTGTTGCCACCTTCTACTAGAATAGAAATGTTTCTATTGTATTCATTGTTTTTATACCCAGCACCAAAACCTGACATGCACAGAGCAGATGCTTACTTGTTGAATATTTTTTGGATACATAGTATTTCTTTATAACAGTCTCTGCCTGTGAATGTAAATTATCTTAAGGTGTCTCTCTCAGGGGCATCTAGTGTATCTCCTTAATGGGTTTAAACCAGGAGTCAAGCAATGCTGACCGGGTTAAGACAGGTGATGTAAGTGAGTGAAGCTTCCCAGGTCAAAGAAAGGATGGTGGTGGGAACTAAGGTTTCAGCCTCTACTCAGACACATGAAAACAACAGCCTAGGGTGGCTAGACCTTCTAAGTGTTAAGAGAAGTCAGAAATTCAAATTTCTCTGTGAAATGTGTCAAATTATTAAATGTTGGCTCAAGTTTTTTAAAATTCCCTATGAACGTAGTAAAACATATCTGTGGATCAAATTTAACTCTGGGGTCTCTGGTTTGAGATCTGGTTTAGGAAATAGGAAAGAAAATGCCAGTCGAAAACCTACTCTGGGGCAAATAAGTATAGAGTCTGTTATCAGATTAAATGGAGGGAAGGAAAAGAGGAAAATAAGGGTAAAATAAAAGTTAGATTGATATCTCAATTATCCTGCCACAGGGTTTTTCTGAGTGGATAGTCTGTGTGACCTTTTGTTACATCAAGGTGCTAAGATTGGTTTTAAAGAGAGGAGCAAGAAGGCAGAGTTTTATTTGGGTTTCATGGATAAAATAAGACAAAATGGTATCTTGAGGAAGGGAGGATGGATGGAAACAGAGGGACTCTCTCCTTATAAAACCCATCACTGCTGTCTCTAGAGTAAAAGGAACACCATGTGATGAGGATAAGAAACCCATTAGCGACAATTTATGGAAGGTCTTGAAGTGTATAAGGTAAAGAGGGTAGGAGCTGGGTTGACTTGGATATATGTGCACACAGACTAGAGTAGCTTACATGGGAAAACGAGCCAAATAATGAAATCGCTAAAGAACTGTGCTTCTTTAAACCAAGAACAGTTTCAATTAATTAGCGACGTCTTGATCTGCTCATTTAGGCACAAACTATATCTACTCGATAAATATCAAATACGATTCTACTTTGTGTATTATCAGGCAGAACAAAATTAATCATCAGCTAGGGCTGTCAGTTTACATGGGAGGATTAGGTCTAGTTCTCAAACGAGACATTTTCATAAATATAAATAAACATCAGATTTTTCAGATGATGAATGGAGGAAATTCAGCTCTGTTTATGGGAATGGGTCCTGAAATTGCTTTCTAGTTAACAGATGACTCCAAGTGCTTTCATTTGATGGTGAAAAGTGCCTGCCATAGCCAAACCTACAGTCCAACAATAACCAAGAATATTTGATTTTAGCCATAGCCCAATAATATAAACATTGACAATAAAATTTGAATATTTGAGAAGTTAATTTATAAAAAGAGTGAGGATGATGGTGATGAAGACTCAGTAGGTAAGAATCAGAATAAAAATAAGGCATGGAGAGAAAATCAGAAAGAGAAGAATGACTTACGAATAGAGGGTTGGAGATGAGAGGAAATAAGAACACCAAATTTAAACAAAACAAAACAAAACAAAGAAAAGTGGAAAGGAAACTATGGAAAAGGAAGACAGAGGCAAGAGAAGCAGGATAAGAAAGATTATAACAGTAGCAGGAAAATGTTTGCTCGCAGATGTGGGAAGCTTCATAAATTTTGCAACGAGACATATGATGGGAGAAACAGGAGGTCCTTCTGCAGAATGTATAGTTAGAACAAAATTGTTTTTTTCATGTTCTAATGCTGACTTCTGAGTTCTGCTCTAGATAATGAACAATTACTAGTAGACTGAGTGCCCTAAGTTCCAATTTCCTAAGTGGAACTTGGGCAAGTGACAGAACTTTTCCCAAGGAGGATCCTGATTTGTGTGACAAAGGACTTTCTAAAGCTGCCCTTAAAATAATACCTCCCACTGGGGAGCACTGGCTTCTCACTAGACTCTGGAGCCCTCTGGTCATTGGAGCACGACCAAAACCCATCAATTATCATCACAAACGTCCATTTCTTAAAATCCTTCTCATTTTCCCTTGCTTTGCTAATAGTGCTTTCAAATACATTGCTTGACAGACCCCAGATGGTATTTTGTGGCAGTTTTTACTCTCCATTGGCAGAGAGCTGGCCATATAAACATAAGCATACACTAATAATCTGATCTGTGGATAAGGAAAGCTTATGCAATGCAGTGCAAGAAATCACAAAGAAAAATAAAGAGACCACATAAAAGACTTCTGTAAATTAAAAGCAAGTTTAAAAAGAAGACCACAAGCTGAGGGAAATATATTTTTAAATTTACTGTGTACTTCTGAATTGCCAAAGTAGTAATTGTTTATTGTAAAAAAAAAAAAAATACAAGCAATACAGAAGATATGTATAGAAAAGTGAAAGTGACTTCCTTGCCTTCTCCCCAACTTAATTCTCACTCTGTTAACAGTTTCTTAAGAGTTCTGCACATATATAAAGGCTTTGCCTATGCACAAACATGCCCCAAGTGTCTCCATCAGCCTTGCACTCCTCTCCCACCTCTAAAGGATGACCTCTCACTAACGTAGGGGAAGAGGAGATTTTACTTAATGAAGGAAATATCTAGTCAACAGAGTATCTTAATGTCTGTTCTCCTGCTTGGATCACATTCATGTTGCTAAAGATCACTTCCAGATGACATAGACAAACTTCAACAAGATGCTGTTTGCTTTCCAAACATGAACCACAGAAAGACTAATGTGGAGTAGGCTGCATTTCCCTTTTCTACCTCAGCTCCTTATCCTCCCTGGCACCACCACAAGGGGTAGAGATTTTACCTAAGTGGTGAACTTAGGGGGAAAGCATAATGCTGTATGCTAAGTATGACTTTCCTTAAGGTTTAGGGAAAACAAAAACCAAGAGGAACAACATCCATGGGCAAGACCCAGTGCCCCTTAGTTTCATGTTTCAGCTCTCTCTTCTAACCTTCACCAGGGAAATTTTTTTTTTTAAGGAAAACACAAACTGCTAGCAAAAAGATGGTCTTTTAATTGAGATATTCCCAGGATGCCTTAGTAGACAATCAGTGATAGCTGTTGACACACAGAGCCCCACACAACAAGCCAGGTGGAATGAGACTATGCGGGCACTCCAAATTTAGCCCCTTCAAGGTTTTCCTGGCCTGTGTGACTCAGACATCTGTTTATTCTGATTAATGTATAGTAAATATTCAGCTAAACACACATGCACACACATATTCAAAGTAAAATACTAATTCTCAGAGACTGTACTGTGTGAACCATTCAGGAGAAATAGAAATATAGTCATAACTGACTCAAAATTTGTGATGTGTATATTTCACTTTGGAGTACCTATTTCACATTATTTTTCAGGATGGAGTTAATTGCTCTCTTTCAGTCTGAAACCCCCTCATTCTCAAACTCTTTCAAATTAGGCTCCTTTGTACCTGTGTGGGATAAGAAAGGAATTCACTGAAGAGCAATGTCCCTTTTAATGGCTGTACCCTTAGCTAACCAGTTTAAAGTTAATCTGGTTTATAATAACTCAGTTAAATTCTTAATTAAGAATTTTCCATTTGAGAGAAGTAAAGACTGATTTTATTCTTCCAGTAACAAGTACACCCACTGATATATAGTGTTCTATTTTATAAAAGAGAGTAATACTGTACACATTCTAAAGATTGTCAGGAAATACATTTGTAGAAAAACTGTAAAGGGTTAATACCCTTGATAAAAAGAGCTCTTATAAAATCCATCTTTAAAAAGTTTGTAATAGCTAGATGGGCAAAAGAACAATACCATTTATAAAGAAAACTAAATAATAGAGTAATAATATGTGTATCTCTACAAATATATAAATCAAAATAAAGTAAGAATGAGACATCATTGCTGTTCAGAACATTTACAAAAAAATTTTTTAATGAGAAACCTGGTAACAGTACGATGAGATGAGCCTTCTCATCTAATTTGGTAGGATTATAACTTAGTAGGGCTACTCTGAAAAACAATTTGGCAATATGTATCAAGATACCTTCCCTTAGTACTTCTAGTGTATTAATCTCTTCTATATAAATGATAAAGACTATTGATTAAAATTTATGCATACAATTTTATTTTGATATTAATTAGAATATCTAAAATTTATAAACAACCTAAACATCAAACATTAAGGGACAATACAGGTATATTACAGTGCATACGTGCCATAGAACATTATGTAACCTTTAAAAATGTTTGCAGATCTTCTCTTTACTAACATAGGTAAAGGCATATGATACAATGCTTAGTGAAAATTCAGGATATAAAATTATTTTAATATCAACATAAAAATGTATGGATTGACAATTGAATAAGCAGTGGCTAATTCTAGTTGTTTAAGGGTTGAAGATTTAATACATTCTTCAGCCTTTGGGTTTTTTTTTTCCAAAATTTTCCACAACGGCCACGTAATACTCTTATCACCAGAAAAATAACCCCTTGTATTTAAAAACTGTGAACAAAGTTAATATGTTAGACATAGGCAAAATATCAATGACAGAGAGAAAATGGTGAAAGTAGGAGCTGATCTAAGGGCTTTCTGACTCTAAAGCCAGAATGTTTTCAACACAGGCACTATGGTCTGAAATCTTGTATACTCTTGAGTAAACAACATAAATTTCACCTGTAGGTCCACTGAAAAGCCTTGGAGTGATACTTTGTAAGTCCAATTAACCACATTGAAACAAAGAGTAGCCATCCATACTACTTCATAGTTTACTTAGAAAAGGATATTATTACCCCAAAAGCTATAGTAAGTTAGACCTTTATATTTAGAACAATAGCACACTAGTATTACAAAATCTAGTGCTTACTTTTATAATGTTAATAATTAACATTGAGGTGTATATTAAAAAGTATTCACGGGCTTCCCTGGTGGCGCAGTGGTTGAAAGTCCGCCTGCCTATGCAGGCGGTTCGTGCCCCGGTCCGGGAAGATCCCACATGCCGCCGAGTGGCTAGGCCCGTGAGCCATGGCCGCTGAGCCTGCGCGTCCGGAGCCTGTGCTCCGCAACGGGAGAGGCCACAACAGTGAGAGGCCCGCGTACCGCAAAAAAAAAAAAAAAAAAAAAAAAAAGTAATTCACAACCTCAGAAAATTTTAAAATTATAAATTAAATTTGAAGCTATGTAAATTAAGTTAACGATATCCCTTAAGAAGGGACCATATAATGATTCAGATTTAGATAAATTAATTACAGATTCCTATGGGGACTTTTCACACTGAATGGACTGAATAAGCCCTATTTAATAAAATCCAGAAGTCCTGTAATAAATCCACTAGTTAGGCATTTAACCTAGTAATGCTCAGTGGTCAGACTTCAGGATGCATTCAGCATTTCTAAAAACAAGACGTTCAACGTGAACTGAGGAAGCAAAAAAATCCCTATGTCCTTTCATCTGAAGGGCAAAGGGCCAAATAAGAAGTTTGTGGAAATTCTACTTGACATTAGCATTCTCTACAGAAAGCAAAAGAGAATTCACACAGTTATTCCTTAGGGTAAATGGGTTGGTGCTCCAAGATGTTTCCCAATACTGTTGAGCAACTGAGAATGTAAAATGCAACAAAACCCTATATGGCAAAAGTAGAGATAGTTGAAAACTCTTTTGTATTGTCTTCTCATCATAATTGGTCAGTAGAAAATAAGACCAAAAATGGGGAAATTATATATAATATAGTCACACAATCAACACATATTTATTGAGCACTTATTCTAGGTCCCAGAGATACACCAATGATGCAACACTCCTGTTCTCAAGGAGCTAATGTTCTAGTGAGGGAGCACATAAGTGAACAATACATGATATCATTTCAGGGAGCAGTAAATGCTATGAAGAAGAATGAGCAAGGGTTAGAGTAACAATACATGGTTGTGTGAAGACCTACTTTATATAGAGTGCTGGAAAGGCCACTCAGAAGAGGTCCAATTTAGACAGAGTTTAGAAGGAAGTGAGAAAACAAACTATGGCATGATCCAAAAGAAGAGTGTTCCGGGTAGAGGGAAGAGGATGTACGAAGAGCCAAGGTGGAAACAAGCTTGAAACAGTTTAAGGAGAGTACGAGTGGCTGAAGTAGAGGGATCAGGAGAGTTAGAGATGAGGAAGCCAATTAGGAGCCAGATCACTTGGAGCCTTAACAGCATAATTAGGATTTTATTCCAAATGCACTGGAAGCAATTGGAAGTCTTTAAGAGAGAGTGTGATGTGAGCCAGTTTACTCTGAGTTTTGACTGCTGTGAGGGAAATAGATTTTTCAGGGAAATAAATGCGGAAATAGGGCAACTATCTAAGAAGGTATTATTGCAGTAGTTCAGGTGTGAGATGACAGTGGCTTGGACTAGAGTGATAGAGATGAAGGTGGTAATGAATGATCAGATTGAAGATGTGGAGAATAGAGCCAACAGAATGTGCTAATGGACCAGATTTATCATACGTGATATGGAGAAAGGTCAATGATGATTTCCAAGGTTGATGATGGAACTTCACTAAGTTGTGAGTTAAGGGAGAAGCAGGTTTAGGGGTATCAGGGAAGAGGAAGATTGGGAGGCAGTCAGGAAATTACTATGTTTTGGATATGTCAAATTTGAGGTGGTTGCTAAATATCCAAGTGAACATAGCAACTAGGTAGTTGTTTACTAGAGTCTGGAGCTCAGGAAAGAGGTTTGGACAATAGATATAATAGTTATAAATTTGAGAGTCATTAAACTATACATGGGATTTAAAGCCATAGTAATTGAGATTACTTAGGAAGTAAGGGTATCAAGAGAAGCTAAGGATGGAGTAGTACTGGACCACTTCAATAATTAGAAGTTGGATAGATAATGAGGAGCCATCAAAGACATGGAGAGGGAGTGTCCAGTGAGGCAGGAGGAAAACTAATAGTGTGGTATCTGGAATTTTAAGGGGAGAGAGTGTTTCTAAAAGAAGGGAGGTGCCAAAAAGCCAAGTAGTACAAGAATTGACCTTTGTATTTGGCAGCTTGGAGGTCACTGTTGACCGCAAGGAAAGCGCTATGTGGGAGGTGGATACCAAGGCCTCAGTGGAGTGAGTTAAAAGATGATAGGAGGTGAGGAAGAAGAGATAGCAGAAATAGACTACTCTTTCAGGGAATTTTGCTGTGAAGAAAGCAGAGAAATGGAGACATTATTGTATGGGGAAGTGCTGACAGGGAAGATTTTAAAATACATACTATATGTATACATGCCCTTTTAATACTGAAAGATACTAAAGCATGTGTGCATGCTGATGATTGGAATATCTCAGTAGAGAGTTAAGATTCTCTATGTCTAATAACAAACAATGCTAAAGTTTTAAATTTTCAAATAATGAAAAATCTGTTAAAATTTTAATACTCAGAGAAAAGAGGTGGGTTTTTTTTCCATCTTTTGTGGGGTAGAAGTCTGAAAATTTGAGAAACTACTTGAGCACTTGGACTGTTGATGAAAAGAAGGAGGGGGATTATAAATAACACATTGATACATTGGCTAAATGATTTACTGATTTTCTGAACCACTCTTTGAATAGGTAATGTTATAATTTTCATTTTATAGTAAGAAAAGTAAGCTGAGAAATGCTAAGTAATTTGTCTAACATTAGCAAGAGGGAGAGCCAAGATTCCAAATTAGGCCTGGTTTACTCCAGAGCCTTAATTCTTAACCATTAGAGACAGATGTTCCAAAAAAGTCCTGGCTTGATATACTCATCAGTGACCTGCATCTATTTAAGAAGAGCCTCCATTAATGTAAAAAACAAAAAACAAAAACTCTTTGGATGGAGTTTTGGTTCTGTTAATGGCAGAGTAGCTTGTATAAGGTAAACATTTTTGCAAATAACACTTATGCACTCTGGACAAACTATAAGAAACAATTTAATGAAGGTATTGTCGAGTAACCAAAAACAGTCAGAAGTTGAGGATCTGACCTTTAAAAGAAGGGAACCAAATTGAGTGATATATATGCCTGTATGGCTTTCTTCCTGGGGTCATTCCTGAGTCCATAAAATGTAGGGTGATAGAACTCAAGCAGAAAGTTGCAATTTTATTGACCTAAAGAGTTATAGCAGGAAATTGGGACTGCCAGAGCAAATAGAGTTGAAGAGAAACTACAGAACCACAAAAGACCCAGAATAGTTAAGCAATCTCGAGCAAGAAGAATAAAGCTGGAGACATCACATGCTCTGATTTCCAACTATATTACAAAGCTAAAGTAATCAAAACAGTATGACCCTGGCAGAAAACAGACACATAGACCAATAGCACAGAGTAGAAAGCCCAGAAATAGTTGCATGCCTATAGGGCCAACTAATCTTTGACAAAGGTGCCAAGAATACACAATGGGGAAATAATAGTCTCTTCAACAAATGGTGCTGGGAAGACTGGAGCTCCACATGAAAAAGAATGAAACTAAATCCTTTTCTTAGACCATATACAAAAAATCAACTAAAAAATGGATTAAAGACTTAAACATAAGACTGGAAACCATAAAATTCCTAGAAGGAAACACAGTGGGAAAATTCCATGTCATTAGTCTTGGCTATGATTTTTTGGATATTACACCAAAACACAGGTAAAAAAAAACAAAAATAAATAAGTAGAACTACATTAAACTGAAAAGTTTCTGTGCGCAAAAAGAACAAAATGAAAAGACAGAAATGGCAGAAAATATTTGCAAAACATATATCTGATAAGGAGTTAATATCTAAATTATACAAAGAACTCATACAACTCAAGAGCAAAAAATAAATAACGCAATTAAAAATGAACAAAGGACTTGAATAGATATTTTTCAATAGAAGACATACAAATGGCCAACAAATACATAAAAGGTGATCAGGGAAGCATAAATCAAATGAGGTGTTACTCCACACCTGTCAGGATGGCTATTAACAAAAAGTCAAAAGATAACAAGTGCTAGCAAGGATGTGAAGAAAAGGGAACCCTTATGCATTGTTGGTGGGCAAGTAAATTGCTACAGTCATATAAAAACTGTATAGAGGTCCCTCAAAAAATTAAAAATAGAACTACCATATGACTCAGCAATCCCAATTCTGAGTATATATCCAGAGGAAATAAAAAGACTAAAGAGATATATGCACTCCCATGTTCATTGCAACATTATTCATAATAGATATGGAAACATCTATCATCTTTCCATAAAAAATATGGAAACAACTTAATTGTCTGCCAATGGATGAATAGATAGAGTAACTTTGGTATATGCATACAGCAGAATATTATTCATCCTTTAAAAAGAAGGAAATCTTGCCATTTGTGACAAAACAGATTAGCCTGAAGGACATTATGCTAGGTGAAATAAGCCACATGCAGAAAGACAAATATTTCATGATCTTACTTATATATGGAGTCTAAAATAGTCGAAGTCACAGTAGAAGGTGGTTACCAGGGCATAGAGGTGGGGGAAGTGAGGAGGTGTTGGTCAAAGGAAACAAACATAATATGAATAAGTTCTGGAGACCTAATGTAAATTATGGTGTCTATGGTTAATATATTGTATGCTTGAAATCTGTTAAGAGAATAGATCTTAAGTATTCTCACCACACACACACTCACACACATACACAAAAGGTAACTATATGAGGTGATGAATATATTAATTAGTTTGATCGTGGTAATCATTTTACAATGCATATGTACATTAAGATATCACATTGTACACCTTAAATATATACAATTTTTATTTGTCAATCATACTTCAATAAAGCTGAAAAAAGAAAATGAAAAGAAAAATAAAAGAATTGAGGGGAAATGCCAGAAATAAGGGAGTCATAGAGAGGTGAGCCTCAAAATCTGCTTATAAAGTCAACTCAAAACATTGGCTAAATTCTGACTGTACAAACATAGGCAATACTCTAATAATAGCAGGAAGGCTGAGAGAGCTGGAGATATATATATATATTTTTTTAAAAATAAATTTATTTATTTATTTATTTTTTTGGCTGTGTTGGGTCTTCATTTCTGTGCAAGGGCTTTCTCTAGTTGTGGAGAGCAGGGGCCACTCTTCATCATGGTGCGTGGGCCTCTCACTGTTGCGGCCTCTCTTGTTGTGAAACACAGGCTCAAGACGTGCAGGCTCAGTAGCTGTGGCTCACGGGCCCAGTTGCTCCACAGCATGTGGGATCTTCCCAGACCAGGGCTCGAACCCATGTCCCCTGCATTGGCAGGCAGATTCTCAACCACTGCGCCACCATGGAAGCCCTAAAGAGATATTTTAATTGTTGCCCTTCTAAGCAACATTTGGTGGTCAAATTCCACCAAATTACAAGATCTTGTTAACCATTTTGGGCTCTCTATTGAAACCCCAGAAGGGCCATGTCTTAGGAATGAGACTACACTTCCGGACAAAAGGATTCACTGAAAACTAAAGGCAAAACCGAAATAGATCCTCTCCAAAAAAGTGTACAATAAATCTTCTATGAGTTCAAACAATTAACTGCCTGTTAGAACAAACAAAACAGATAATAGAATCCATAATGTTTACACTGTATTATTCACAGTGTCCAATAAACAAACAAAATTAATAGACATACCAAAAAAATCAAGAAAGATAAGACTCAATAGAAATGAAGCAGATGTTGGAATTAGAAGAAAAACTGTTTAGAATAACTATAATAAATGTATTAGAGTCTACAGGAAAAGATTGACATAGTGGATGAAGAAATGGGGAATTTCAGGAGGGATATAGAAACTGCATAAAGAGCATAATGGAAATCCTAAAGATAAGAAACACACCTAAAATCAGAAATTTTGGAGTATTAATAATAGATTGAATACAGTAGAAGAAAGATCAGTGAATTTGAATAAAGGACAATAGAAGTCATGTAAGCTGATACACACAGAGAAAAAAAAAATTGAAACAAAAAGAGAACAGGTACTAAAGGACTTGTTGGAGGTAACAAGTAGTAAAATATATGTGTAATAGGAGATACAGAAGGACTGGAGAGAGGATGTGGGGTAGACAAAACATGAAGAAATATAAGCTGAAAATTTTCCAGATTTTCTCAGAGTAAGCCACACATCCAATAATGCCTGCAAACCTCAAGCAGAATAAAAACAAAGAAAACTGCATCTAAGCATGTCAAAGCCAAATTGCTGAAAACTAGAAGTTAAAAACAAAAACAAACTTAAAAGTAGCCAGAAAAATAAAATACATATTAAATATAAATAAATAACAGTAAGAAAATGGATTCAGACCTTGAAGGATAGAAGTCAATTGAATAACATCTTTAAAATGCTAAAGGAAAATAAAAACTGTCAATTAAGAATTCTATATTCAGGAAGTTATTCCAAATAACAAAAATGAAAACAATAGATTCAACATAATTCCTATCAAAATTCCAACAGGTTTTTTTTTTTACAGAAATGGAAAAGTTGATTGCCAAATTCATATAGAATTGCAAGGGGCCCTAAATAGTCTAAATAATCTTGACAAAAAGAATAAAGTCAGATGCTTCACATTTTCCAATTTCAAAACTTACTACAAAGCTACAGTAATTGAAACAGAATGATACTGGCATAAGGATACACTTATAGACAAATAGAATAGAATTGAGAGTCCATAAATACACCAATACATCTATGGTCAATTGGGTTTTGACAAGGGTGCCAGGTCTGTTCAAACAATAGTCTCTTCAACAAATGGTGTTGGGAGGGAGACCTTCAAGATGGCGGAAGAGTAAGATATGGAGATCACATTCCTCCCCAGAAATACAGCAGAAATACATCTACATGTGGAACAACTCCTACAGAACACCTACTGAATGCTGGCAGAAGACCTCAGACTTCCCAAAAGGCAAGAAACTCTGCATGTACCTGGGTAGGGCAAAAGAAAAAAGAAAAAACAGAGACAAAAGAATAGGAATGGGACCTGCACCACTGGGAGGGAGCTGTGAAGGAGGAAAGGTTTCCACACACTAGGAAACCATGGGCAGAGACTGCGGGTGGCGGAGGGGGGAAGCTTCAGAGCCACAGAGGAGAGTGCAGAAACAGAGGTGCAGAGGGCAAAGTGGAGAGATTTCTGCCCAGAGGATCAGTGCCGACCAGCACTCACCAGCCCGAGAGGCTTGTCTGCTCACCCGCTGGGGTGGGAGGGGGCTGGGAGCTGAGGCTCGGGCTTCGGTCGGATCATAGGGATAGGCCTGGGGTTGGCTACGTGAACACAGCCTGAAAGGGGCTAGTGCTCCACGGCTAGCTGGGAGGGAGTCTATGAAAAAGTCTGGACCTGCCTGAGAGGCAAGAGACTGTTGTTTCAGGGTGTGCAAGGAGAGGGGATTCAGAGCACCACCTAAGCAAGCTCCACAGACAAGCGCAAGCTGCGGCTATCAACATGAAAACCAGAGAGGGCATGAAAGGCTAAGGCTGCTGCTGCAGCCACCAAGAAGCCTGTGTGCAAGCACAGGTCACTATCCACACCTCCCCTCCCAGGAACCTGTGCAGCCCGCCACTGCCAGGGTCCCGTAATCCAGGGACAACTTCCCCGAGAGAACAAACGGTGCACCTCAGGCTGGTGCAATATCACACCGGCCTATGCCACCGCAGGCTTGCCCCACATTCGGTACCCCTCCCTCCCCCCGGCCTGAGTGAGTCAGAGCCCCACAATCACCTGCTACTTTAACCCTGTCCTGTCTGAGCAAAGAACAGATGCCCTCAGGCGACATACACACACAGGAGGGGCCAAATCCAAAGCTGAAACCCAGAAGCTATGCGAACAAAGAAGAGAAAGGGAAATTTCTCCCAGCAATCTCAGGAGCAGTGGATTAAGTGTCCACAATCAACTTGATGTACGCTGCATCTGTGGAATACTTGAATAGACAACGAATTATCCCAAATTGAGACGGTGGACTTTGGGAGCAACGATATATAATTTTCTTTCTTTTTTCTCTTTTTGTGAGTGTGTATGTGTATTCTTCTTTGTGTGATTTTGTCAGTATAGCTTTGCTTTTACCATTTGTCCTAGGGTTCTGTCTGTCCATTTTTTTGTTTGTTTTGTTTTGTTTTTTTTCTTTTTATATTACTTCTCTATTTTTTTATTATTAATATTTATTTTTATTTTAATAACTTTATTTTATTTTTTTCTTTCTTTCTTTTTTCCCCTTTTCTTCTGAGCTGTGTGGATGACAGAGTCTTGGTGCTCCAGCCAGGTGTCAGGCCTGTGCCTTTGAAGTAGGAGAGCCAAGTTCAGGACATTGGTCCACCAGAGACCTCCCTGCTCCATGTAATATCAAACAGCAAAAGCTCTGCCAGAGATATCCAACTCAACGTTAAGACCCAGCTCCACTCAATGACCAGCAAGCTACAGTGCTGGACACCCTATGCCAAACAACTAGCAAGACAGGAACACAACCCTGCCTATTAGCAGAGAGGCTGCCTAAAATCATAATAAGGTCACAGGCACACCAAAACACACCAACGGATGTGGTCCTGCCCACCAGAAAGACAAGATCCAGCCTCATTCACCAGAACACAGGCACTAGTCCCCTGACCAGGAAGCCTACACAACCCACTGAACAAACCTTAGCCACTGGGGGCAGACACCAAAAACAACAGGAACTATGAACCTGCACCTGTGAAAAGGAGACCCCAAACACAGTAAGTTAAGCAAAATGAGAAGACAGAGAAATACACAGCAGATGATGGAGCAAGATCAAAACCCACCCAATCAAACAAATGAGGAGGAAGTAGGCAGTCTACCTGAAAAAGAATTCAGAGTAATGATAGTAAACATGATCCAAAATTTTGGAAATAGAATGGAGAAAATACACGAAACATTTAACAAGGACCTAGAAGAACTAAAAAGCAAACAAACAATGATGAACAGCACAATAAATGAAATTTAAAATTCTCTAGATGGAAGCAATAGTAGAATAACTGAGGTAGAAGAAAGGATGAGTGACCTGGAAGATAAAATAGTGGAAATAACTACTGCAGAGCAGAATAAAGTAAAATGAATGAAAAAGAATTGAGGACAGTCTCAGAGACCTCTGGGACAACATTAAAAACACCAATATTCGATTATAGGGGTCCCAGAAGAATAAAAGAAAAAGAAAGGACTGAGAAAATATTTGAAGAGATTACAGTTGAAAACTTCCCTAATATGGAAAGGAAATAGTTAATCAAGTCCAGAAAGCACAGAGAGTCCCATACAGGATAAACCCAAGGAGAAACATGCCAAAACACATATTAATCAAACTATCAAAAATTAAATACAAAGACAAAATATTAAAAGCAGCAAAGGAAAACAACAAATAACACACAAGGGAATTCCCAGAAGGTTAAACAGCTGCTCTTTCAGCAGAAACTTTGCAAACCAGAAGACAGTGGCAGGACACATTTTAAGTGATGAAAGGGAAAAATCTATAACCAAGATAACTCCACCCAGCAAGGATCTCATTCAGATTCGACAGAGAAATTAAAATCTTTAAAGACAATCAAAAGCTAAGAGAATTCAGCACCACCAAACCAGCTTTACAATAATTGCTAAAGGAACTTCCTTGGCAGGAAACACTAGAGAAGGAAAAGACCTACAATAACAAACCCAAAACAATTAAGAACATGGTAATAGGAGCATACATATTGATAACTACCTTAAATTTAAACGGATTAAATGCTCCCACCAAAAGACATAGACTGGCTGAATGGATACAAAAACAAGATCCGTATATATGCTGTCTACAAGAGACCCACATCAGACCGAAGTACACATACAGACTGAAAGTGAAGGGATGGAAAAAGATCATCCAAACACAACAAAATCTTTCTTCTCAAGTGCTCATGGAACATTCTCCAGGATAGATCATAACTTAGGTCCAAATCAAGCCTCGGTACATTTAAGAAAATTGAAATAGTATCAAGTATCTTTTCCGACCACAATGCT
>NC_041217.1:95011724-95013083 GCF_002837175.3 Physeter macrocephalus
TACTAAATAACCAAGAGATCACTGAAGAAATCAAAGAGGAAATCAAAATACATCTAGAAATAAATGACAATGAAAACACGATGACCGAAAAACTATGGGATGCAGCAAAAGCAATTCTAAGAGGGAAGTTTATAGCAATACAATCCTACCTCAAGAAACAAGAAACATCTCAAATAAACAACCTAACCTTACACCTAAAGCAATTAGAGAAAGAAGAACATAAATATCCCAAAGTTAGCAGAAGGAAAGAAATCATAAAGAGCAGACCAGAAATAAATGAAAAAGAAATGAAGGAAACGATAGCAAAGATCAATAAAACTAAAAGCTGGTTCTTTGAGAAGATAAAGTTGATAAACCATTAGCCAGACTCATCAAGAAAAAAAAGGAGAAGACTCAAATTACAAATGAAAAAGGAGAAGTAACAACTGACACTGAAGAAATACAAAGAATCATGAGAAATTACTACAAGCAACTATATGCCAATGGACAATCTGGAAGATATGGACAAATTCTTAGAAAAGCACAAACTTCTGAGACTGAACCAGGAAGAAATAGAAAATATAAACAGACCAAACACAAGCACTGAAATTGAGACTGTGATTAAAAATCTTCCAACAAACAAAAGCCCAGGACCAGATGGCTTCACAGGCAAATTCTACCAAACATTTAGAGAAGAGCTAACACCCATCCTTCTCAAACTCTTCCAAAATATAGCAGAGGGAGGAACACTCTCAAACTCATTCTATGAGGCCACCATCACCGTGATACCAAACCCAGACAAAGATGTCACAAAGAAAGAAAACTACAGGCCAATATCACTGATGAACATAGATGCAAAAATCCTCAACAAAATACTAGCAAACAGAATCCAACAGCACATTAAAAGGATCATACACCATGATCAAGTGGGGTTTATCCCAGGAATGCAAGGATTCTTCAATATACGCAAATCAATCAACGTGATACACCATATCAACAAACTGAAGGAGAAAAACCATATGATCATCTCAATAGATGCAGAGAAAGCTTTTGACAAAATTCAACACCCATTTATGATAAAAACCCTCCAGAAAGTAGGCATAGAGGGAACTTACCTCAACATAATAAAGGCCATATACGACAAACCTACAGCCAACATCGTTCTCAGTGGTGAAAAACTGAAACCATTTCCACTAAGATCAGGAAAAAGAAAAAGTTGCCCACCCTCACCACTATTGTTCAACATAGTTTTGGAAGTTTTAGCCACAGCAATGAGAGAAGAAAAAGAAATAAAAGGAATCCAAATCAGAAAAGAAGTAAAGCTGTCACTGCTTGCAGATGACATGATACTATACATAGAGAATCCTAAAGATGCTACCC
>NC_041217.1:95013097-95054278 GCF_002837175.3 Physeter macrocephalus
GGAGACAAAAGACCTGTATGCAGAAAACTATAAGACACTGAAGAAAGAAATGAAAGATGATACAAACAGATGGAAATATATACCATGTTCTTGGATTAAAGGAATCAACATTGTGAAAATGACTACTACCCAAAGCAATCTACAGATTCAGTGCAATCCCTATCAAATTACCAATGGCATTTTTTTACAGAACTAGAACAAAAAATCTTAAAATTTGTATGGAGACACAAAAGACCCCAAATAACCAAAGCTGTCTTGAGGGAAAAAAATGGAGCTGGAGGAATCAGACTCCCTGACTTAAGACTATACTACAAAGCTACAGTAATCAAGACAACACGGTACTGGCATAAAAACAGACATATAGATCAATGGAACAGGATAGAAAGCCCAGGGATAAACCCATACACCTATGGTCAACTAATCTATGACAAAGGAAGCAAGGATATACAAAGGAGAAAAGACACCCTCTTCAATAAGTCATGCTGGGAAAACTAGACAGCTACATGTAAAAGAATGAAATTAGAACACTCCCTAACACCATACACAAAAATAACTCAAAATAGATCAAAGACCTACATGTAAGGCCAGACATTATAAAACTCTTAGAGGAAAACATAGGCAGAACAGTCTATGACATAAATCACAGCAAGATACTTTTTGACCCACCTCCTAGAGAAATGAAAACAAAAATAAACAAATGGGACCTAATGAAACTTAAAAGCTTTTGCACAACAAAGAAACCATCAACAAGACGGAAAAACAATCCTCAGAATGGGAGAAAATATTTGCAAATGAAGCAACTGAGAAAGGATTAATCTGCAAAATTTACAAGCAGCTCATTCAGCTCAATATCACAAAAACAAACAACCCAATCCAAAAATGGGCAGAAGACCTAAATAGACATTTCTCCAAAGAAGATATACACATTGCCAAGAAACACATGAAAGAATACTCAATGTCCTTAATCATTAGAGAAATGCAAATCAAAACTACAATGAGGTAACACCTCACAACAGTCAGAAGGGCCATCATCAAAAAATCTACAATCAATAAATGCTGGAGAGGGTGTGGAGGAAAGGGAACCCTCTTGCATTGTTGGTGGGAATGTAATTTGATACAGCCACTATGAAGAACAGTAAGGAGGTTCCTTAAAAAACTACAAATAGAACTACCATATGACCCAGCAATCCCACTACTGGGCATATACCCTGAGAAAACCGTAATTCAGAAAGAGAAAAACAAACACCATATGCTAACACATATATGTGGAATCTAAAAAAAAATGGTTCTGATGAACCTAGGGGCAGGATAGGAATAAAGACGCAGATGTAGAGAATGGACTTGAGGACACGGGAAGGGGAAGGGTAATTGGGACGAAGTGAGAAAGTAACTTTGACATACATACACTACCAAATATAAAATAGATAGCTAGTAGGAAGCAGCCACATAACATAGGGAGATCAACTTGGTGCTTTGTGACCACCTAGAGTGGTGGGATAGGGAGAATGGGAGGGAGACGCAAGAGGGAGGAGATATGGGGATATATGTATATGCATAGCTGTTTCACTTTGTTATAAAGCAGAAAGTAACACACCATTGTAAAGCAATTATGCTCCAATAAAGATGTTAAAACAACAACAACAAAAAAAAAAACAAATGGTGCTGGGACAACTGAATAACCATATGTAAAAGAATGTAGTTGAACCCCTGCCTCACACCACACACAAAAATTAACTCAAAATGGATCAATGACTAAGTATAAGAAGTCAAACTATAAAACTCTTAGAAGAAAATATAGAAGCAAACCTCCATGAACTTGTTTTCTTAGTTACAACAACAACAAGAAAATAGATAAATTGCACTTAATCAAATTGAAAAAATATTTTGTGTATCAAAGGGCATGGTCAAGGAAGTGAAAAGACAACCTATAGAGTGGGAGAAAATATTTTCACATCATATATATGATGCAGTTTAATATCCAGAATATACAAAACCTCCTACAATGCAACAAAAAAAGAC
This sequence comes from Physeter macrocephalus, assembly GCF_002837175.3. NCBI lineage: Eukaryota > Metazoa > Chordata > Mammalia > Artiodactyla > Physeteridae > Physeter > Physeter macrocephalus. The sequence continues at coordinate 95,015,117 of NC_041217.1, forward strand.
AATGCAATTTTTAAATGAGCAAGGAACCTGAAAAGACATAGCCAAAAAAGATGTACAAGTGGCTAATAAACACATGAAAAGATGTTCAACATCATTAGTCATTGGGGAAATGCAAATGAAAACCACGGTGAGATAGCACATCGCACCTACTAGGATGGTTATAATTTTTTTTTAAAGGGAAATAACACATGATGAGAATGTAGAGACACTGGACCCCTCGTACATTGCTAGTGCAAATGCAAAATTGTGCAGCTGCTGTGAAAAATAGCTTAACCTTTCCTCAGAGAGCTAAACATAGGCTATTATCCAGCAATTCCATTCTTACCTCAAAGAATTGAAAACAGGGATTCAGACAGATAATTGTACACCAAAACTAATTGTAGCATTACTCATAATAACCAAAAGGTGGAAACAACCCAAGAGTCTATCAACAGATGAATGGATAAACAAAGTGTAATTATATACATACAGTGGGATATTGTTCAACTGTAAAAAGGAATGAAATTCTGATATATGCCTCAACATGGATGAACTTTGAAAACTATCTATAATAGGCAAATTCGTAGGGATAGAAAGTAGATTAGAGGTTACCTGGGGCTAGAAGAGTAGAAGTTGTTGCATAATCGTTGGCTACAGAGTTTTTTGGGGTGATGAAAAAGTTTTGGAAATAGACGGCGGTGATAGTTGCACATTAGGAATGCAATAAATACCATTGAACTGTACACTTAAGATGGTTAAAATGTCAAGTTTTATGTTATATATATTTTATCACAATAAAACATTTTAAATTGTATAAAAAAGAAAGCAAATAAAGACATTTTAAATAATCAAAAACAGATTTAAAATGTTGTCAGCACCTTTGCCTTGCAAGAAATGTCAAAGCTTTTCATCCTGAAAGGAAACAATATAAAAATGGAAATCTTGATTGAAAGGAAGGAAGGGAAAGAACAGGATATTGTAAATATGTGGGTAAATATAAAGGTCTATCTTTCTCTTCTTAATTTCTTTAAAAGTAAATTGACTAAAAGCAAAAACAATGTATTTTGGGTTTAAAACATATTTTGGGTTTTAAACGTACAGTATAAAATGTATGACAATAATAGCACAAGCCAGAGCAAGGGTTGTGCTTGTGAAGTGAAAGTGAAACTGTGCTGTTGTAAGGGTCTTACATTGTATATCTAATAGTATAATATTAATTCTAGATAGATTGTAACAAGTGAAGTATGCATATTATAATCCCTAGAGAAAGCACTAAATATAATACTATAAAGAGGTAGTTAAAAACATAAATAGAAGAGATAGAATGAAATTCTAAACAATGCTCAACTGAAGGGAAGATAGGGAAAAAAACCTCACAAAACAAAGCAGACAAATAGAAAACAAAGAATGAGGTGATAGATTTAAACCCAACCATATCAATAATTACATCAATTGTAATGAACTAATATAATTAAAAAGCAGAGATTGAAGACTATGTAAAGAAGCATGATCCTTTCTATACAGTTTAAAAAGGATGCACTATAAATATAAAGACACAGTTTTAAAATAAAAGGGTAGAAAAATATGCAATAAAAACATTAAGTATGATATAGTCATACCAGTCTGCTATTAACATCAAAGAAAGGAGTCTTCAAGACAGGAAAAATCATCAGGGGTGAAGTTATTTGATGATAAAATGTTCAATTCATCAAAAAGATCTAATGATCCTAAATGCTTATGTTCCTAATAACAGTCTCAAAATACATGAAGCAAAAATTGACAGAACTAAATGGAGACATAGATAAATAGATTTGTTTCTACATGTTGCTAGATTTGATTCACTAAACATTTTTCTGTCTATGGATACATGAATTGGAAGACTCAATATTGTTAAGATGTTAGTCCCCCCCAAGTTGTTATATAGATCCAAGGCAATCCCGTTTAAATTCTAAGCAGTCTTTTTTGGTTTTTGTAAAGACATATGCTAAATCTAAAATTTATGTGAGAATTTAGAGGACCTAGAATATAATCTTTAAAAAGATGAATAAAATTGCAGCTGTTACACAAACTGACTCCAAAACTTATCAACTTATTAAAAAGCTACAATAATCAAAGTAGTAAGGTATTGACAGAAGTAGAGCGAAATAGACCAATAGAACTGTATAAAGAGACTAAACATAAACATTTTTTTAAAGTTAAATGATTTTTTACAAAGCATCAAGATAATTCAATGGAAAAAGGAAAGTCTTTCAACAATGATGCTGTAACACAGGATATTTGTGTAAAAAAAAAATGAATCTCAACTGCCACATCATGTGATACATAAATATTAATTTGAAATGGATGATGGAACTAAACTAAAAAACTAAAACTATAAAGCTTCTAGGAAAAAAATTAGAAAACATCATGATTTTCTGGTACCTAGAGATTTCCTAGAACTCCAAAAGCACTAACCATAATGTAAAATGTATATAGTGTAGTTTGTCAATACTAAGAACTTCTGTTCTCAATGAAACACTGATAATAAAACAAAAAAGGAAGCCACAGACTAGGAGAAAATATTTGCAATATGTATATCTGACAAAGGACTTGTATCTAGGTCATATAAAGAACTCCCATACTACATCATCATCATCGTCACCACCATCATCATCACCAAACAACCTGAGTTTTAAAATGGACAGATTTGAAAAAAAAAAAAAAAGTTCATAAAAGAGATTATATATGAACATGGTCACGAGACATATAAAAGCCTCTTTTGACATCACTAGTCTTCAAGGAACTACAAATAAAAACCACCATGATATGCCACTGCCTATCTAACAGAATGGTTAAAATTTAAAAGACCAACAATACTAAGTGTTGACAAGGATGTGGAGCAAGAGGAGCTCTCCTACTTTGGTGGTGGCTGTATGAAATGGTATGACCACTTTAAAAACAGTTTGACAGTTTCTTATAAAGTTAAATGTACACCAATCCTATGACCCAACAATTTCACTCTTAGTTTTTTAACCCAAGAGAAATGAAAACACACTTGGTGGTGTTGGTTCAGAGCTCTTTAAAAGACATTTTCATAAACAAACTTTCTAAAACGTTAAAGCATACTAGCCATCTCCACTTCCTTACCTCTCATTTACTCCTCCAATCACTGTTATCAAGCATCATTCTCTGGACTCCCCTGAAATCACTTTGGCATCTCAAGTGCTTGAAAGTTCATAGTAATTAAAGAGGCTTCCTTGGTTTGAGATCAGCTGGAGTGAATAATGTTTAATGGGTTTGATTATTCTCAACCTGCTCTGTCATATCCTGGATTAGGGGAGCTACATTATGGTATCTTTTTGTTGATCATGTTGACTCTATACACAGCCAGCTCTGTAATTTATTTAGGCAATGGGACCTTAGATTCCTCCTTTGGCTGTCTTATATCCCCCACTCCTGACCCACCACCCCCTAGTTTAGGCCATCATTACTTCCTTTATATTTTTGCAAGAATTCTTACCTAATGGCTCTCCCTCCTCTCTCATACTCTACTCTTCACAGGGCTGAGTGAGTAAGTTTCCTAAAGCACATCTCAGTTCAAATAACTTTGTGTTTCCTTTTGCCTGCAGGGTAGCATCCATACACTTAGGGTTGATGTTCAAGGCCCACCACGATCTGGTCCTGATTTAGCATGTCCTGGTCATTTTAAATACTTGATTCCAATTCAGCTGATCAGGGCAAAATTGCAAATAAAAATACCTCATATTTACTGAGTGTTTACTCTGTGCCATTCACAGATCATCCTTACCATGGTAGTCACAAGATATGACCTAAAGTAATCTCTGTCCTAACCTGACTCTTGCTTTGTCATTCTGTCATGTCACCTTAACCACCAGCTCCATTACTTTACTTTCCTCATCCATTTCAGTCCCTCTGATTATGGCATCCTGAGTTTTTGGCTTCTCTAGTTGCCTCTGCCATCATTTCCTTTGAGTTCTGTATTCTTATCACCATGACATTTGTCCAACTTTCCTGTTTGTTAACTAGCTCTTTTTCTTGTCCTCTGGATGCCCTTCTTAGAATTACCACTACAGGAAGACTTGTTGGCACTGACCCCAGCAACTTGGGCTCTATTCTATTCTTTGGCTTTGCTATCAGAGGGGTGGGCCCTGGGCATTCTGAACCTAGCCTTCCTGGTTTATTATAAAATCATGCTGTAGATTTCCTAGAATGTCAGGTTTAAAAGGAATCCTAAAGTCTATAACAGTACAACCGCTAACTGAGTTAAAAACCCTATGTTCTTTCCTCTTATTTTGCTCATTCCTTTGAACAGTGCTTCAAATATTCGATGGCAGAATTCATATCCCTAAGTCTCCTGTTTCTAATCTAAATATCCCAGTTTCTTTAGTCATTGTCTCCAGCTTGATTGATTTCCTCAAAATTAGCTTTATTTTTATTACTGCCCCTTTTACAATAAATGGTGGAAAGAATTTTTTTAATGTCCCAATTATGTTCTGACCAGTTTGAGCTAGAATAGGGCTTTATGTTATTTACTATTAACTTTTAAATAACTTTCCCCATGATGATGATTGGGATCTTTTTAAATCCTTGTTCTGGAATCAGTGTATTAATTACTTCCTGCTTCAGCTTCAGCCTCATCTCAGATCTGAATCATGGAGCTGGGGTCAGAGTCCCATGCTTCTTCCCACAAGGGCGGCAGCTTTTACTAATTTCTCTGCAGCAATGTACAGATATACAACATATTGCCGTGGGTATGTCCAGATATGTTATGAGTGTTGGAGAGCTCTGCACAATTTTCTTCTGCTAATTGTAACTCCCACTCATCTCCCATTCACTGAAACCATCTGAATGCCAGTGAGGGAGATATTATCAGATAGAAAACTTTGAATCCATGTTGATTTACTTCTTAGCACTAGTAACAAATTCCTCTTCACACACAAATGATTGAAACATATCCGTGTGCTTATCACAGATGAGATTCCTCCACATATGAGACTTCCTCTAGGTACTGATCAATAGTACACCTAGTACACATTGTGTAGTCATTTAACCAGTTATTCTAACTGTTCCACATCCTCTCCAAACAATTAAAAAAATTTTATCAAACCCTTGCCAGAATTTTGATTTCATCACGTCTATTGCATTCCTCTTATTTAGAGGCTTCATGAAAAATAAAAACTAGTTTGGCTTAACTTTCTTTCCCCTTTCAAGTTCTGATTATTACTGCTCCATTTTTATTTTTAAAAGCTTTAGAATCTTAACAGTGTCCAAGTCAAGCTCCCCTTTCTATGCTGTTTCTATGCAATCTACCTCCATTCATCAGGATTAGTCAAGAATTAGCGGATTTCTTTTTCTTTGTAATTGGGATGTGATTCTCCTCTCTAAAGGAATCATTCCCCATCCCCAGAACACACCCTTTTCTCTCCTCCACCTGTGCCCGCCCCCAAACCTCTACCCCGCTGGCTCTCCTAGCCTTTGCTTAGGGTCTGAAATATCCTGTTCTATTATGTAACTGTGTCTGTATGTCTTGGCTCCTCGGCTACAACCAGAGTTTTCTGAAGGTGGGAGCCCTTTATTATACTTCATAGTGTCTAGTGAAGAGCAAAGCACCTAACAGTGCAGTAAAGACATACTTTCTGAATGGATGAATGAGGACACATTAATTTTTCTTAGCTTTTATCCACCGTGAATACTCCTGCAAAAAATATTCCAGCATATATGCCTTCTTGTGAACAGATGCTTTTATATCTAGAGAGTCCCAAGAGCAAAGTTATTTGTATTAAAAAAATAGATGTTGCTAGATTCCTTTTCCCAAAGACTTTATCTGCATTTCTCCCAGCCATGCATGGGAGCATTGCTTTTCTCACATCTCTTTTAGCAATAAGTATTTTGTGTTGGATTTTAATCTTTGATGAGTTCATTATTACACATTTGCAATATCTTTACTATTAAGTTTGTGCATATTTTCATATGTTTTTTGATCTTTTTGATTTTCACTTCTGTGAATTTGTTCTTCATGTAAATTTTCATACTCTTTGCCCATTTTCCTGTTTGGTTGCTTGTCTCTTTTTATCAGTTTATAAACTTTTTGTGTATTATTGATATTTATTCTCTGCTCAAACTTAGCATTGCAAAAACTCTTTCCAAACAAATTGTTTGTCAGGCAGTGTTGGTGGTATAGTGGTGAGCATAGCTACTTCTAAATAAATTGTCTTTGAGCTTGTTGTATACTTTTCAATACTTTATGTCTTTCAATAAGATTTTATAGTTTTCTTTATAAACTATATTGACAAATTTATCCCTAATTATTTTGTAGTGTTTGTCAATATTGAGAAAATTTTTTCTCATTTCTATTTCTAGGCCCTTATTATTAAAATAAAGTTATTGATATTTGAATATTTATCTTGTATCCACCTATTTTACCATTACTGCTTGTTATTGTTGTGGTTGTTACTCAGATTTATTGGGTGTCCATACCATCAGCAAAAGCAGATAACTTGATCTCATCTTTTTGAGACTAGTTATTTTATGTTCTTGTTGTTTTGCATTATCTAGAACTTCTAAGACAATGTTTACTAATAATGGTGGCATGAACAAAAATTTGGAATTTCTTGAAAATTAAGACTGATTCTTCTAGATAATTTTTGGATCAAACAGAAATCAAAAGTGAAAAGATAACCAACCTATCTAGAGAGGAGTAAAAAAGAGACATTCTACCAAAACCTATAGAACCTAGAAAACACTGTAGTCAGAGGAAAACATATATATATTCTTAAATGACTTCATTATTAAAGAAAAGAAATATTAAAAAATCAAAGTGGAGAAAATAATATCCATTTTAAGAATTTAAGAAAGAAACTAAGATGGAATTAATTTAAAAATTTTAAAATGACCCTGTCCCTCCTGTCTCCCTCTTATAAGGACCTTTCCGATTACATTAGACTCACTTCAGAAATCCAGGATAATCTCCCCACCTCAAGATATTAATCCTATCTGCAAAATGCCTTTTTACCATGTAAAGTACTGTATTCATAGGTTCCAGGGATTAGGGCATGAACACTTTTTTTGGAGGGGGGGTCATTATTGGGCCTATCACACAAAAATTTAGGCTAACCTTCTCTTTTCCAAAATGATCAGTTTCAGCTAAACACACATTAATTAGATTTTCTTTACTCTCTGTATCTTACTGCCTTTTTGTTTGTTTGGTGCGATAGCCCCAGTTTGGTGTCAGGATGGGTCTTTTGGGACAGCTTTAATTCTTTCTTACTCGCACTAGTACAGAACACTATAAAACACTCATTTTACCTTTTAAAATTATTCCTTTTTTCCCCCATTTTCCTTCTTGATGACTTTTAACCTCTTTCTTTCAAAGTTTCCAAATTCAAAAAGTATAAATACACATAATGATCAAACATGTGCTATACTTTAAGTCCAAAGTGACTTCCTCAAGAGTTTGCTCATGATGGCAGATGGCCGCTTAAATATAGTAACCTATATGTTTCTTTTAAATTCAACAGAAAGGAGATAAGTGTCCAGTGAACAATCTTGGGCATTTAGCATAAGGAATCTGGGGTTCTTATGCTCTTCAGAAAACATACCACAAAAACTTATCTGAACAATATTATCGGCCCTTCTTCCTTCCCATAACAAACTGAAGACCTAAGATAGATTTCTTTTTTAAGATTACTTGCCATCTGTCCTTCAAAGATGACTAAGCCTGTAGAAGTCTATTTCATGTATATGAACTAAAAGTAACAGTATAGAGAATAACAGTGCCGATTCTGGAATCAGACAAACCGTCGTCAACCATAGCTCCAACGATTACTCAACTTAGGAAAATTACTTAAGTATTCTAGTTTAGTTTTTCTATTGGTCAGATAAAAGTATGTAGCTGGATTAATGTGAGTATTAAATAATTCATGCAAAGTACTTAATCCAGGATAGGCATGCAGTAAATTCTTGATAAAATTACTTATCAGTTCTTTTTACAAGGTCTCATTAAAAATGTGCCAGACACATCACACAAGGATTTGTTCCCCAGCTTTGATCAGCCTGAAAAACAGAGGCACCCTAACCCTGGAAGCAATGGGACCTCTGCTGAAAGAAAACTTTCAAGGTCCTTATTCCCCTATGCATGTCTTTAATGTTGACCTCATTTGTTGATGAAAAAGAAACAAGTTGTTTATGCTATCATTAGCCTAAGATCCTGAGTATATACTTCTTCAAAAGGAAATAGGAAAAAGAAGGATCTAGTCCCCTAGAATCTCTCTGTTACTATTAGTCATGTTTCTCTTTTCTCTTCCTGATAAAGCTATAAGAACTCTTTTTAAAAGAATCCTAAAGACTCCTAAAGTTTTGTTTCTTTGTTCAGACAGTTTGAAAAGTTAAAACTAGTGCTACTCAGATAAATCCTAGAGGAGCCCATGTCCCCTTTGCATGGCAGAAAGAAGGGCCAAAAAGCAGACTTTGCTTAGCAAGAGTGAAACTGGAAGAGATGTAAAGTAGAATACTCTTTTATTATATCAAAGATGTAAACAAAATTGCAGAGCTACCCGGTTGAAAATTTCTGAAGAAATAAAATGAATTAGTAAATTCAGTTGCTCAAACACAGTAATTTAAAATAATAAAGTGGCAGTTTTTCTCCTTTCCCCAGATTTCCTTACATCTTTCTTTATCTGCTTATCAGATTCCCACAGTAGTAAATTATGCAAGACTGGAAAAGAGTGAACAAATGATTCTTGAGGCATAAAGTAACAAAATTTGTATGAGGCACCTGAGGTCGGCTGGATAGCTGGTGAAATATTGAGGTTTAAACCCCAAGCAATTCTGGCTGCGTCCTTCCCCAAGTCCTGTGAGAGTGTGGAGTGATGGTGTGCAGGCTCTTTTTGTCACCTTCCCTCCTTCCAAGGCCTTATTTAGAAATTCCAGTGGTGGTTTAGTGGTGAAAGGTTGTTCAAGTACTTTCCTCTCCTTTTTATTCTCTTCAGAGCAAACACTCAAATACTCAGAGAGCCAAAGCAGTTGTCTCACTCTATGTCTGGATCTCAGAGCCCTAAATATTTATAGGTCATTGAGAATTCCAAGTCTCAAGTTCAGGTAGGATGCTATTTTTACTTGGTTGCCATTTGAAGACTTACTTGCAGTGGTTAACATACTAGAAGATAACTTTTTTGACTATAACTCTAATACTTTCTAATTTGGAAAACTAATTAGAATTAGTCATTCTAATTTAGTCATTAGAATGACTAAAAAAATTTAGTCATTATAATTTGGAAAAATATTCATACCAAATATTTTATTTGGTATAAATAAAATAAAAGTACCCATAATACCACTGTCAATGTAACACTGTGATCTCCTTTCCTCACTCTATGTGTATATGCATATAGACACACAGTATTCAGATTTTTATGATGTTTTCACATTTTACATACAATTCTTATTCTGTTTTTATTAATCTATTATTTTATTATTTCTTTACTGGAACATAGGCATTTCCCCATGCCAATAAATATTTTTTGAAAATGTTATTTTAGTAGCTAAATAATATTCTGTTTTATACACATAAAACGTAAGAAAAATGGTTCTTCCTTTTCTCACTACTGTGGCAGACCTAGAACTAAATAATGGGAAGGAAGTTACCACTAAAGGCAGAAAGCTGGGAGGGGAGTCTCTGGGAATAGTCAGGGGACAAAGGTATAGATAGAAAATATCAGATGAACATGAGGTGTCAACCTCCTAGACCACTGCCCTGCTCCTGTTGGTTCCTTTCAATGGCTCTTACTCCTGAACAAAGCCTAAACTTCCAAGTCAGCATTTAAGGCCTCCCACAATTTGCTACAACTCACTTTTCCAACTTCAGTTTTTACTGTACTTGTTTACGTTTTCCCATGTTTCTGCCAAATGGGCTGGTTGCTTCTTTTTTACATAGAAGTCAAAGGTCTTTGCTCCCTCTCTATCCATGCTCACTCTTTCCTCTTCACTTTGAATGTCTCTGCCCTTCCTTATAGTGACTTGTCTACATCTTATCCATTGTTTCAAGATGCAGCTTGAATAGCACCTCCTTCATGGAGCCATGCCTGAGTCCTTCTATCTCTCCTGGCCAGAGTCAGTGTTTTTCTCCTCTCAGTTTTATCTTTACCTATGCATCAATCTTTACTTGAATTATGACTATTTGGGCACACATCTTATTACTCCTTTTAGATTACACATCAAAATTTTTGAACATTTTCATGTCACAGTATTGTCTTGAACATTGTAATTTTTATTGGCACACACTAAGGAATTAATAACATCCACTGTTATACTGCTCACTTATCACTTTGTGTCCTTATTTGAGTAAAACTCACCTGACTGGTCTTTCTTACATTCATCAGAGAAATGTTTTTTGATGGTAACTGATCTCCAAAGATGGTCCCCAATATTTCCTCTTCACTCTGTAAATTACCACACACATCAAGACGTGGAGCTACCTCCTACCCCCAACCCTCAGAATCTGGGCTGGCCTTGTGAATTGGCTTTGACAAAGAGAATGCAGTGGAAATAATAGTCTGGGACTTCCAAACCCAGGACATGTTGTGAGGAACCCATATTATAAAGCAAAGAGCCAAGGTTGTCTTTGACAGCCACAGCTGATCTCCCAGCTGACAGCCAGCAGTAATTATCGGCCATGTGGGTGAATCACATTGAATATTCCAGCCTATTCAAGCCCCTAGACAACTGACCCAAACCCATGAAGAAGAAGAACACAAACCCATGCAGCCGACCCTAGTCAGCCCAAGAATCATTAAACATAATAAAATGGTTGTCATTTTAAGCCACAGAATTTTGAGGTGGTGTGTTACACAACATATAAACCTAACACTGATACACAAGTTAAATCATGTGAATTGCTGATATTGGACAGGTTTTGACTGACAACCTCATATAGTTCAACCTAGTATGAATAATGCCTTGTTATTGTTCTATTGCTCTTAGCTCTTATTCTAAGCAAGTTATAACGCTCTTGAAAAAGAGAGGTTGAAAGTTATCACCATAGCCGTAAATAATAATAACAGTAAATAACAATAAATGAATATTATGTATTGACCAAAAATTAAACAATCCAACAGAGAAGTGTGTTGTATATACTAGTGGTCCATACACAACACTAAAGAAAAAAAACCCCCGAGTTCAGCTTTTCCAAACTTCAATTCTTTACATACCACCTTCATGATTTAGGGCATGTCTTCATACTCACTGTAAGATTATCTACATTATTTTTACTCAGAAAAATCATTTTAGTGAAACATATCCCTCCCATCAACAGACCTATTTAAAGAGACTCAAAGTGATAGAATGTTACTGGCCCTCTTTGAAGCTTACATGTTAAGATAGACACATTTACATACCCACAGGCTCTGATTAGATCATCAGACACACAAGTAGCACAACATGTGTATTAAAACACAAAAGATCAGAGTTCTTTCTTAGCAACATTATGAAAAACCCAAGGCTTTCCTTCATCTCCTATTTCTCTTTTTCAGTATACTTATCACTCTCCAAACCACAACCTGAGGCATCCATTTCTTCCTAGTACCCAAATATCACTGGTCTACACAATGACATTTGATCTAAAACCCTCCTCAGTGGACAGCACTTAAGCTCCAAAGATTTCTTGTCTTCTTTTACAACCACATTTATCCTGTTCACCAACTCCATGGGTCTTGTTCTCCAATAGAGACAGTTAATATAAAGAATTCATCTAGACTACTTTGTTCATGCTTATGCTTTCAAGGTACCACGTATACACAAACTATTTTAACTTTTGGTTTACTTCTTTGTATTCTGGCCTTTCCATTAAATATTTGAGGTAACTTATGGAAAGTGTTTAATAAAATAATAAAATATGAATGTAAGGAAAAGGCACAAGAGCCAGAAGAAAATGCAAACTGGTACAGATGTAACCAATGGAAAAATAGCACTCAAACAAACAAAATAGTCCGTAAAATACCACACATATGCTATAGTTAATATATAAATTTGACTAAGAATCTCCTGGTTGATCAAAGAATAAAGAAAACAGGTCTTTTATATTAATCTCCTTAATCATGATTTAGAAGAAAACTAATTTCTTCAGGTAAATGTTTCCTGCATTGTATTCTAAAATTAATCTCTTATATGGATCCTTATAATGTGGAGCAGAGAAGTGTAAAATATAAACTATAAAAACATTCCTACAACAAATAGAGAAATAATTTCTAAAGAGTGTTTCTAGCAGTAGTCTTTGATTAAAAGTGAGTTCAGACTTCTGTTTCTAGTCAAGGTAAGGGGTTGGATTTACCATTACAACTGAAACAATGACAAAGCCAGAGAACATATATGAAACAATGTTTTTCAGTCATTGGATAGGAGGTTGCAAAGGACAGTGATATCTGCGAGAGTGGAAACAAATGAGGTAAGTCTTCTGATTGCCCAGATTTACTGCCTGGAGAGAGTTTCCAGGCTATAACTTGAAGAGAGAGGGAACCCAGGCAGAGCCTGGGGACTTCCTGAAACTGAGAATGGTTTAGAAGTTGAGAGAGGCTAGGGTTGGTAAAATGTGCAGGGCAGAGTTCCAGAGAGGAAAGAGCTACACAGAGAGAGCTCTGGAAATCTTCAGAAAATCTCCAAGTCTTCCTCAAGCTGGGCTATGACAGTTTCCTTTGTAAGAAAACTAACCACATCTGGGGAAAGAACCACCCAATAAGAGCAAGGGGAACAATTCTTGGGTTTCCACAGGACAAAGCATAGTTTGTGCTCCCTTCAACAAAAGTGGGAAAAACTCATAAATCATGGGATATCAGGTAGAATACTCAAGAGAGTATTGATTCTGTAATAAAAGAAAATTAGCCCTGGATTAAAGGTGACTCCAGTCTCACAAAACAATACTTAAAAAATAAAAAACTCAAAAGGGTCAATATTTCTCCAAGTAACTTAGCTATGACCTAGAAGAAAAGCTCAGGAATATTTATAAGAATATGAATATATCCAGCACCAAGCAAGGTAAAATTCACAATGTCTTGCATCTAATAAAAAATTAAAGGTCACAAAAAAGCAGGAATGTGTGACTCATATTAAGGAGATGGGTCAATCAATAGAAACAGACCCAGAAATGACACATATGATAGAATTAGCAGCAAGAACATTAGAAGTTATTATAATGATATCCAACACATTCAAGAAGGTGAAGGAAACTTGAGAATGGTGAGTAAAGGCCCAAGTAGAACCACTAGCCATGAAAACTACTACTGGGATTATTTTAAAAAACACACATTGAGTAATAGCAGATTAAACAATGTAGAAGAAAAGATTAGTAAACTTGAAAACATAGCAATTGAAACTATTCAAAACGAAACACAAATAGAAAAAAGACTAGAACAAATAAGCAGAGCATCAGTGAGCTATGGGACAATGCCAAGCACCCTTTTGTATCTGTATTGGAGTTTACAAAAGGGAAGAGGTGGGTGGTACAGAAAACAATTTTTTGAAGAAATAATGGTTGAAATTTTTCCAAATTTAATGAATACTATAAAGTCACAGATCTAAGAATCTTAACAAACCACAAACACACACACACACACACAAATCATAAAGAAAACTATATGAAGGCACATCATAATCAAATTTCTTAAAGCCAGTGTTAAAAATATCCTAAAAACAACAAGAGATAAACAAGATGTTACATTAAAAGAACAAAGATAAGCAGATTTAGAAGAAGGTGAAACATTTCTTTTTTTTTTTTTTTTTTTTTTTTTGTGGTATGCGGGCCTCCCTCTGCCGTGGCCTCTCCCGTTGCGGAGCACAGGCTCCGGACGCGCAGGCCCAGCGGCCATGGCTCACAGCCCAGACGCTCCGCGGCATGTGGGATCCTCCCAGACCGGGGTGCTAACCCGGTTCCCCTGCATTGGCAGGCGGACGCGCAACCACTGCGCCACCAGGGAAGCCCTGAAACATTTCTAAAGAACAAAACCAAAAACAAAAACAAAACCCTGTCAACCTAGAATTCTATACCAATAAAGTTCTCTGACCATTTATCTGATTAACTTCCGCATTGGAGGAAACTACTGACCTGAAAACTCATGTGAGGCAACAGGATGATACCTGTCTCTGAGCACATTGTAATTTAATGGAACATAATTATTGTATGTTTATAAAATAGCATAACCATTTGAATGTATAAATTTGTTAATTAAATTATCTATTCTTTTTTTAAACTATCTTTCAAAATGAAAACTCAAAAAAAAAAAAAAAAACCCAGAGACGTTCTCAGCAAAGAATTCATTACCAGCAAACATGTATGTACTATGAGAAATGTTAAAGGAAGTTTCTATACAGAAGGAAAATGATGGCAGAGGAAAATCTGAATCTACAGAAAAGAATGATGAGTACTAGAAATGGTAAATACGCGGTTAAACATAAAAATTTTTCTTAATTTTTAAATATCTTTAAAAGATAATTGACTTTTTTTTTTTTTTTTTTTTTTGGCGGTACGCGGGCCTCTCACTGCTGTGGCCTCTCCCGTTGCGGAGCACAGGCTCCGGACGCGCAGGCCCAGCGGCTATGGCCCACGGACCCAGCCGCTCCGCGGCATGTGGGATCCTCCCGGACCGGGGCACGAACCGACGTCCCCCGCATCGGCAGGCGGACCCCCAACCACTGCGCCACCAGGGAAGCCCAATAATTGACTTTTTAAAGTAAAAAAACAACAGCAATGTATCGTGGGGTTTATTACACCTGTAAAATAAAAATATCTTAGCACGAAAGCTGGAAGGGGGAGATGAGAAAATATACTATTATAAAGTTCTCATATGTGAAGCAGTGTAATAGTTAAAAATGTACTATAAATCCTAAAGCAACTACTAAAAACAAAAACAAAGAGTAATAACTAATAAGCCAATAAAAAGGGTAAAGTGTAATTACTAAAAATATAACAATCAATCCAAAAGAAGGCAGAAAAAAAAATATGGAGTAAAGAACAGATGGGATTATCTTACACCATACACAAAAATCAACTCAAAGTAGATTAAGACTTATCATAAGACCTAAAACTGTAAAATTCCCAGAAGAATACTTAGGGGAAACCAACAAAGGACAGGTATCCAGAATATATATGTATACACATATGTATCTCCAGCTCAAATGATCCTAAACACAAAGAGTTGTTAAATGTATGAAAAGATGTTCAACCTCACTAGTAATCAGGAAAATGAAAATTTAAACCATTATGGGAAATCATTCTATACCCATAAGAAAGGCAAATTTTTAAGTCAGACAATGCCAAATTTTGGTAAGCCATTTAGTAATGTGAACTCTTATTCACTGCTGGTGGGAGTATAAATTATTTCAGTCACTTCAGAAAATAGTTTGGCTTTCCTTATAAACCTGAAAGTGTACATTTCCTACAACCCAACAATTTCATTAGAATGTATACTCTTTATAGGAATTACTGCACCCTAAGTTAACTCTTACACATGTTAGTCAGGAACATGTAAAACAATGTTTATAGACGCTTTGATCAGTATTGTAAAAATGGAAACAGCCCAAATATCCATCAACACTAGAATGTATAAATAAGCTGTAGCAAAATCTTATAATGAATATACAAAGCTAAATACAATATGGATGAATTATTTAAAAACATAATTTTGTGTGAATAAAGTCATAGACAAATATACCATTTGATTATTTTTATGTAAAATTCAAAAGCTGGCAAACAAAATAATGTTCTACTTAGGGTTTCCTATATAGGTATAAAACCTCCAAAGAAAGGGAATGATTAATGTATAATTCAAGATATCGTTTATGCCTCAGTAAGAGAGCTGCAATCAGTGAGTAGCATCTAAGAGGCTCTGAAGGATAGTAATGCTCTATCTCTTGGCCTTAGTGGTACATACAGGTGTTCACTTGCTGCCCTTTAATATGTGCATGTTCATCTGCATTCACTCTTTCTGTGTATTCTATATTTTAAAAAATTTTTAAATTGCAGATTCCAAGGTCACAAAACCAGATATTTCAGTTCAATAGGTTAGGATGGCCCCAAGAAATGGGAATGTTTGTCAAATTCCCATGATGATTCTGATAAAAGTAATCTGAGGACCATACTTCAAGTATCTGCTTATTATTTCTATGGGTTTGAACTCTTTGGTCTTGGAACTTGACATTTCACAAAGAGTTGCAACAGCTCTTTAAAGGAGGCAATTTATAATAAATAAACACACAACTCTTTCAATTCCAGAAATTATCACTTTACTATACAAAAAAACCTAAACATTTACAAAAGAAAATCAAAAGAGGTTGCATTTTTAGACCACATTGGGAAAGTTACACAAGAGTCTGATGAACAAACAACATCATAAAATGTCTCCGTACCATATCAGTACCATCCAGAGAAATCCAATCAACCATTATACCATAGGTTGAAGTGTTTAGTACCTGAAAGTCAACCCAGTGCCCTGTTGGTTTATCGTTTGCCTGTAACAATATAAAACGCTAACATCTTTACAAAACATGGAATTGTTGTCTATGAACTTTATAGGAATAAAATTTTGTTAAAGGAAATAAAATATTAAAAAGATGACATAGTTCAGCTGCCAATCAATATTAAGATGCTTTAAGTTATAACAGTCAATCCAAGCAACATTTTAATAATTATAGAAATGTGACTACAGTGTGCTGATATTCCAAGCAATCTTGCTATGGCATAGTTTTATTTTACATATATACAAATCATGTTATTGCATATACACATCAAGAAACTACTCCAGTCATCACATCTCAAAGGTAATGCCTATTTTTTAAGCAGAAATCTTCCTTTGGCGTCTTGCTCACAACAAGGGGCATAGGCAGCCATTTCTTTCCAAGAGTTCACTACATTCAAGGAAGTCTGGACTCCTAGCTTGTTGTTTTCCTCATGGAATGATGAGCAGTACTGAGGATTTGAACTGATAAATAGTGTCTCTGATTGAACATTTCAAACATTAGCTA
Organism: Physeter macrocephalus; assembly: GCF_002837175.3. Lineage (NCBI taxonomy): Eukaryota > Metazoa > Chordata > Mammalia > Artiodactyla > Physeteridae > Physeter > Physeter macrocephalus. The sequence continues at coordinate 95,032,100 of NC_041217.1, forward strand.
CACTTTTGATTTCTGTGCTTCTACAAGACTGTATGACCCTTTCATGTTGGCTTTTCTAGCAAAGTAAATAATCATTCCAATGGCAGGTATTATTAAGGAGGATGCACAATAGAGCACGAGAAGTTCAGGAGAAAAATAGTGCTTGCTACTTTCTCTTCCTGGAAAATAACAAAATGGATGCAATTAATGTCTAGTATAAAAAGAAATTGTTTAATAATAATAGTTACATGTTTTATTTTAACAGTACAACTCGTTCTCTAAAGAGAAGTGAATCAAAGTAGTGATAAGAACCAACAGGACCCAAAATGCATATTTCTTTGAATTATTCAAATAATCAGTTAGCAGTTGCTATGCTCATGTGAGTCTAAAGATGACAGTTGTTGATTTCCACAAACTTGGATTCAAATAGATTCAGGTTCAATAGCAGAATGGAAGGAAGGGCGCAACTTTTTAGGACTCATTTAGAAGAGCTAGAATTGGAGAAGAGGGTTTGCTTTGGGAAATAGAAACATATACTAAAAAACTAGGACTCTGATCATTATGAATTAAAATAACTAAACAGTTCTCCAAGAAAAGCCTTGTAACACCTAGAGTGTAACCATTATAGTCAAACACCACATATAATATAGTAAGGGAAAGAATTCTTGTCGATGGCTTTTTTAGAGATATATAGAAAACTTTATATTTTGTATCTCTGAAGTAGGGCATCTTAATATACATTATTCCTCTTCAGCATTTATATCACTTTTTGATAATATGAAGTTTTTTGGATAGCATTATGTTTTAGCTTAAATGTGACTTACTAAGAGAGACATTCTCTGACCTGCATCTCCTCCAGCCTAAATAAGAAACCCTAATATACTTTATTTCCTAATATAGTTTTATAACCCACTACACTTTCCCTCCATAGCTCTAATCACAGCTTATAGTTAAACATTTGTTTGCTTGATTATCTATTAATTTTGTCTTCCTCCTTCAGACTGTGAATTACGTAAGCACATGTATCTAGTTTCTTTTTGATCCACCACTGAATAGCCAGTACCTGTCTCCCTGCTTGGAGTAGCTTGCACCCAATAAATATCTTTTGAATAGTAATATATTTTTTTCTTTCTACATCCTGTCATTTTGTCATTTTGTTGTAAATTGGGTACATAAGGTAATAGTATACAAAAACTTTAAAATTAGTACTCTTTCTACTTACAAAAATCATCTGACCCCTACAATACTATTTAATACCTTAACCTTATAAGAACATCTATAGAAGATAGCATGGTATTTACTGAAGTTTCATCTCTACTTATATTTACGTTTGCACAGCACTGTACGACCTCACAAATATTGTTTCTTCAAGTGACATATATATTGTCTCAGTCCTGGAAGAAATGAGTGATTTGACCTTGATAATCATTGCTTTAATTCTAGGAGTTTCTAATCACTGGAGATCAACCAAGAAGAAAAGAATAACTGGAGTCAGATGACGGGAAGTCCATTTTTTTAAATTATTGTGGTCAAAAACACTTCACCATAAACATAATGATAATTGCCTTATTTTTCTACTTTCCCTTGCTAGAGTAGAACTAGTCAGAGTACAAGGGTAATATTTTAATAGAATTTCCATTATCATAATTATGGTTAGGCATCAATATTGATAACCTGCTGAGCAATGGTATCTCTGCTCCTATAGTTTTCTTTTCAATTTAATAAATATTATCTTTTGCCTTTGGTTTTCCCCTCAGATATCTGCAGTAAAATACAAATTCGCTGCTGAGTTGGTTACCAGGGCAACCTTCAAATACAATTTTCTATTAGCTGTATCAACACTGAAAATCCTAAAGACTCCCAACCATTTCTATCACTGGAATACATTCAAGCAAATGTATTTGTAAAAAAAAAAAAACAAAATTAATTTTAAAACTCAGCTAACTACAAAAGATGACTAGTTGAAAATTCCCAGGAAAAATGTCAAATTTTCGTTTCCATTCATTTGTAGTTATTTTAAACCATATTTAGTTTGGGGGTTCTAGCTGAGTGTCTAATGTGCTTTAATTTGTTCATTTAAATAATGAGTGAAAAATGGAAAATATGTCAGTTACTAACTTAATAAAGCAATTAGAAAAGACAGCAATGTATGAGAGAAAAAAAGTGGAGAAGAAGCTTTGGTGTGTCTTTAAAAGAGAATCGTTAACTACAAAAAGAAATATAAAAATGTTAGGACTCCAAGTTCCTAGGACTAGGCTTAATTAAAGGTGTTCTGGAGGCATTGAGGATTAAATAGGAATAAATGAATTTCAACCTACTCAAAACCAAGATCTCAATCCATCCAGAAACATCCCCAACCTCATTGGAAGCACTGATTACATACACCCCCGTGTCACTTTGAGTAACATGATACAAGGTAAATGTTCCATTCTTTGAACACATAGTAACTTCATTGGCCAGATCAACTCTTTTCAGGATAATCACTGCAGGTGGATGACTAAAAGTTTTACATGTAATCGTGATATTTTCCCCTTCTTTAACATTTCTAGATGGATGTATTGATATTGTCGTGTTCCGAGGAGGTACCATGAAGACAAGAAAACATACGGTAAGGTCTTGTAATCTTGAGAGATTTGGCCAGATGAGTAAAATTTTTACCCATTTTCTGACCCACGTTTAAATTTTCTTTACACTGATGAGTAGTTGCTAACTCTGAGAGCCCAGTACCAGAGGCTCTTAAGAATTGGCATTTGTTTGCAAGAACGTTCACTTCAATTTTGGCTTCCAACACACAGTGGGAGCTCATTAGAACTCAAGGAGTGGGAGACAGAGTAGTAAAGGCTGACTTATTCTGCTTCCACTGATAAGATCAGCAGATCCTACTATGTGTTCACATGAGGGGTTAGGAGATTAAGAGGCTTCTGAAGTTTCTCTGCTGGGGCCACTGCCCCCTCCCTCCCTCTCTCCATCAGAATAGGGTAAAATGGACAAGGAGCTTGGATTTTCTAAGAGACAGACAGTTCTGTAGTCTAGAGTTTCCTTTATGTTGTTCAGCATTAAGATCACCATACTCAATTATTATCCTGAAGAGAGTCAATCCAGAAAATATGTAGTTACTCCGTGTTCAGAGAGTGGCACTCTCTTCTGGTAGGAAGGAAAAGGGTCTGGATAGAACCTTTCTATTTCCATGTGCCAATTCTACTTCTCTAGTTTCCTTATAACCCCCAGGGAACGGTTTTGAAAGTACATTTAAACACTTTGGAAATGCAGGACCTCAGAGACCAATGATGAATTGTCAACGTTTAAAAAAGCAAACGGGAATTCTACACTGACCAATGATTGATTAATGTCAACTTCCTGGCTGAACTCCATAGAATAGAGCAGCTGTGTGTGATTATTTTAGGAAACACTAAGAAATAACCATAATCATCATGGAATTCAGTTCCATTTTGCCCACTCATTCACCTAATCCTTGAAATTCGTTACAATTCACCAAGCTTCTGACCGATTATAAAAAATAATAAAAAACAAACCTTTAACATCAAGTGTTATGCTTCTTAATTGCAAGCCAACTTCATTTTTAGATTCACATTCATATACTCCCGCATCCTCCAACTGGGCCCTGTGGATGGTATATGCACCATCTGTAGACTTCAGCACTATGTAGCCAGACTCTGCTTTTTTCTTCAGGATTATCAAAGTTTGGGGAACATTTCCACATGTACAGGAGATAATGACAGTGTCTCCTTCCTTGACACTCTCAGAAGGAAAAGCTGTAAGTCTTATATCTTTTGGAGCAACTGTGGAAAGAATTTAAAGATACCTCTGACTGAATGAAATATAAACCAATCCCATATTAATTTAATGACAGTAACAATAGCTGTCAAGATGGTATTTGTGCTTACTGTTTGCATTAAATATTTAGAGGGGTAATTAAAGAAGTCAAGCATTTACTGGATTGTTGTAAATGATCACATTTTTAATAAAAGAAGACAACTCTTATGCTTCTTTCATGTCCCTTAATATAATTCTTTACCCAGCCTAGCCAACAAATAAGTGTTTCAAAAACAGCTGTAGATTTCAAATGTGAAAAAGAACTTTTTTTTTTGTCACACTGCTGTGCAAATATTTATTTAAGTATAAAGTCCTTTACAGGCTTCTGAGTTCTGAGCTGGACAATCCCAGATCAAGAAATTAAGCTGTGCTTACAATCCTTAATAACACCAATTATCCTGGGCTAAGTACTTGACATACAGCATCTCTGTTAATACTCAACCCGTGGAGGGAGGTACCACATCACCATTTTATAAGTGAGATTCCCATTAAGTTCATCTGTTTTGTGACTTGATTTGAAACTCTTTCCCCAACCAGAGCTACATCCTAAGGGCTTTCTTTAAGGTAGTGCATTGCCCTGCCAAGGTTCTTCCTTTAAAATACAAATTATTATTGTAATGATGTAACAAGAAAGTCACTAATATCTTAGTGGAAACAATACCAAGGGGTAAGAGAGGAACTGACAGCTCTAGTGAAGAAGAGAACCTTGAACCCCAAAAGGGAAGGTATGAGGAAAATCCAAATCACTTCATGATTTTGCCCAAAACTGCCTACAGCTTCATCCTGTCAACTAGGAATTGTTTTGCTCTCAGTCTTGCCTCTCCATCCTGGCAAGAATGGGTCTGGATCTGCTAACTTCATCCACCCTAGTGATTCTATGCCATTAAACTGATAAACCAGAGGACATGGTCACTGCTACTCAATCTCAGAATTATAAAATGTTTAAGTGCCTTCTAAGCACATACTAGCAGTCATCTTGTGAGATTACCACTCAGAGTTTAATCCAGCTAGATAAGGTAGCTTTAGTCCTAAGTAATTTCAAAATACATATATACATCTTCCTATCCTTATTTCAATGCCATAATCAATGCCTTGTAAGTGTAACTGGAACTCTTGGCACAGTTCCTGGATTCCACCTGCAGTTGAAAGAATTTTAGGATAAGTGACTTGGAATGGTTCATGAGGAAGTACTATTCCAGGAGCTTTCCATGCAGAGGAAACATCATGAGCTCTTCAAAACGCTCAATGCATTCTGTTTTAGTAAAAATTTTGTTTGTTTCAAAAAGGACTTTGTTCAAAACCAGTAACACAACCAAAATAAGACTAGCAATCATAATTCATTTAATCACTTAGCTCACCTTGGATAATTAATTCGACTTCTTTTCTGCTTATTCCAACCTGGTTAATGCCTTCACAGACATAAATACCAGAATCTTCCATTTTTGTAGACGTTAAGGTAAGAGTGGTATTCTCAGAAAGAGGCTGTAGATCCCCATTACTTAGCAGCCTGCTCCACAGGATCTTCGGAGCTGGAAGGCCATCGCTAGAACATGTCATATTCACAGATCTACCTTCCTCCAGGATGGAGGAGGGGCTGACCAAGATGGTTGTATCCCCGGGAGCAACTGAAAAGGTGGGGACACTTGTTAGCTTGACTCTTTATACACCAAGTTCCAAAGAGTTTTGATAATGTGGCGAAACTGGGCTATGGATTCGCAGATTAGAACAGTTTATAAATCTTGATAACTTTCCAGAAGAGGTTTCTGTCCCCATTTACTTTAGCAGATACAGAAGGATAGAGAGTAGAATATGGACACATCCTGCATATTTTCCAATGGAAATAAATTCTGTAGAAACTCTCTTACTATCAAAGAATGGATGATCAATGATAGTATATATTGACATTTATGGTACATTAAACATGACCATGAACTATGTGAATCACCTATGAAAAGGTGGACTCTATTTTTCTACCTCTTGAATCTAGGCTGTCCTTGTGACTAACTTTGACCAATATATCCTGGAAGAAGTAACACAGTAGGACTTCCAAGCCCAGGCCCCAAGAGTCCCCTTTCATGATCACCCTCTTGAAATACTGCACTCTGGTGACTATACCTAGGCTACCTTCCTTGAGAGACACCACATGGAGAAAGAAAGGCCAAGAAACACCAGGGAAGGCCCAGACATGTGAGTGAGGCTACCTCGGACCATCCCCCACTGACCTGCCAACTGACTGACAATGCATAAATGAGCTCATCTAATACCACATTGAACAAACTGCCCATCTGACATCTTCCCAAATTGCCAGCTTAGAATCATAAGTCAATAAACAGTTGTTTTAAGCACTGGGGGTGGTTTGTTATAATAATCATTATTTTGTTGTTCCTTTTCAATTATTTTTTTCACAATGGTTTTAACTATCAACCTCATGTTAACTCTTGCCTGACAACCATGATTTTTTAAAATTCATATTAAATTGTGGATACATCATGCATGTACTTACCATTAACATATAGTATCTGTGTACTCTGCCTTTGTTTGGGTTCAAATTCCATTTCATCAATAGGTAACTTAGCCAGACAAACAAGAACTTTTCCAGTGTCTTCAGTGGTGGGGATGAAGGTCATTTCCAAACTCTTGGTCTCTAGGGATTTCTTACTTACATCTTCCAAAAAGATTTTATTCTTCATAATACTCTCCCCTTTAAGTAATTCAATTTCCAGCCGGTCAAAAGGATACACGTCAGGAACCTTACAGCTTACAGTGACTGGGTTTCCACTCACTAACAGACCACTCATCTCAATTTCTGGATCTCTAAGGAAGGCTGCAAATGTCAAGCAAAAATGATGTTTATATGTGACAGTCAAGGAAAAACAGAACTAATCTCTATTAAATGCAAAGGTCTCAAAATGCAGATTTTAATTCACCTGGGATAGGATGATCACTAACATATAAATAACAACATTAAGTATAAATATTTATGACATTAAATGTAAATAACGCTGGAAACAAAAAATACCTAGCACATCAAATCATCAGGTAATAAATATACTTCTTATTCTTCTCTAGTGATGCAATCTTGCTGACAGCTATGGACTGGTCTTTTCAAGGGACATGTCAGCTTCCACCATCCTTTTTAGTAACTATATATTTTAAACATTTAAAATATTTTCCAGGATGTATTGGATATTTACTATGTGCTAGTCCCTTAACATTCATTATCCCAGTCTTCAAAATGGCGTAATATAATGGGTATTAACTTATTTTACAGCTAGAAAAACTTATAGAGAATGTATTTTACAGCTAGGGAAACACAAAATTCATAGAGGCTAAGAGTCTGCCATTTGGCATCATATCTCGTAAGTCACTGAGCTGAGATCAGAATTTCTATTTCCTTGAGCTCAGAGCCCAGGCTTGGTTTCACAGAGGCATGCAGCCTCTCATCTCAAATAAGAACCAAGGGCACTTCTCAGTTTAGACATTTTCATTTGCAACGGTCAAGTTTAGGCAGAAAGTCTTAAATGTTCCTTGAATAATACTTGTAGTTAAGAAAAAACTATGAGATTTAGATTCTGAATAACATTTATACCACATCTTATGCAAATCAATAAAAGTGAGATTAGAGTGGTTATCAAGAGCAAGAGCCATGCTAAAATTTTTTTCTCCTTAAGTGAAATGTTGTTAAAGTGATACATTCTCTAAAGTTTCTGTATGATGGTAAGGCTTCACTGCTGGTTCTCATTGCTGTTGGGAATGTGCCTACATCAGCAGGTCCTGGACTCTTGGTAATATGATAACTCAATAAATTTACCCTTCCTCTGAGAGATTCAAATCCCTTTACGGACATACTCTAACTCATGCTGAACAAACTCCTGAGGGGTAACACAAGTTTGGGCAGGATTTCTAGAGGAATATCTCTACAATTGTTCTCTTGAATTCCACTGAATAAAAACAAGGCAGAATAACCTTCTCAAAGTGTAACTTTATGATCACTTTGCATATTTTTTCCCTCGTTCATTATAAACCAAGGAACTCCAGCAATGTCAATTCATAGAGATTTGAGGCTGTAAAGGATTTTTGTTAAGGTGACAAGAACAGCAAGAAAAAGTGTAGTGTACTTATGTGGTGTAAATCAATATTCAAATCTAGTGCAGTCTCCTGGTTCTACTTTTTGTCTGCCACTGACCGTCCCCAGTGACCAATCTAACTCCCTGGCTTTCTCTTGCTCCCCATTGCCTCATTTCTCCCATCCTGCCAATTGGCTTTCAAATGTGCCTTCAAAACAGACCTACTAGAGCATGGCTTTGAGGATATGGGGAGGGGGAAGGGTAAGCTGTGACTAAGTGAGACAGTGGCATGGACATATATACACTACCAAACGTAGGGTGGATAGCTAGTTGGAAGCAGCCGCATAGCACAGGGAGATCAGCTAGGTGGTTTGTGACCACCTAGAGGGGTGGGATAGGGAGGGTGGGAGGGAGGGAAATGCAAGAGGGAGGGGATATGGGAGCATATGTATATGTATAACTGATTCACTTTGTTGTAAAGCAGAAACTAACACACCATTGTAAAACAATTATACTCCAATAAAGATGTTAAAAAAAAAAAAACAGTATGCTTGGGCTTCACCCCCAATTCAAATAATTGATCAGCAGTCATCCCACCCTGTTATCTGAGTGGACACTGACTACACTCCTTGCACACGACGACCTCTGTACACCACACATACACCCAGAGAGGGATGGGAAGCCGGGAGCATGCAGTGTGTTCAAGTCCATGATGAGAGAGTATCAACAAGACACAACCTAAGCATTGTGGATGCTGCGTTCATATGTAATATCTACTTAAGATTTAGGCCAATTAAGTTACATCAAAAATTCTGGTTCAGAGATTTAGGAACCATACACAGTGCTAAATTCCCCTTCTAAACACAAGGATCTTGTCTTGTGTCACAGATTCACATTCTGTTTCTTCCAGTGGAACTGGGAACAACAACGACAAAACAGTAAACAATTCTGAAAACCACTTACAGTAGAGCTCCACATGGATTCCCTTTTCCAGTTTCTTATGCCCACATGTCACGGTGCACAGATAAAAATGTTCGTTCTCAAATCTCACAGGGCTCAGGGTCAACGTGGACTTGGACCCCTCACTCCTCACCTTCCCGTTCAGAGGGCTGTCTATCTGGGTTCTCCAAGAGAAAGATGGGGACTCACAACCCATGACATCACAGGTTAACACAACTGAGTCGCCAATCTGAGCAGCAATCTGGGATCCAGGAGAGATCTCTACAGTAAACATTTTCTCTGGGGGATAAAAGAACAAGATGAAAAGAAGATAAGATTCTTTTCTTCTTTCACCACAGCTCAATATATGGTCTTTTTTTTTTTTCCTGGCCTCTTTTCAGCTAACATCTATGCCAGGAATAAGTTACTCCTTTCCACCTTGGGACCTTCAGAAACGAAACCACTTCAAGAACAAATGCACAAGACGCTGTTGATTCATTCATTCAACAGAATGAATAAGGATAAAAATTTGTCAAGACAGAGATTGGCATCTTTTCAACAACAAAAAAATTCATTCTCCACTCAAATGTAGTTTATCAAATCCCTGTAACAGTGGAACCACAGCTCAAAAATATAAGAGGTTCCAGTGTGTCAAGCATTGTGGAAACCACTTTACATATATTATCTCATTTAATCCTCACAACTTCATGAGCTGATATTATTAATTCTGTTTCCCTCTCCTCCTCTTCTTCCTCCTCCTCTTTCTTCTTGAGGAAAAATGATAAATAACCTCACCCAGCTTACAAGTGGCAAAATTAGGACTTGATGCCAGGTGGGTCTGATTCAAGATCCCAGCTTTTCAATTGCTTGAACAACTAAACCAAATCATCCTCATGTGGAGATAAAACAAAATCTAAGAAAAGTACTGAAAAAAAGTTATACAAATATGTCTTCTGATTAGAAGCAATACCTGTAACAGACCAGCACTTAGAGTTTCTGTAGCAACAGAATAAAGCTGCACCGTCTCAGATATCCAGAAAAGCTCTTGGCTGCCAGTGCCATCCCTGCTAGCTGTTTCTGACTATATTGTGAAGAGTTTTATGCGACTATTTTAAGAAACGTGAATTTTAATTTACATGCAATTAGGGTTTGGTTGAAGTCATATAAAATGTGCACCTTGGGGCTTCCCTGGTGGCGCAGTGGTTGAGAGTCCGCCTGCCGATGCAGGGGACGTGGGTTCGTGCCCCGGTCTGGGAGGATCCCACATGCCACGGAGCGGATGGGCCCGTGAGCCATGGCCGCTGGGCCTGCACGTCTGGAGCCTGTGCTCCACGAAGGAAAGAGACCACAACGGTGAGAGGCCCGCGTAATGCAAAAAAAAAAAAAAATGTGCACCTTTCTTGTTTAAGGTAGATAACTCTGGTAGCAGTGCATAGGATTATGTTGGGGGACAGAATGATAGCAGGGTGACCATTTAAAGACAATTAGCTATAGTTGAAAAACCATAGAGTTTGGGGTTTAAATGGGTCTCTGTTAAATGCCACTAATGAGCTATGTGACTCTAGGCAAATTGTCAACTATTCTGTGCTTGTGTTTTTATTCACCTCATAAGGTTGTGGTAAAGAAAAAAGACAACATTTATAAAGTGGAAAGAGAATTCCTGGCAGATCTTAGATGTACAAGCAATAAGGGTCATTATTAATCTCTGGGAGACACTATTCTCTCATCTGTAAAATGGATATGAAATACATACTCGTTAGTTATTTCTTGAAGATTAGAGGAAACATGTGTAAAGTGCCTGGAGTATAGCTGGTGGTCAGTGGATGTTATTTATTGATAAGAACATCTTTCAAGAGTCCAAGTGAGAGATGATAAACAAAGGCAATGGCAAGAGGGTTGAAGAAAAGAGGTCAGATTCTAGGGATCATTTTGAAGTAGAACTGACAGGTTTTGGTGATATGGAAGAGGAACATGAATTTCAGAGTAAACAGCATATAATACATAGTTCAAATCTTGGGAGTCCAGAGTTAGAAGGGAGGAGGACCAGATGTGGGAACCTGAGAATACTAATATTCAAGGGGCAGAGGAAGAGAGAAAGCCAAGGAATGAGGCAGTGAAAGAATGATGAGAAATGGAAAGGAACCAGAAAAGCAGAGCCATGGAAGTTCTGGCAGGAAAGATTTCCAAGAAGTATGAGTAAGATGAACATATAATTGTATTAAAGTACATGAAGATCAGATGGATCATCAGTAAAAGTTAACTAAGTAATTTTGGCATTGAAGCTACTTCACTATTGCTTAAATCCGAATGACGGCAGCTTTATCAGTCCTTTTACACATTCTGCTTACCTTGAACAATTAATTTCACCTCTTTTCTGTCTTTCCCAACCAGATTAACTCCTTCACACACATAAATTCCAGAATCTTCCATCCTCATAGCAATTAAAGTGAGAGTTGCATTCTCAGAAAGGAGCTGTAGATTCCCATTGTCTAATTTCTTGCTCCAGAAAATCTGTGGAGCTGGTAGACCTTCACTGGTACATGTCATCGTCACAGAGTCACCTTCTTGCAGCCTTGTGGAGGGATTCACAGATATAACTGTGTCCTTGGGTGAGACTGAGAAGGCAGGGCACAATAGTAGTAATTGCTAAGCATCATCTTGATCCAATAGGGCTACAGTATTTCTCTCTTAGACTTTATTTACATGCTTTCACAAATTTGACAAACTTTCTCTGCCAAACTAGTGTAAAGAATTGCTGAGTCATAAAAATTAGTCAATCCAGTTTCTGACTAATTTGATGGAGTTACTTTTTTTGATGTTTGGTGTTTTCAGATGGCCATAGATACTCAGAAATTAAGAAAACCCTTAGAATAATGTGGTTCAATCTCCCAGGTAAGGTAGAAGTTCCTGCTCAGCTTCCTTGCCAAAGGTTCATTCAAGTCAGCTTCAACACTTATGGTGCAAGGAAATCCACTGCCTTATAGTAAACACAGTCCATTTGATTTTTGGACAGCTCTAATTATTAGAACATTTTCCCTTTATTGAGCTGAACTCTTCCTCTTTGTAACTAACTTTTATACACCCGTCATAGTTCAGTCTTCTACTGCTAAAGAATATACAAAATCCCACTTCTACATGACTGTCTTTCAAATACTTAGTTATAGCTCTCGTTTCCAAGATTTGTATTCTCTAGGAAAAATATCTATTTTGACTATTCTTCTCAAAACATTGATAAAACCTTTCCATCTCATTCTCTTTCAGCTAAACTTGTTATAGAAGGCAATACTTCTTTTAAGTATGGTGTCAAAGCAGACCAGAGCATTTTAGTCTAGAACAAAGCAGAGTGAGTCCACTCCTACCAATTTTGGGATTTCAAGACTGCCTCAGCTCCCCCAGCCATCTCAGGGAGCATGGAGACAATCAAACCTCATCTCCTCTCTCTCACTCCACACATATGTGTCCAGGTGAGCATACATATATGCACTCACACACAGAATAATTGCCCACCTTGTAAAATCTCTATACCTTGATATTTCAAGGAATGGTATAAGAGTTTACAAAACATGATTAAAAACATTTTATCACTTGAGCCTATTTCCTACTACCCAATCAGGTGGTATTAGTAGTCCTCTTTGATAGACTACAAAATTAAGTGACCCAAATTCACACAGTTAATGGAGCCAGAACTTAAGCTCAAATCTTCTCAACACAAATTTGATGCACTTTTTATTAAATTATGCTATTGACAAAAATTATCCTCTCAATGAATCAAAATGGTGTAAAAACTACAAACACGTTTCTTGTTGACTTTAGCTGCTAAGTTTACTGCTGTATAGATCCAAGACTAAATTCCCATAGACTTTACACAAATACTTACTGTAGACTTGCAGTTTTTTTGTAGTCTCCCTTACTTGGGGTTGAGAATCAATTTCATTAATGTGTAATGTAGCTTGACAAACAAGAGCTTTCCCAATATCCTCATCAATAGGAGTGAAGGTTACTTCCAAACTCTTCGTTTCCTGGGACTTCATTTCTGAAACCTCCAGAAAGTTCTGTGTCTTCATGGAACGGTTGCTCTTCAGTAATTCTATCTCCAGCCTTTCAAATGGGTAAACATCAGGGACCAAACACATGACTGTGACTGGCTTCCCAACCTCCAGGGGGCCACTCAAATGAATCTCTGGGTCCTTAGGGAAAGCTGCAAAGTTCAAACAAATACATGCAAATGGACTTTTTTTTTTAACATGTAATTTTTTTTAACATCTTTATTTGAGTATAATTGCTTTACAATGGTGTGTTAGTTTCTGCTGTATAACAAAGTGAATCAGCTTCCCCATATCCTCAAGGCCATGCTCTAGTAGGTCTGTGTTTTTCTTCATGTTGTATGAGGTCCCTTACTGATTTAAATCAATGTAAACTAAATCTAGTATGTTTGAAAATACAGTCTTAATACAGCAGAATTAATTGTTTAAATAACCTTTCATGGTTTGGGGTAGGTTCAAGAACTGGAATCTCCTGTTAGAGAGTTCAGTTCTGATGCTGTATGTACTAAGTGTTACATGTTATGAGAGTAAAAGGAGGGAGAAGAAATTCATGTTTATTGAATACTTATATGTGCCCATCACTGTGCTATTCATTTAACACCAATGACCTTATTTTATCCTCACAACAACCCTAAGAAATAGATACCACGATTCATAGATATGAAAACATAAACTTAGCACATGTGCATAACTTTCCTAAGGTCACACAGCTAGTAATGGTAAAGCTGGGATTTAAACTCAGGATTTTTATTATTCTGTACTGCCGTTGAAGATTTTTTTAATGTTATATACATTCTCTTATTTTAGTGAGGGCAGAGATATTTCATTTTATGGATAAGGAACCTGAGGCTTAGAATGTCATTGCAAAGAATAGTTATTGGGCAAGATATGCTAAGAAATGAAAAGAACAATTCTAAATAATTGGCTTCTGAAAAATGGTGCCTCTGACAGGCATTCATCCACAATAAATGTACACCTGTGCAGTCTTTAAATTCTGGAAGGCATATTTGCCTCCCAAAATGCCTAACTCAAAGTCTAACTAATACTCCACTTGAACTTTTTAGTGTCAAGGGACACACTAGTTCAGTCAGCCATTGCTTTCCTTGCAAGGCTACTTTTCATTGCAAACCGCCAGGATGGTAACACATTGGCTTGCTTCAAAACTGTGAAATAAGAATACAAAGTTTCCAACTCTAAAGAATATTACAATCAAATGTGGAATGGAGACAGGACTGTTAAACATAATGAATGACAGACATTTTTGAAAAAAAAAAAACAAAAAACTTCAGCCAAGATAATTAAAGCCAGAAGGGCCTTCATTTCTCTTTTTAAATCTGCAACTATTTAGTACGTGTGAGGAAAGGCAAAGGAACTGGAAATGTTTTGCTATGTGAAGAAACAGTATTTTTCATTTTTCCACCAATAGTCCTGTCCCTCATATTCTGAAAGAAATGCGCTTATAATCCACATAGTTTGCTGTCAGGTAATACAAGAACTCACTACTTTCCCCTGTATTTACATAAGGGGGCCTTTCAAGGAGCTCAGGAGGCTGCACAGACATAAACTCTGCATGTACAACCAGCATAATTGAAAGCAGCCGGCCAGGCACAGTTTCTTGGGAAGCACTAGCAACATACAGGCTTCTTGAAGAATCAGTTAAGGTTACTGGACAAAGTTGTCTCCACTACAGCAGAAGAGAAGCAACATAAGTAGAAAAGATAATCAAATGAGGTCTTCCTGAAGAGATGACTATCAAGGATTCCAGTATTTTGGAAAGAGCAGTAACCAGAATGCAAGGGATTTATTTCAGGTTATTTTTTCACTCCTTTTGCTAACTTTCTTTGCTGGATTGAGAATGGATTGGGATACATTTTGGTAGGCTGGTAAACGAGAGGTATTCATTCACATTCACAAGGTAAATCTAGTTCATTATACAAATATCTTTGAGGTTGAGCGATTGAGCATTGACTTAATGGCACCAAACAAAAACAAAAACAAAACCTCCTAAATTTATCTCTGCCAAAGTCAAATGAGTGAAAAGTTTGCAGATATTTTTCTTCTATCTAAAGGGGAAAATTTTGTACAGAAGCCCATTACTAAATTATAGATCCCCTGCTTAATCTTTCAACTAATTTTAAGCACCAAATTGCATAAGAATAAATAAATGGAAAATCCCTGAAGTATGGAATTCATAAATCATTTAGACACATGGACAAGTAAACATATAAGGATATAATTGAATAGAAAATTTTTTAAATAAAATAAACAGAACCTTAGAGATCTTCACTTTATGGTTAAGAAAACTGAAGCCCAGAGAAGTTGAGTCTTACCCATGGTCACCATGTTGTGGCAGAGTTGGAAATAGAAGCTAGGATTTGGGTCTCTGGTCTAGTGCTAGGTTCAGCTGTCTCTAGCTTTCTCGGTACACTAGGTCCTCTAGCCAAGAATCTGGACATGAATATCTTTTTCCTTTCTTTTCTTTCAAAACTATCCTTTTAGAAACTTATTTTAAGGTGAAATGGAGAGAAAATCAAATATTCTCTAAAGTACTCACAGTAGATCTCCACTGGGATTCCTTTTTCCAGTTTCTGAGACTCACAAATCACTGTGCACAGGTAATAGTGTTCATTCCCCAGACTAACAGGATCCATGGTCAGCGTGGATTTGGTCCCCTCATTTCTCACCTTCCCGTTCAGCGGACTGTCTATCTGAGTTCTCCAGGAGAATGATGGGGACTCGCAGCCTGTTGTACTACAAGTCAGTGAGATGGAGTCACCAATCTGAGCAATAATTTTGGATTCAGGGAAGATGTCGATTTTAAAAGCTTGAGCTGTGAAGGCAAAAAGAAAAAAAACAAACACTGGTTTGTTGAGTATTCTAGTCCTTCTTCTCTGTTCTAGTATAATAACCAAAATACAATCTGGCTGATCTCTTTCCTAAACTGCTTCCGTCTAATGCAAGGCAGCATTGGAGTCACTTTCAAAAGAAGGTGCTGAAATCATGTTCGCTTAGGAGAACCCTCACTCTGACCTTGATGCCCATTTATCAGAGTTGTTTTTTCAGTAGCTAAGTTTGCTCTCATTATCAAGTGCAGGAAACTAAAGAGATAGATCTTCCTAGAGATAGAATCCAATTACTCATTTGACATTGGAAAAACGGTATCCAAAAAACATCCCCTTTGTATCTCTAACTATGACAATATAATGGTGTCTAGCAATACTCAATAACACATTAAAAGTTAGGTTAAATTAAGTTTTCCCACTCTTTAAAAATCCTAGTGCCTTTCTTTATGACCATAACAAAACTGACTGAAGCCAAAATCAGGGCTAAAATGGAATGCTAGCATTTGGAACAAATCAAGGAGAAGAACTTACAAACTGCAAACACCATCCAAAGTATATTTGAGGCTCCAAAGATCACAGCCATCTTCCTAGGCATTTTAAGCTGCTGTTGTTATGAGAAAATAATGGTTCCAAAACCCTTCTTTCTGTCCCCACTGAAACTGCCTGGGAAGTCTTGAGTTCCTAAAGCCAGTGAGGTTCAGTGAGGAATGAAATAGAAAGTCTGCTCTTTATAAAGGGTCTTGTTGCAGAGACACAGAGGCGGAGGGAAATCCCTTCAAGGGGAAACCCGGAGCAGAGCCAGAAAAAAAGTTTAACTGACACCCAGCCAAGTCCAGTGTTAACCCCTTCCGTTGCTCTCAGTACTGAAACTACTATCTCGGCCCTAGAGAAAGAAAACACTTCCAAGGCTATAAAATTAAAACTTTTCCTGATTTTTCATTCCAAAAGGATATCTTTGCATGAAATATATAAAGTAATGCTTGTGGCAGAATGAGGCTTTCTGAACCCAATGGGGAAAAGATAGAAGGAAAAATAGTATATTACACTCTAGTTTTTGAATTGGCTAAACAAGTACTATGTCATGTGAACTGATTTTTCTCCATTAGGAAGATATATTTGCAATTCTAAAACAGAGACTAAATTTTCTCTTGCAAAACAAAGGAAAAGATCCTTTCTTTTGATGAGTTATTTTTTAAAAGAGAGACAGCATAGCTTGTTAGTTTTATACTTTTTATTCACAACATAGTTTTTTTGACAACAAACATCCAGCTTCTGAAATGATTTTCTTGAGTAGAGAATAAAGGAATGTTACCAGAATAAGAAAGAATTTTCATCTTCTGTTTTAGAAAAGCTACCAATTCTTTGGTTCAGCTTATGGATAATTGGAAGTCTTTTGCAGACTTAAATGTAAATGTATGGAATTCATCTGAAGTGGTAAATCTCTTAGACTGTGAGACTTAACCACAAACACAGTTAAAACATGAAAAATAATTTGTTTCTCTTTTATGGGAGGTGACGACAACAATTTTATGCTCTATTTCCCCATCAGTGAAATGACTTTTTAAAAAGTATTTTTAAATGACTGTTTTTGCCTTACACACACATACTTAAGTCTTTGCAAAATGCTTGCCCATCAAAAAGAAACCGGAATAGCCACTTCCTTGTATTAGACTTGTGCAGGTCTTCCTCCCACACTGGATCATCAGTTCGTATCATGGTCCCAGACCAGTTCTTGTTCAGCATTATATCTACCTCTGCCTTCCCAATATCTAATGCATGGTTTTACACTTAGTGGGTACCAAAAAAGTTCAATCATAAATATTATAAATTAAAATTTGGAAAAGAAACTTCCAAAATGCTAGCAATAATATGTAAATACTGCATGAGGAAAATGTTGGATTCTACAACAACAAAAAAAAAGCTCACGGACTCCCAGGGATGTGTACAATAAACAGCCCTGTGCTATGTAACTGAGGAAGGCCATAACTGAGGTTTGGAACTGATAACTGTTCCTACATGGCTGGAGAGGTTCTGGGTCTCCTCTTGGATGCTGATGAGGCTCCCACTCAAGGCTAAGGAGAGAAACAAAGTGGAAGAAGCTACTGGCTGTGATGGTATATAAGTGTGAATTCATCTGACAAATAGCTAAGGATCAGAAAAGGGGCTTCAGGCAAAATTAGCTGATGAACAAGTAATCTAGAGGTCTTTTACAATGTTCATGTCATGGAAGAAGATTATCAGAACCATGTATGTTGACTGCTTAACTCAGAAGAAATCAAAAGGGAATTATGGAGTTTTCTTATACTTCTCTGGGGTGTAGAAACACAAGTGAACCATAGGATCCAAATTGGGATCACTGAGAACAAGTCATAGCAAATAACTTCAGTATCAAGCTTGGATATGATTCCAAGCTTGGAACATTGGAGAAATATCTAATCTATTGAATTAGTTCATAGTGGTTTTGGCAGAAGTCCCTCATGACATACTTGATTTTGATGTCATTTGAGGTCCTACAAGCTCCTCCCAGGTTGAGGTGACTGCATTCTCTTCTGTGACCTCTTCACTAGAGCATACTGGCAGTGAAGCACTTGTCATGCTGCATTTACCTGTTAACATGTCAATCATTCCTAACTTACATAGTTAGGTGTTTTCGTTTTCCATCATAACATCTAGCCCAGAATAAGATATTCTTAAAATTTGTGGAATGAATGAGTGAATAGAATTTCAAGTATAAGGTTAACAGATTGGGGACTAACCTATCTGGATAGAGTGTTACTGTGTTTTTTCTTTGAAATTGTTCAGTTCAACATTTTTATCAGTAACATAGGAGACATGATTATCTAATTTATTCATAATGCAAGACTGAGAAAGACAGTTAACCTTAGAGATGACAGAATCAAGATAAGGATGATCTCAGAAGATGTAATAATGGTCCAGATAATGAAGTGAAATTTAATGGAAATTCATTAAAGTCCAGCACTGAAATGTAAAACATCAAAGTCTTGAGTAAAATATGGAAGAGTTTTGACTTGATGGTAATCCATAGGAAGACACTCTGATGGTTTTAGTGAATCACAAAGTGAACACAAGGCAACATTGTCATGACAAACCAAAATAGATGTTGATAAGCTCAAGGTGCACTCATAGCATTCAACCTTCTCATCACCTGAGGCCATAGTCTCCAAGAATATATTGAGAGCAGAGGTGACTGATTCAAGGCTCTAGTCTGTATGAGAGAGACTGACAAAATAGAGGATGTCCAGAAGAAAGTGATAAGGCTAGTAGATGCCTTTAAAATCCCTGGCCTGGTAGGAGCTGTTGAAAGAATAGGATGTTTAGTTTGGATAAGAGACACCTATGAAGTCATTTGATAAATAAATGACTGATGTGTGAAGGAAGGAATATACCTGCTGCTCTGTGTTGTATCAGAGGCTAAAGGTAGGGCTTATTGGTAGGTAGTTACTAGATTATTAGCTGTAGGAAGGCCAGGAGTTTGTGTGTCCTGTTCACCACTAGAGCCTCAGCAATTAACACAGTGACCAGTAGATAGTAGGGGTTCAGTAAATCAATACTGAATGAATAAATAACAATTCGAGAGAGCTTGACTCGGATCCCATTAGTCCTGAATTCAAATCCACTACTCCACCTAGGAATTGCACAACTTTGCACAAGCATAGGTAACCCCTCTACACTTGTTTATACATGCTGAAATAGGGATAATAGTATCATTTCAAGTGATTCACATGATTTTTATGACTATCAAATCAAAAGCGATCATCTGAAATCTCTTTAAATAAAAATAGCAAAGTGCTCATTGGTTCAAGATGGTGGAGTAGAAGAATGTGCATTCAATCCCTCTTGCAAGAGAACTGGAACCACAACTAACCACTGAACAATCATTGACAGGAAGACACTGGAACTCACCAAAAAACATACCCCACATCCAGAGACAAATGAGAAGCTGCAATGACATGGTAGGAGGGGCTCAATCACAATAAAATCAAATCTCATAACTGCTGGGTGGGTGACTCACAAACTGGAGAACACTTATACCACAAAGTCCACCCACTAGAGTAAATGTTCTGAGCCCCACGTCAGACCTCCCAACCTGGGGGTCTGGCAACGATGGGAGGAGGAATTCCTAGAGAATCAGACTTTGAAGGCTAGAGAGAGTTGATTGCAAGACTTCAACAGGACTGGGGGAAACAGAGTTTCCACTCTTGGAGGGGACACAAAAAGTAGTGTGTGCATCAGGACCCAGGAGAAAGAGCAGTGAGCACATAGGAGAATGAACCAGACCTACCTGCTAGTGTTGGAGGGTCTCCTGCAGAGGTGGAGGATGGCTGTGGCTCACCAAGGGGACAAGAACACTGGCAGCAGAAGTTCTGGGAAGTATTTCTTAGCATGAGCCCTCTCAGAGTCCGCCATTAGCCCCACCAAAGAGCCAGGTAGGCTGCAGTGCTGAGTCACATCAGACCAAACAACCAACAGGGAGGGAACACAGCCCCACCCATCAACAGACAAGCAGATTAAAGATTTACTGAGCTTGCCCACCAGAACAACACCCAGCTCTACCTACCACCAGTCCCTCCCATGAAGAAGCTTATACAAGCCTCTTAGATAGCCTCATCCACCAGAGGGCAGACAGCAGAAGCAAGAAGAACTACATTTCTGCAGCTTGGGGAACGAAAACCACATTCACAGAAAGATAGACAAAATGAAAAGGCAGAGGACTATGTACCAGATGAAGGAGCAAGATAAAACCCCAGAAAAAAAATTAAATGAAGTGGAGATAAGCAACCTTCCAGAAAAAGAGTTCACAATTATGATAGTGAAGATGATCTAGGACCTCAGAAAAAGAATGGAGGCAAAGATCGAGAAGATGCAAGAAAAGTTTAACAAAGACCTAGAGGAATTAAGGAACAAACACCTAGAAGAATTAAAGAACAAAAAAACAGAGAGGAACAACACAATAACTGAAATGAAAAATACACTAGAAGGAATCAATAACAGAATAACTGAAGCAGAAGAAAAGATAAGTGACCTGGAAGACAGGATGGTGGAATTCACAGTCTTGGAACAAACTAAAGAAAAAAGATTGAAAAGAAATGATGACAGCCTAAGAGACCTCTGAGACAACATTAAACACAACAACATTCGCAATAGAGGGGTCCCAGAAGGAGAAGAGAGAGAGAAAGGACCTGAGAAAATATTTGAAGAGATTAAAGTCAAAAACTTCCCTAACATGGGAAAGGAAAGAGCCACCCAAGTCCAGGAAGTGCAGAGAGTCCCAGGCAGGATAAACCCAAGGAGAAACATGCCAAGACACATAGTAATCAAACTGACAAAAATTAAAGAAAAAGAAAAATTATTGAAAGCAGCAAGGGAAAAACAACAAATAACATACAAGGGAACTCCCATAAGGTTAAGAGCTGATTTCACAGCAGAAACTCTACAAGCCAGAAGGGATGGCACGATATATTTAAAGTGATGAAAGGGAAGAAACTACAACCAAGATTACTCTACAAGTGAGGGGATGTAAAAAGATATTCCATGCAAATGGAAATCAAAAGAAAGCTGGAGTAGCAATACTCATATCAGATAAAATAGACTTTAAAATAAAGAATGTTATAAGAGACAAGGAAGGACACTACCTAATGATCAAGGAAACAATCCAAGAAGACCGAACAATTATAAATATGTATGCACCCAACATAGGAGCACCTCAATACATAAGGCAATTGTTAACAGCTATAAAAGAGGAAATCAACAGTAACACAATAATAGTGGGGGACTTTAACACCTCACTTAAACCAATGGACTGATCATCCAGACAGAAAATTAATAAGGAAACACAAGCTTTAAATGACACAATAGACCAGATAGATTTAATTGATATTTACAGGACATTCCATTTGAAAACAGCAGATTACACTTTCTTCTCAAGTGAACATGGAACATTCTCCAGGATAGATCATATCTTGGGTCACAAATCAAGCCTCGTTAAATTTTAAAAAATTGAAATCATATCAAGCATCTTTTCCGACCAAAATGCTATGAGATTAGAAATCAATTACAGGGGAAAAAAATGTAAAAAACACAAACCCATGGAGGCTAAACAATACGTTACTAAATAACCAAGAAAGCACTGAAGAAACCAAAGAGGAAATCAAAACATAACTAGAGGAAAATTACAACAAAAACACGACGATCCAAAACCTTAGATGCAGCAAAAACCATTCTGAGAGGGAAGTTTACAGCAATACAATCCTACCTCAAGAAACAAGAAAACTCTTAAGTAAACAATCTACTTGACACTTAAAGGAACTAGAGAAAGAAGAGCAAACAAAACCCAAAGTTAGTAGGAGGAAAGAAATTATAAAGATCAGAGCAGAAATAAATGAATTAGAAACACAGAAAACAATAGCAAATATCAATAAAACTAAAAGCTGGTTCTTTGAGAAGAGAAACAAA
>NC_041217.1:95062614-95102752 GCF_002837175.3 Physeter macrocephalus
AACAAAAGTCCAGGACCAGATGGCTTCACAGGTGAATTCTATCAAACATTTAGAAAAGAGCTAACACCCAACCTTCTCAAACTCTTCCAAAAAATTGTAGAGAAAGGAACACTCCCAAACTCATTCTATGAGGCCACTATCACCCTGATACCAAAACCAGACAGAGATACTACAAAAAAAAAAAAAAATTACAGACCAATATCACTGATGAATATAGGTGCAAAAATCCTCAACAAAATACTAGCAAACAGAATCCAATAACACATTAAAGGATGATACACCATGATTAAGTGGAATTTATCCCAGGGATGCAAGGATTCTTCAATATATGTAAATAAATCAATGTGATACACCATATAACAAGTTAAGGAATAAAAACCATATGATCATCTCAATAGACACAGTAAAATGTTTTGACAAAATTCAACACCGATTTAGGATAAAAACTCTCAGAAAATGGGCATAGAGGGAAACTACCTCAACAAAATTAAGGCCATATATGACAAACCCACAGCAAACATCATTCTCAATGGTGAAAAACAGAAAGCATTTCCTCTAAGATCAGGAACAAGACAAGGATGTCCACTCTCGTCACTATTATTCAATATAGTTTTGGAAGTCCTAGCCATGGCAATCAGAGAAGAAAAGAAAATAACAGGAATACAAATTGGAAAAGAAGAAGTAAAACTGTCACTGTTTGCAGATGACATGATACTATACATAGAAAATCCTAAAGATGACAACGAAAAACTACCAGAACTAACCAATGAATTTGGTAAAGTTGCAGGATACAAAATTAATGCACAGAAATCTCTTGCATTCCCATACACTAACAACGAAAGATCAGAAAGAGAAATTAAGGAATCAATCCCATTCACCATTGCAACAAAAAGAATAAAATACCTAGGAATAAACCTACCTAAGGAGGTGAAAGACTTGTACTCAGAAAACTGTAAGACACTGATGAAAGAAACCAAAGATGACACAAACAGATGGAGAGATATACCATGTTCTTGGCTTGGAAGAAACAATATTGTGAAAATGACTATACTACCCAAAGCAATCTACAGATCCAATGTAATCCCTATCAAATTATCAGTGGCATTTTTTTACAGAACTAGAACAAAAAAATCTTAAAATTTGTATGGAGACACAACAGACCCTGAATAGCCAAAGCAGTCTTGAGGGAAAAAATGGAGTTGGAGAAATCAGACTCCCTGACTTCAGATTTTACTACAAAGCTACAGTCATCAAGACAATATGGTACTGGCACAAAAACAGAAATATAGATCAATGGAACAGGATAGAAACCCCAGAGATAAGCCCATGTACCTATGGTCAACTAATCATGACAAAGGAGGCAAGGATATACAATGGAGAAAAGACAGCATCTTCAAGAAGTGGTGCTGGGAAAACTGGACAGCTACACGTAAAAGAATGAAATTAGAACACTCCCTAACATCATACACAAAAATAAACTCAAAATGCATTAAAGACCTAAATGTAATACCTGACAATAAAAAACTCTTCAAGGAAAATATAGGAAGAACACTCTTTGACATAAACCACAGCAAGATCTTTTTTGACTCACCTCCTAGAGTAATGGAAATAAAAACAAAGATAAACAAATGGGACCTAATGAAACTTAAAAGCTTTTGTACAGCAAAGGAAACTATAAACAAAATGAAAAGACAACACTTAGAGTGGGAGAATATATTTGCAAATGAATCAGCAGACAAAGGATTAATCTCCAGAATATATAAACAGCTCATGCAGCTCAATATTAAAAAAAAAAAAACAAAAAACCCAATCCAAAAATGGGCAGAAGACCTAAAGAGACATTTCTCCAAAGAAGACATACATACAGATGGCCAAAAGGCACATGAAAAGCTGCTCAACATCACTAATTGTTAGAGAAAAGCAAATCAAAACTACAATGAGGTATCACCTCACACTAGTTAGAATGGGCATCATCAGAAAATCTATAAACAACAAATGTTGGAGAGGGTGTGGAGGAAAGGGAACCCTCTTGCATTGTTGGTGGGAATGTAAATTGATACAGCCACTATGGAGAACAGTATGGAAGTTCCTTAAACAACTAAAAATAGAATTACCATATGACCCAGCATTCCCACTACTGGGCATATACCCAGAGACAACCGTAATTCAAAAAGACACATGCACCCAATATTCACTGCAGCACTATTTACAATAGCCAGGTAATGGAAGCAACCTAAATTCCTATCAACAGACGAATGGATAAAGAAGATGTGGTACATATACACAATGGAATATTACTCGGCCATAAAAAGGAATGAAATTGTGTCATATGTAGAGACGTGGATGGACCTAGAGACTGTCATACAGAGTGAAGTTATTCAGAAAGAGGAAAACACATATCGTATATTAACACATATATGTGGAATCTAGAAAAATGGTACACATGAACTGGTTTGCAAGGCAGAAATAGAGACACAGATGTAGAGAACAAACGTATGAACACCAATGGGGGAAAGTGGGGTGGGGGGTGGTGGTGGTGGTGGCATGAACTGGGAGATTGAGACTGACATATTTACACTAATATGTATAAAATAGATAACTAATAAGAACCTGCTGTATAAAAAATAAATAAATTTATTAAACAAAACAAAAAAACAAACATGGTTAACAAGGGGGAAAGGGAGGGAGGGATAAATTAGGAGCTTGAGATTAACATACACATACTACTATATATATAATAGATAAACAACAAGGTCCTACTGTATAGCGCAGGGAACTATATTCAATATCTTATAATAAACTATAATGGAAAACAATCTGAAAAAGAAATAGAAAGTGATTCAGTTATGTATGTATATATAAATATATATACATACATAACTGAATCATCTTTCTGTACACCAGAAACTAACAACAAAAAATAGAAATGCAAATATTATTTACCTTATAAATAGTTTTTAAAAATTGATTACATGTTGAAATGATCATATTCAGGATATGGGTTAAAAAATGTTTTATTAAAATAAAAAAATAGCAAAGTGCTGTGTAAATGGCATGTATTAATATTAAGATACAACACTATTAAGTTCACTGTGAAGAAGGACATTCTAGTTATTAAATCTTTTAAACGATGGAATGGGTTGCCTTAGGAATTCACCAACTCCTACTCACTGCAAGTTGTCAAGCAAGGTTGGGTGACACCTCCTAAAAATGTGGTAGACGTCGAGTTTTGCTTTATATGAGATATCCAACTGGATGACCATTAAGGTGCCCTTCAAAGTTAAGATTTTTTTTATTGTGGGCAGTATTATCCATCCTTTGTAGCCTAACTTCACCAATCCCCTCATTGTCCATTTCAAAATTCTAAGCATCTTCTGATGTTCCTCTGGATGCACTCTCAGAAGTTTCAGGCATACTTCTTTCAGCCAGTTTAATACCAACCATATTTGTAGTAACTCCAACTTTTTAAGACTTCCAAGTAATCAATTTGTTATAGGCTTCCCTGGAGCTAAAGTTCCTATCTTTTTCTAACACATCTGAGGCAAGTGACATTCCTAGTAGTAACAGTGGCTTTTAATGGCAGCCATTCTCACCAAGGTAAGAGGAGGAGCAATTCCTTTTTTGGAGGGCATATCAGAATGGAGAAGGGAATGTGAAAGACCCCTTTGGTAGATTCTACAATGTCAATTCCTCCCCACTTTGAGAATTATTCTGGATAGGTTAAAAAAATCTTGTCTGTAACTGCATTAGGCCTGTGTAATAGAAATCTGTCACAGTGACTTAACAAATGTGAGATCTAAGGGTATGCAGTTCAAGGCTGTTTCAGCTACTTGACAAAAACATTGAGAAACAAGATTGAGTCTAGTTTCTGGGTTTGTCACCTTTAGCGTGACACTAACCCTCATGATCATAGAACGGCTGCTTCTTCTTCAAACATTACATCTGTATTTCAGGCAAGAAAACCAGAGAAAACAAAGGGCAAACGAACAAAGCCATTGGAGATTATCCCGTTTTAAAGAGTTTTCCAAGAAGTCCCAAGGAATGACTTCCACTTATATTTCATTGAAAAGGTGGAAGAGTGAATTTTTTTCACCTTTTTCATTTTTATTTTTTTCTTTTTTTTAAATAAATGAAAAAAATTCAAAGCCAGAAACAAGAAATGATGATTCAAAAATATAATACTTAACCCCAAAAGTAAGTAAATTAGTTTATTTACAAGGGTAAAACGAAGCCCTTTATTTTTTTAAAATTATTTTTTATTGGAGTACAGTTGCTTTACAATGTTGTGTTAGTTTCTAATGTACAGCAAAATGAATCGGCTATACATATACATATATGCCCTCTTTTTTGGATTTCCTTCCCATTTAGGTCACCATAGTGCATTAAGTAGAGTTCCCTGTGCTATACATTAGGTTCTCATTAGTTATCTACTTTATGCGTAATATCAATAGTGTATATGTGTCACTCCCAAGGGAGATTGAATATTTTAACTGAATACATTGTTGCCCCAAATAAACCAGGATTCTTTGTATAAGAATTCCACTTATATTTCATTGAAAAGGTGGAAGAGTGAATTTTTTTCACCTTTTTCATTTTTATTTTTTTCTTTTTTTTAAATAAATGAAAAAAATTCAAAGCCAGAAACAAGAAATGATGATTCAAAAATATAATACTTAACCCCAAAAGTAAGTAAATTAGTTTATTTACAAGGGTAAAACGAAGCCCTTTATTTTTTTAAAATTATTTTTTATTGGAGTACAGTTGCTTTACAATGTTGTGTTAGTTTCTAATGTACAGCAAAATGAATCGGCTATACATATACATATATGCCCTCTTTTTTGGATTTCCTTCCCATTTAGGTCACCATAGTGCATTAAGTAGAGTTCCCTGTGCTATACATTAGGTTCTCATTAGTTATCTACTTTATGCGTAATATCAATAGTGTATATGTGTCACTCCCAAGGGAGATTGAATATTTTAACTGAATACATTGTTGCCCCAAATAAACCAGGATTCTTTGTATAAGAAAAGAGAATGGATGATAATTAGGCAATCAGCAATGGCAGTCACAGTTTCCTAATATATATAGATATAGATATATAATTATTTTCAGATTCTTTTTCATTGTAGGTTATTACAAGATATTGAATATAGTTCCCTGTGTTATATATTAAGTCCTTGTTGTCTATCTATTTTATGTGTAGTAGTGTGTATAAGTTAATTCCAAATTCCTAACTTATCCCTCCCCCAGCTTCCTGTTTGGTAACCATAAGTTTGTTTTCTATGTCTGTGAGATTACTTCTGTTTTGTAAATAAGTTCATTTGTATCATTTTTTTAGATCTGCATGTTAAGTGATATATGATATTTGTCTTTCTCTGTCTGACTTACTTCACTTAGTATGATAATCTCTAGGTCCATCCATGTTTCTGCAAATGGCATTATTTTGGTCTTTTTTTATGGCTGAGTAGAATTCCATTGTATATATGTACAACATCTTCTTTATCCATTCATCTGTCAATGGACGTTTAGTTTGCTTCCATGTCTTAGCTTTTGTAAATAGTGCTGCTGTGAATGCTGGGGTGCATGTATCTTTTTAAATTAGGGTTTAAAATTAGAGTTTTAGAGTTTTCACCCTTGACTCATAATTGGAAGTTTGTACCTTTTGATTCCCCTTCACCCATTTCACACACACTTTGCCCCCTCAGATTCACTCTTAGGGACCTAAGACTCTAATGCCAAAAGAGGAATTCTCTTTGCCTCTTGTTGGAGCTTAGAAGAAAAATTAGTAGAACCCCTGAGCATCAAAACACACTTCCTATCCATTCTTCGAGTTGCCTCCAGTCAGCCTTAAGTGGGATTTCCTTGGACACCAACCCCATAAGACAGTCCCACAAACTTCCTGGCCCCAAATGATTCCCACTCTATTTTTCATTTGCAACATGAGCAACACTAAGGAACTGCGAAGATGAAAATATTCAGGTCCTCTTCTGTTCCAAAATGATTACGAAACATCTGTTTATATTGTGAGGGGCTACTTGGAGAGGATATTTCATGAGCTTGTGGTAGATAAGGACAAATAAATACATGAGAAGAAAAAAAAAGCAAATGTCATGGGAGAAAATCACTCTAAACCAAAATGTGTTAGCTCTATTAATAAATTGCTTATTTAATTTGGGAATGATCTTATGATTTACAATGACCAGAGTTTTGTATAGAAAACAATAAAAAATATTTTTCTGCCATTTGACTAGATCATAGACATTTTCTCCCCAAAGCACAATATCTTTAGAAATCTCCCTTTAAACATGATAATTGTTTAAATTTATGTGCTAAATTAAAGTTCCAATATTCATAAACAACACATAAGTTTTTTTTTGTAACCTAGACCCATTTTAAGAATTGTAGCTCAGCATTGCACTGAACAGTTTAGGAAGACATTTTAACATTTGTAGGATACCATGAAGAAAAAAGAAGTAGTCAGGAGTAAGGACACCTGGGTTTTGCCTCTATAAATAAAAGTGTAATCTAGGGCTTGAGTCTTTACTTCCAGGGTCCAAGTTTTTTCATCTGCAAAACAGAAGGGGGCAGGATAGATGGTTTGCAAAGTTCTTCCCTTTCATCATTATGATTTCTGGGTTAAAAATGAGTGGCAAAAGAACTATAGATAAATTGGCCAAATATCCAGGTGTTATGACTCTAAGCAAATCGGCACAGGTCCTCTTGCAAGGCAGATATTTCTTTGCAGAAACCTCATGGAAATCCAATTGCATGTCTTTTTTAAAAAACATGTTATTGCTTTTTTATGCCTTAAACAGACTCCCTGCTGTTGGGTGAGGCTCTGGGCTCTTGTATCTACTCTGTATGTCCCAATGTTTCTATTTGGGCCCCTGGACATGAACATGTCTATTTCCCCTCTACAGCTAAACCTGGTGACAAAATGAATATTTATGAGTACCTCTTATGTGCTAAGCACTGTTCTAGGTGCTCAGGAATACAGTGGTGATAAAGCGGATAATATCCCTGCTTGCTTTTACGGAGTTTACATTCTAGTAGAACTAAGCAAAGAAATATGAGAAGAAATAAACTAGCAGAGGGAAGGTACATTAGAAAAGACAGGGAAACAAAGCAAACCCCAGATGGAAGTACAATGTGTTTGAATAAGAGAATGGTCAGTTTCTTTCAGAAATCTCTCCTCCAATTTCCCCTTTTGTCTATTAAAAAAAAGTTGTTAGTGGCCTTCGATATATAATATGGTGTTAAATGAATATCTTAAGAAATCACATACCTAAAAGAATCACTGATTTTGCCATGCAGCCAGGTTTAGCTTCAGCAGTACAGATTCTGTATGGTGTAATATTGGATTAACTAAAGTTGGGAGTTTGCCAGGTAAGGACAGTAGAGGAAAATAGGGGCATAGGAGGTGAAGGTGAATCTGGGACATGGTATATGGTAACAATAAGAATCAAAGAACTGTTAAATTTGGACTGTAGAACAGTAAGTGAATTGAAAAAAAATAAGGAGGTAGTGGTCAGAAAATGGGAATCTTGATATCAAAATTACAATTAGGAATATTTTGGGTGATGACAAGTTTTAGAGAATGACTATGAGATGGAATGACTAGATTCTGTAGAAGCAATGATTATTATAAGCAAAGAAGTCAGAGGCCAGTTCTATGAGGGTATTCAACTTATTAAAAATAAAGATAGGAGTGGTGGAGAGGAAGAGATTGAACCAGGTATCCAAATAATTAATGAATGAAGAAGGGTCACCAGAAGTTATCAGGGGGTTAAAGAAGATGGGCTTTGGGAAGTAGTGGAGAGGAGTAATGTTTGGGAATTGGCAATGAGAAGAAGAAAAATCCTTAATCTAAATTCAGGCTCAGTGGCATGTGAGGGTCACCATCTGCTAAGACTTCAGTGGAAAGAGTGTTATCAAACAAAGCCAGTCTTCTCTTGGAATAAAAAGATGAAGGAAAGCCTTAATGAGATTATCAGAGAGATCAGGTAGAGATTATCAGAGATTTTGCAGATAACTAATCTTAAATTCTAGAGAGCACAATGAAAGTCTTGGAAGACCTAGGATTGGCACAGAATAAGGAATGTACAGAGAGTTATTGATAATGAGTTCAGAAGTTTAGACTTGTGAAGAAGGACGTAAGGAGAGATGAGATTCATCCTGATGATCTCTTAGAGGAAGGTCAGAGATCAGACCTAATTATCACCATCTTCTGGATTTGGCTTCATAGGCAATTTGTAGTGGTAAGACTAAGATAAGCAGGGGAGAGTTGGTCTTTCTAAGAGCTCACCGAACTTTGGAAGAAGAGCAGAATGGAAGGAGGAGGTTTTTACAAGAATAACTCAATGGTCTTCCTTTAAATCCTATAGCAGAATCAAAAAAATTGGTACAGCCACTATGGAAAGCAGTATGGATGTTCCTTAAAAAACTAAAAATAGAACTACCATATAATCCAGCAATCCCACTCCTGAGCATATTTCTGAAGAAAAACATGGTTTGAAAGGATACATGCACCCCAATGTTCATTGCAGTGATGTTTACAATAGTCAGGACATGGAAGCAAACTAAATGTCCATCGACAGATGAATGAGTAAAGAAGATGTGGTACATATATACAATGGAATACTACTCAGCCACTGAAAAGAATGAAATAATGCCATC
Source organism: Physeter macrocephalus (assembly GCF_002837175.3). Taxonomy (NCBI): domain Eukaryota; kingdom Metazoa; phylum Chordata; class Mammalia; order Artiodactyla; family Physeteridae; genus Physeter; species Physeter macrocephalus. The sequence goes on from NC_041217.1 coordinate 95,071,292, forward strand.
TATAGCAACATGGATGGACCTGGAGATTATCATACTCAGTGAAGTAAGTCAGACAGAGAAAGACAAATATTATATGATATCACTTATATGCAGAATCTAAAAAGAAATGATACAAATGAACTTATTTACAAAACAGAAACAGACTCGCAGACTTAAAGAATGAACTTATGGTTACCAGGGGCGAGGGTGGGGGAAAGGGATAGATTGGGAGTTTGGGATTGACATGTACACACTGCTATATTTAAAATAGGTAACCAACAAGGACCTACTGTATAGCACAGGGAACTGTGCTCAGTACTCTGTAATAACTAAAATGGGAAAAGAATTTGAAAAAGAATAGATAAATGTATATGTATAACAAAAGCACTTTGCCGTACACCTAAAACTAACACAACATTGTTAATCAGCTATACTCCAATATAAAATAAAAATGTAATACATAAATAAAATATATAAGCTACAAGGATATATTGTACAGCTCAGGGAATATAGCCAATATTTTATAGTAACTTTAAACGGAGTATAATCTATAAAAATTTTGAATCACTATGTTGTACACCTAAAACTAATTTAATATCGTAAATCAAGTATACCACAATAAAAATAAATAAATAAATTGAAACAAACAAAATCCTATAGCGGAATCATTAACATTTGCTAACCCTGCTCCAAATAAATAATAGACTTCTGAGGGTATAAACAACTACTAATGAAAGAAACATCATATCCTGATGAGCTGAAATACCCCAATTAATCTTGTCATCTCATCCAATTTAAACATCATATGTTCAAAGGTTAATTGAATTATAGAAAGATTTTATAAAGATATCTCACATTCGTAAAGTGCTTTATAATTTTGTTAATTCTTTAATATGTTTTATCTCAAGTGAACCACTTAACAATTCTAAGTACTCAGGTTGAGTATTTTTATCTCCATTAAATGAGGAAGAAACTGAGGGTCAGAGAGCTTAACTGACCTCCTCAAAAACACACAGCTAGGTAATAGGAAAACTAGGACTAGAAGTGAAATTTTCTGATTCCATGTTTAGTGCCCTTTCTGCACTAGCACAGTGCCTACTTTTGAAACAACCTCAATTCAGCTCAACTGCAGACCATTTTTGGTCTTCCTGTACCAGTGGCTATCCAGGAAAACCTTATGGATAACTTAGGCATCACCTTTTCCTGGTATGTGGTATTGTCAGATGCAAACTATTTTTATCCATTTTGCTTCTGATGTCACAAAACAAACTTTCCATTTCCAAATCACACTTAAAATTCACTGCCCTGATAAACAAATATATTTGTAAGAAGTAACGTTGTGAAGTAAATCAACTGAATTCAAAAATTCCCTCTGTATATTTTTGTTGGCTCAGAACATAAGCTGTGGAAATTCCAAGACTGCCATATAAAAAATTAGAAAAGCTTGCCTGTGATTTGCCACTTTAGCTAAAATAGGACTTAAGAATATCCTGCTTTTGAAGACTTTGTGCCAGGATAAATAGGGTAAATACTAAGTGATTAAAATCTTTAAAAATGAAATTATAGCAAAATTTTCAATGTTCTTATGGAGATTAAAAATATTTTCTATAAATGTTCTAGGTAAGCTTTTAAGAAGCCCAGAGGGAAATAAATAAATAGGGAGAAATGCTGAATATAAAAATGAAAATAGACAGCTTTGACCTAAAAGATTTCCCACTTGAAGGATTCAGGCACCTAAGAATCTATGGGCTCTGTTATTTCCTGCAAATCGGGACGGAGGCCATGTTTGCCTCAGATGACAATAATCTTCTTAAGCCAGATGGCACCGGGAAACCTGACATTTTCCATGCCTCTCAGGATTCTGCAGGAGCAGCAATGGATTTGGCAATTTTATTCTCTTCTCAGGGATGTTCTTAAATTTTTTCAGGGAATTGCTATAACACCCTTTCTTTTCAGATTAGCAAACTAGACAAAACTTAGAAGTAATTGTGCTGTGTAACTTATCTTCAAAGCAGTCATCCAGAAAGACCACTATGACGGTCTACTGGACAAAAGTTTCAAGACCATAAATGAGATGTTTGTGTTGGAAGAGATCTGAAAATCATCTAGTCCTGTGGTTCTCAACCACAGAGCAGTGATCAGGTGTAAGAGCTGCTCTTTGGAAATTATTTATTTTTTTAAAATAGATTGTAGATAATTCCTATGACGGTCGTCAGGCTTACTCACTTGCATTCTGAAATGCTTTCCTGATTGGGAGTAAAGAGGTGGAGTTAAACAGCAAGTTTCCTGTGAATTGCTCATAACCCATAGTCTATCTTATCTGCTACATGGTGAGTAAGATAACAGACATTCTGTTAATTATTATAGTTGTTGCAATTAGGAAAAAAAAGACTGCAATCTTTTTTTTGTTTTTAAGTTATTTATTTATTTATTTTGGCTGCGTTGTGTCTCCGACTCAGTTGCTGCATGCGGGCTTTCTCTAGTTGCAGCGAGCCGAGGCTATTCTTCATTGCAGTGTGTGGGCTTCTCATTGAGGTGGCTTCTCTTGTTACAGAGCACGGGCTCTTGGCACTCGGGCTTCAGTAGTAGCAGAGCATGGGCTCAGTAGTTGTGGCCCATGGGCCTAGTTGCTCCACGGCATGTGGGATCTTCCCGGACCAGGGATCGAACCCGTGTCCCCTGCATTGACAGGCGGATTCTTAACCATTGCACCACCAGGGAAGTCCCAAGGCTGCAATCTTATTTGTCTTGCATCCTTGCAAAATATTCATGGGTTTCACCCAAATCTGGGTTTGTGAAAACGAAAATCATCCATCCTATATGGTGGTGGAGAAAAATTTGAGTCCCTCTGATGAAGCCCAACCCCATCCGATGTAAATGCAGCAAACAGTGACAACCGGAATCACAGGGAGCAGCAGCTTGGCTGGGGCTGGAACTCAAATCCTGAGTGAGCTCTTTCCACTAATGTCTGGTGACACCAGAACATCTGCCTTTAGGGTTGGTTATACATTACAAATAAAATAATTTTGAGTAGTTCCATTGAATATCAGCAAGGAAAAGGAATGCGTGACTATTTTGAGGAAAAGGATATAAAAATAATTCTATAAAGATCAGACATACGAAGAAAGTAAAAGAGATGATAATAAATTTACAGAATGTAGCATTTGATTTATTGTAGAAAAAAGAGTAACATCTAAAATATTTCAAAAATAATATCTTGTAGGCATAATATATTCTTCCTCTGTGGCCCTTAACAAGTCTGTTTTCTTATTCAGTTTGACATTATCCTTGGGAGGAAGGCCCACTTTACAGAATGTAAACAGTAAAGAGAGTGTTTCGTGGTTTTCCAGGATTATATATTTGGAGGTAGGATGGTACTGCAGATCCTGGTTCCACCACTTTTTCTTTCTGAGCAACCCAAGGGAAGTTACTTTGCCTCTCTAGGCAAAGGTTTCCCCATCTATAAAATAGGATTAAAAATAACACCCATCTAACAGGATTGTCTCAAGGGTTACATAAGATCATGCAAATAGAGTTAATGACACATTTCATGATAAACAGAAAATACTCAATAAATATCAGCTACTCCAGAGAGAAAGGAAGAGCATATGTGAACTGTGACTTGTGATCTGCTTCTATTGGATTCTTTGGTAAACTGATGAGACACCATACAAAATACACCAATCTTTTAAAATAATTTTTGGCCAATTATGTAAACCAGACTGTCTGCAGCTTGGGATCATGAAGAGAGGAAGAATGGGGAAATTGAGTGACCGTATGTGAATTTGCCCTACTCTCCATTTTCTGTGTTGCTGGTGTGTGTGTGTGTGTGTGTGTGTGTGTGTGTGTGTGTGTGTGTGTGTGTGTGGTGATTATTACTGGAAAACAGTCTTCTGGAATCTGAAACAGAAGGTCACGGTGTCATCTTGAAGTCTGCCCATGACATAGTGTAACCTGGGGATGAGATTGAAATGGAGAGATTCAGAACACTGCCTCAACACTGGGCAAATGATGTTCTATAACAGTGTGGTCCCCAGACCAGCAGCAACAGCATCACCTGAAAACTTAATAGAAATAAAATTTTCAGACCTTGCCCCAGATCTACTGAATCAGCAACTCTGGGGGTGGGGCCCAGCAATCTGTGTGATTGTGGTGCTGCTAAAGTATAAAAACCACTGTTCTCCAAAGAGTCTTCCCCAAGGAAATCCCCTTTTCTTCCTAGGCTATTGAACAAAAGCGACCAGAAACATATTCCTATGACCTAACCTACTTCTTAGCACAGAGCCTCCATATGTATCAATAGTTTTGTTCTGGAGAACATTAAGTCACAGAAAGAAGTGTCAAGATGAAATTAACATTATTTTATGTACTTGATCCAAAAAATTAAAAAATGAGGGCAATCAGAGACATAATATTCTAAGTTCCTATTGTAGTTTGCTTTTTCCTCTAGGTTTAATAGCTTCACAATTTTTGAACTGGACAAGATCTTGGCATTTGTCTAGTCCAACTAAATCCCAGAAGAGCCATCATGTGCCCAAGTACATGAGGTTGTTTACAGCAGAAAGCATAATTACAACCCAGGCCTTTGGCCTAAAATTAGCTCACTGCTTTTCCAGTGGACTAATACACTGTGCTACTTTTTGAAACATAAAAATGCCATAGAAATTGAGGGAACTTAAGAAATTTTTTCTGAAATTCTAATCTGGCCTATCCCTAAACCCAGTTTCCTAATGCTTTTACAGGTTCTGTAAAAGACATCTGCTCAAGTGACTGGTGACATTGCTATTGTCCAAAAAGTCATAGAGGAAATTTTCCTAAAAATCATAGGGTTAGATGGTGGATGGATGGATAAAAACCATTGGGTAGGGGATCAAAATCTCTTAGGTAAAGAATTACAGTTTTTAAAACCTCCTCCACTCCCCAAACACACACACTCCTGCGTCCCAGGAAACTCTAAGAGACTCCTCCTCCTCCCTCTCCCCAAGTTGAGATTCAATCATTGCTCCTGAAGTAAGTATCCATGGTGAATTCCAGGATGCATTCTTCCTCCCAAGAGAATTCTTTGATTTAGCATGAAGTTCAAAGCCCCTGTAAAAGATAGAAATGTCCGTGTAAGAATGTCTGGAATGACTGTATCAGGCTTTCTTGGGGACTGAGAACCTTGCGTTGATAAGAGAGGTATTGCAGTGTGGTCACTGGGGCTGCCATGTGACAGTATCAGAAGAATGTAGTAGCTTTGTGTGGAATAACATTAAAACAATACATACAAAATGACTAAGTCAGTTGCAAAATATAATTGTTCTAATAGATTATTATCGTTAAGTATTTATAAAATATTTTTGAGGACTCTATCATAAGTCGGTTTTACTCTATTTTCTTTTCCAAGCAGATTTAAACCTGGTCTCCCTCCTCACAAGCCCATGGCATCAGGCTTTCCATATGTTTCACATACAAGGGGTACCAATTAAAAGTGTTGTTACCCTTTTCTTGACAGATCTTCAGGAGTCAATCATCTTCCTAGAAATTCACCTTAAAACCTTCATTAGCAAGTTGTATGCCCTTGATTTTGCCTGATTTTAATACAGAGGTACTATTTCTAGTACACCAGGGAACAGTTAAATGAGATCAGCGACAGTTGCCTTCAGCCAACAGGGAACTTGTATATCCCTCTTCACTAACCTTGAATTTGATTACACTATAATCACAAAGGAGGGAATGGTTAGATGGCCCAATATAAATATAATACAAAAAATCTAACCCACTTTCCAGTTTCAGGATAGGACAAGCTTGTGGAGACAATGTGACATGATGCTAAGAATAGAGAAGAACTTTGTAGTCAGAAGAGAAAGTTTCACTCTTTACTCACTGAGTAACGGTAGGCAGCTCAAAGTCTGATCTATCCATCACCTGTTAAATGGAGATGGTAATGACAGTACCAGATTTACATATAAGAAAAAGTGGCCACCAACACCCAAACTAGAGTGTTTTAAATATATTCTAGCCTTATCATCAGCAATTCTACTCCTGGAGTAGAATTATAGGGTCCAAAGCGATTCTTGCACAGATCCTTAAGGGTCATATACATGGACATTGACTTCAGCATCCTTTGGAGTGAGGTAACTAGAGGTAATCTGGGTGTACATCACTGAGAGAATGAGTAGAGGAAGTTTTTTGTCATTAAGTAAATGTGTCATAGGGAAAATGTACACATTGTATGGTAGTTAAAAGCAAGGGACTAAATGTACACAGAGTACATGGATGAATCTTAAATATATGGTCCTGAGTAAAGGAAAATTTTAAGGTAAATAGAATTATAAAAGATAAATTAAATGTAGACAAAAATATATGCATTTTGCAAGAACACATACAAAGCAAAAGGTACAGAATGAATACATTATGATGGCTACCTGTGGGGAGGTGGAATGGGAATGAACAATAAGAATAAAATGGAAAAAAATAAAAGAGGAGTCTTGCTTTGACCAGTGATGATAATGTGTGATCAACTGAGAGAATCATTAACTCAATGCTCTGATGTCCAGACAGGGAAAAAAATATTATATAAATGGTATTTGTTAAGAAGATAATTGTTGCCTCCCTGCCAAACTCTTCATCTCTTTCTTTCAACTCTTCACTGAAGAATTTTCCTTCCTTTGATCCTCATTCATTAACCATAACAATTCTTCCATTAGAAAAATTGATTTGAGTAATTTATTTATATATTGTTTTTTGTATCCCATTGTCTTATTCACTCTAATACAATTTTTTTATTACTGGATAGAAAGAAAAGCTTAAAATACAAAGCTCTCCCTTTTGTGGTGGAATTTAACACCAAGGCAAATGGGTGGACTCTTTGAGAGCATGGTGGGTCCTCCACTGGTACCAGGTCACAGACATTAAATGTCATCAGAGACCTGTGACTGTAGATTGAAAATTTGAATAAGATCTCATATATAATCGAAAAATATCACAAATAGCTGATTATTCTCTTCTCTCTTTGAAAGTTGGCTTAAATTAGAAGTTTTCAGGTCAAAGCGGTCCCCCTACCATTCTTCCCCATCACACACATGGCTTATTCAGTGAATATGTCTACTTTAATCTACTAATGCCTTTGCAATTTTGTGTGTGGAGTGATACAGGAGAAGTGAGGTACAGTTGAAAGACTTGAATAACTAGGACTTGGGGGTAACAAATAAAAGACTGATTAAGGTAAAACGCAGTTTAGTGGATGCACGTCCAGTTTGTTGCCCAGCAAAATCTCTCTCATCAGTCACCCTCACACTGCCTAGTCATCTTGTTTACCCCCACCGAGGAAGTGAAGGAGTTACAGTGAGAGGCTCTCTTTTATGTATTAACAAAAGGGCAGGGGTTTGTAGGTGTAATGTGGAGGAGGTTTCTTATTCTGTGGATTATGTTTAACTTGTCACCTTGTCATCTTTCTTCTGTGTTTCTTATATTCCCGCTTTAACATCTTCATGTTGTTTCACTGACTCCATTTTCCATGAGATGTTAAGGGTCATCAAGCTTTCATAGCCATTGTCAAGACACTGTCATTTTTTCAGGAAAATCACTCACTGCACTTGTCCCCTTCTACCTGGTAACTTCTTTGTGATATTTAAAGTGTTGAAGACTCTTCTTGTTCTTTCCTCATTTTGATTACTCAGTCTCCCAGATCTTCTAAGGCAATGAAAGAGCATAATATCTGGCCTGCCCTCAAGAGTTTAATCTTCCAAAATATCTTTCAAAAATAGTTTACAGTAAGAGCATTGACAAATAATAGCCTTAGACATCTCTTGCTCTCTCTCTCTTGCTGTCTCTTTTTTTTTTACTTGATTTAGGAGCATTTCTGTAATAATTATTTCACCAGCATGCTCTGTGACTTCCAAGAAACATCCAAATATTGAGTAAACTAAAGAATTTTAAGACACCATTATTTATGGTATACTGACTTAAGTGGATGAATTTAATTTTAGTCATCTGTGGGAGTTTAAATTCTATTATGATGTCCAAATAAGGATAAAATTCCATCTATATTATTTGCCTGGATTTCCTGTGGCCTAGTATTGCAGAGCACTGGAAAGTTCCACACAGAAATGTGTTGACCAGGCTGGATGCTGCCAGTTGCTCTAACCAGTCATAAGCCATGGTTAGAAATTAAAGGCACAGGAAGGTTGATTATTTTCCCTCCTGGTTTCTAAGGAAATACTGCTAGAATTTATGGACCCAAAGGGAAGAATGGAGTAGATGAATGATATTTTGTAATAATAAGAGCAGGTGTTGGTCATGGTATAGCCTTCTCTTGTCATCTTGAGGAGCAGTTCAGACAACCAGCTTTCCTTAAGTGCATTTCTACCCTGGTGCCTGGACTGAAATATACAATGAACAACTCTTTAAAAATCCTATGATTCAAAGCATAATCTTCATTTTCTGTTTCCCCTCAGAATGATTTGTCAGAAAAGAACTGTGTCAAACAAATCTCCAGAAAAGCAAAATAACATAACCAATAGAGTCAATCATTTCTTTGATCATTTTCTTTATATTATCTCAATAATTTCTTATAGGAAAATCCAAAATCTACATTTCAAATGTTCTTACAGCTGACATGGGAGCAAATACATTTGCTAGCTTTTCCCCCACAAGCCTTGACATCACCAAACACATGATGCAGAATAAGATAGGGCTGAAACATTAATGTGAGAACTGGGAGAAGGTCCAGTCAGAAGGCAGTTGTGTTGGAGTTGATGGAAATGATGTGGGAAAGCACCAGTCAAAGGTGGTAAGGAGGTGGGAAACATGGCTGAGAAATAAGCTGAGGGAGAGATTTGGACTTGTGCTCTTTTCTATCCATCCTCATTGCACTAGAAGGGCAATAAGGATGTTTGCTGTATTGCCACTGCAGGACGGAAAACCAGCCAGGTCAGTGCAATGTTAGCCAGAAACAACAGAGCAGTGCCAGAGGCCAGCTAGAGGGGAAGCGGGTAACAACATATGCAGAAAGAGCAGCAGCCCCTGAGAATTCCTTCCACCCTTTCCCTCCTCTTTCCATACGCTGACGTTGTGCTAGCTTTGCAATGTGTCAACCTAGCTAGTATGAACTACATTTCCAATAATTCTTTTTCTCTGTTTTTCCAGTTAAAGACTTTTGCACAATATTGGATAGTAGAAGTGACACAGCCTTCAGATTGTTTTCTTTTGGTTTGGTTTCGGGTTTTTTGTTTTGTTTTGTTTTTTTCCTCTTGGAATGTGAGAGCAAGATAGCCAGGAGTTTTTGAAGTTCATGAACATTGTCACCTTGCTGGCTTTCTTCATGGACATGCAAATGATCCAGATTCTCCTCGAAACTCCTTCATCTTTTCTGATTCAAGAGCTAGATGTTTTGGGTCCATGATGAAGGGTTCCAACATCTCACAGTCTTGAGGCTGAAAGCAGTGAGAACTGACACGGGTTCCCATCCAGCATTGCAGATTCCAACTCATGCTTATGAGCTCCAGTTTTTCCTTGCTGTCTCTGACTTTGTATCCAGATTTCCTTTCTGACTGACTTCTCTACAGACTTCAAACTCCAGCATCAGAAATGAAGACAACAGCCCTTCAGAGACTGTTTAACCAGCTCTTTCCACTGTGTAGGCTTGAATCACCATAACAAATCCATTAATATAGCGAAATAGATGTGTTTCCTTCAAGTGATTCTCCCTAGACTATACAGATATCCAGTATGTTACAAGCAAAGGAAAAAGCTTTCAGAAAGGATAGTCCCCTAGGTGAAGGCATGACAAAATTTGTCAAGGAACAGGGTCACCTGTGGAGAAGAGGAATGGCAAGGGGGTCATGAAAGAGTCTTGCTCCCCTACTGGAATGACTTTCCCATTCTACCCCTATTCCTGAAATTTACCACAAGGATCACAGTTAGCCTGGAATTTAACCATTTCATGAAAGCTAGTTGATACTCCTAGAGGACTATGAGCTCACAGACACACTAACAAGACATCTGACACCAAGATTAAAAAACAAACTGAAAAACTTATACCTGAAAAATAAGGCTGAATCAACCAGAGAGATAAATTATTTAAATTAAGCATTATATTTGTCTTCAAAAAGATGAGGAAGATATGATTAACATAAAGAAAGAACTAGCAGTTATAGAGTATAACCAAGTGGAAATACTGTAGCAGAAATATAAAATTTGAAATAAAGAACTCAATACATGGTATAATAGAAGAATAAATACAGTTGAAGAACAAGTTAGTGAGCTGAAAGGTGAGAATGAAGAAATCTATGAAAGCACTAGGAAGAAAGTTGTGGAAAATATAAAAGAAGATTTAATAAGAGATGTGAAGAACAGAATTAGAAGAGTCAACATTTATATGAGAGTCACAGAAAAAGGGAGAAAAACAATAAAAAGTAAAGGGCTACTTGAAAGAATGAAGACCAATTATTTCCCAGAATTAGAGAACGATGTAAGACCTTGGAATGAAAGGGCTCATAAAGTATAAAATGCCATAAATAAGAAAAAAACTGTACTTAAACATCTTATAATAAAATGTTAAAAATTAAAAGACAGAAAAAAATTCTAAAATGCTGCTGGGACAAACTGCAGATCACCTATAAAGAAGTAAGTATAAAAGTAATATCAGATTTTGCAACAGTAACCTAAATGCAAGAAAACAATAGATACTGTTTTGAAAGAAAAGAACTTCATTTTTGTACTTTCACAGCCAACTAAGCTATTACTGAAATGTGACAGAAAAATTTCTTTGGGGGCATATAAGGTCTCAGAAGTTTACTGCACAAGAACTTAAAAAAAAAAAAAACCTTTTGGAGAAAGTGCTTTAGCAAAAAGAGCAAGAAATTCAGAAGGAAGCTATAAAATACATAATGTTTCAGTTAACCAGTACTGCATAACAAATCACCCCAAAACTTAGTGGTTTAAAACAATAGCATTTCTTTTGCTCACTAGTCTTCAAACTAGGCAGGGCTCTGGGGACAGCTCTCTCTACCCCCTTTAGCAGTGGCTCAAAGTTTGGTGTTGAGAATTATCTGAAAGTTCACTCACTCATGTGACTGGCTCCTGGGCTGAAGAAGACTCAATCACCTGAAGAGTGGAACCGCTGCAACTGCATCAGTATCTCAAATGTAGCGCTGACTCTCCACGTGATCTTTCCAGCACAGGGACTTCAAGGTAGCCAAATGTATAACATATTGACACAGGACTCCCAAGGCATGTGCCTCAAGAGAAAAAGCCAAGTGGAAGTCGTATTGCTTTTTGACCTAGCCTATTCCATCTTGTCTGTCAAGTACGAGTATGAGATTTTACATTGTTACAAGCTAACAAGTTAGCCTGCCACATTTTTAAGAATGCTGGCAGAAGGCACAAGACTCCTGGGTCAAAGACAAAGGATAGATCATTACTTGCAGTAATAGCAGTAGATTGAGAATAAGCATTTTCTTCCTCTAATGCCTGGAGCCCCAGTTCCACAGGGTGATGAACAGAGGGTCAAGTGACAAATCCTCATACACTGGGTTGCATTACAGAAGAGGAGCATTGAGCTTAGGAAATAAAAATATATTTTACTGGACAGTAAACATGCTCATCCTTTGCTCTGGAGAGAGACACTATCTCTATTCCAAGACTTTAAGCAAATCTGTCCTTTGCTCCAGAGGGAGATAACTATTTTATCTTCTAAGTCAGTTTATTACATAAATATCCTTCCAAAGTTAGTCTAGAACAAATGTGGTCAATACCTCTGCTTGGAAGACATGATGAAATGCAAGAAACTGACAGAGAATTGTCTCTCAGGAGTCTCATTTCTACTGCATTTTATTTGTTAGAAGGATAAATGAGGGAGATTGAGGCACAAGGACTTCTGCTTCCAACAAAGATGGAGTAACAAGGACCAGATTTACTCTCTAGTCTGAAACCAAAAACTGGACAAAATATATGAAACAATGGTTTTCAAGACATTGGAATTAGACAATGAGTGATGGTAATCCCTGAGAAAACAAACAACATAAACCCTATGATTGCTCCAGCTACTGACGTGAGAGAGTTTTCAGGCCTTGACATAGGGAGAGGGATCACAAGCAGAGCTCAGAAAATTCCCCGAGACAGAGCTGAGTGTCCAGGGAGATCAAGGTGGTTAGAGTTCCCAGGGCAGAGTACAGGAGAGGAGAGAGATGTACCCAGAGATGTAACCATTGGACTAATAAACTTACTAAAAGTTACTGCTATCTTAAAAAAAAAAAAAAAAAAGAACTAAAAAACCAAAAGAATTCCAAGTCTCAAGATCATTTATATCAACCCAGAACTAAAACTGCAGAAAATAACAATAGGCAAGAGCCAGAGGACAAAAGAGAAATATTTTTCAAAAAAATAGAAATTAAAATGTGTTAAGATGCTTGTCTGCTTGTATAGGAGGGAAATATGAAGGGTAATAAATTGACAGAAAAAAGTATGTGTACATAAACCATACAAAAAGAAAAATAGAGTATTATTTTTAATTGGCCAGATTATAATTTAATCTACCTGAACAGAGGCAGGAGAAAATAGTTTTAAGGAAAACAAGGTAATTAGAATATATAAAATGAGCTAGCAGAAATGTTTTAATATGAGTAATTAAAATAAGAATATATGGATAAACTTAGTGATCAAAAGAGGAGAGTCTTAGTTTATGTTTGCAAAACCAAGACCAGGAGTAAATAGTTTACAAGAATCACCCAATTATAAGAAAAGGATAAAGAGAGTTGAAACTAAAAGGAGAAAAGACAAATATGCACCAAAAGAAAGCCAGGATAGAAATTTTAATATCAAAATACACTTGAAAATAAAAACACCATAAGAGTTGAAGAGGGATGTTCTCTAATGCTAAAAAAAATGCATAATCATCCAAGAAGTCGTAACTGGTAATTGGAAATACTAACTCACCTCTCTCAGAAAGTGATATGTGAAGCAGAAAATTTCTTGAGAATTAAAATTAATTAGCTATAATGAAAAGAGCATGGGATTTGATATCAATTCAAATTGATCTCATCTCTATTGGGTTCCAGTTTTCATCTCTATTTCCTAGCTTTGCTCCTTTCAACAAGTCACTTATCTTTGAATGTCAGAAACCTCCTCAACGATAGGATACACAATACCTAGCTGAACAACTGTGTGACTTGTTCGCCTCTCTGAGTCTCAATCTCCAATTTCTATGGTAGATATTTAAAAGTACCTGCTATGCCAAACTCACCACGTTGGTAAGCCTTAAATAAGAAAATGTATGTAAAGTGTTTGGTGAAATGTGATGTCCAATTATTTTATTATTGTTGTTCTTATCATTATAACAGAAATTTGCTCACTGTTCAGCTGTACTGTTTTAAAAGTTAGAACATGTCACTGTAATAATATTATCATGTATGTCCACAGAATACATATATTTTCACCACCCAAAGAGTTAGGTGTTAAAGAAAATGACACTAATTCAGAGAGTTCACGGAACTTGACAAGGACCATCTAGCTAGAAAACTACAGAGCCTGTGTTGAACTCATATCATCTCGACACCACTGTTAAAATACATTATATTCACCAAGTAAAATACATGTAACAAATATTCTAATCAAACAGTTAAGTGACACTCTGGAATGAGTTAAAACTAGAAAAGGAGATGGCCCCTTAGCCCTTAATGAGGTGTGGAGGGCATAAGGAAGTCATTAGAGAAGCAGTCAGCTTTCATTGCACCTCAGAGCATGAGAGAAACTGCAATGTCATAAATGCAGTGAGACGTCTACTTCCCTGAGTCCTGAGCCAATGGTAGCCAAGAATGGCACAGACAGCTTGATACTGTCAACTATTCCACACAATGCTCTATTTCAGAGGAAATGTATGGGGATAGTTTCCTCTCCTACACATGGCGTTTTCTCAGAAAGCACAAAATGAAACCAGATGCTGAAACAAAAGAATGGTCTTTCTTAGCAGGGGTGGAACCAGTTGAATGCCCTGGTCTCTGTTGTCTCATTTATCAACAGCATCCAGGAACCCACTGTCTTTGTAAGCAGGAAAGGCACTCCATGTGCAATGGAGACAAGAGGATAAGAACAGTCTCAGTGGTGCGGTTGTTTGGAAGACACCCAAGGCATCTGTCAAGCACCTTTTCTCAGTGTTAGTGAAAGGCAAGACTGGGTTAAAATTGTGAGGAAGCCACTGTAAGTCCTCTCCCCTCCCCCATCCCATATTTCAGAATCTTCTTGCTGGGAAAGTCCCATTTCCCTTTCCACTTACTGGCCAGCTTTCTCCTGCTTTCTCATTGCTCTGGCTACAAATCTCATTTTAATCATTTACACCTAGGGGTAAGAACAAAAGCTTTTGTTCTGGGGACCTTTGCTCTTCAAGCTCCATCTCCAGTTGTTGACTGAGAATCTCAGTCACCTTATTGAGGCAATTTTGAGGAGAAAGAGGAGGAGCTTTGGGTGAAAGAAGCTGAGGGTCCTTCCAGGCCTGTGAAATCTCAAAGCTGAGGTGTAGACTTCCTCCCAGGACTGCAGGGCAAAGGAGTGGGCAATTCCCTTTTCACTCACCAGCTGTGAGATCCAAATCGCACCATTTATTAACTGAGAATTTTGAGGAAGGAAATTTTGTGGCTACCATGTCAGTGAGGGGGAAAAAATCCCATTAGGGGTAAGTGGGCTGTTTTACCAACCACAAAGAGGAAATTAAAATCTTTTCCCACTGAAGCATGTAGCTCTGCTATTTTGGGACCAGGAGTAATTAAACCAGTATTAGGAGAAAAGCAAACACAAATTATGAGAGTTTCTAATTAAATAACACACTTCAACTTTAGACCTTCCAACAGAAAGTAAGACTTGAGAATAAATGTGGTCCTGGCTTTTTTACCTTTAACCATAAAAGTTATCCACACTATGAACTTCTCAGGGGAAACTAGTTAACCAGAGCCTAACCTGCTGGGGTATTACCAGAGCTGAACTGATTGAGGAAAGAAAATATCTAACTCCAGTCAGCTCTGTGTGGATGTAGGAAAATACTCACCTCCAGCCTATTCTAGCCATTCTGTCCCACCTAAGGGGAGAGGGGGCAGGAAATGAGAAACACTTCTGAAGTTCCCAGTCCAGAGGCACAGACTCACTAAAACACTGAGACCTAATCATAGGACTATAGAACACTTCCCCTCCCCCACACCTCACCACCACATTCCTTAAAGGCCTCTTGACAGCAGTTCCTTTCACCTGCATCATGTCTAGCTATCAAGATACAGCAAGGATGTGAAGCAACAGGAACTCTCATGCATAACTGATGGGAATGCAAAATGGTACAGTCACTTTGGAAGACAGTTAGGTAGTTTCTTACAAAACTAAATATACTCTTGCCATACGATGCAGCAATCATACTCCTTAGTATTTACCTAAATGAGTTGAAAACTTATGTCCACACACAAGCCTGCAAAAGGATAGTCATTGTGAAACAGAACAGGACCCTATGGTCCTTGACCCCCATGTCCTCTGCCTGCCTTTTTTCTATGGAAAAACTTTAGCTAAAGAATAAGTTTAATCAAAGAAGTCAGAAAATGCAGAAACAAAGGAAAACAGTCCAACAAGACTAAATAATAATAGTTTAGTCGTTAAGCATAGTCAAGGACTTTTAGTTCCTTCTCAAGGGCTATAGATAATATTCTGAGCCATATCCTGTGAGCTGTCATATAGGTACTGAAACCCCTACCATGTAGAAAAAGTTAACTACATGATGACCAGACTGTAACCATGACATGAGCTGCCACAATTCTAAGAACTGGCCTCAAAGAAATAGGAAGAAACTGACCCTGGAACTGAAGATTTACTGTACTTAAAACAATCAAGATGACACTGATCAGACCACCCCATGACCAATTTCAAGATGACTCTCAGAGCTGACTGTGCTGTTGCTACATGTAGCCCCCTCCCTCCACCTATAAAAGCTCTTGTCCCCGATTGTCAGTTGGGAGGGAGTTGGCCTCTGGACAGGAGTCCGCCCTCCCCCACATTTGCCGGCATCCAAAATAAAGCGAACTTTCCTTTCCACCAATCTTGGCTCTTTATTGGCTTTTGAGTGGTGAGCAGCTTGACCCCACTTTCAGTTACAATAGCAGCTTTATTTATAATTGCCAAAACTTGGAAGCAACCAAGACGTCCTTCAGTAGATGACTGGATAAATAAACTGTGATACACCCAGACAATGAATATTATTCATCACTAAAAAGAAGTGAGGTATCAAGCTATGAAAAGACATGAACGAAACTTAAATGTGTATTACTAAGTGAAAGAAGCTAATCTGAATAGGCTACATACTGTATGATTCCAACTCTATGACATTCTGGAAAAGGCAAAACTACGGAGACGATAACAATATCAGTAGTTGCAAAGAGTAGGCACAGGGAAGGATGAAAAGGCAGAGCACAGAGGAATTTTAGGGAACTAAAAATACTCTGATTTAAAAAGATGTATAAGTGTTATTACACATTTGTCCAAATCCATTGAATGTCCAGCACCAAGGGTGAGCCCTTAGAACTTTGGGTAATTATGATGTGTCAATGTAGATTCATCTGAAGTTAAAAATGTACCATTTTTATGGGTGATGTTGATAGTGGGGTAGGCTATGCATGTGCCTAAGAGGTGTATGGGAAATAGCTATACATTCCTCTCAATTTTATAAAAAAATATAAAGACTTTAAAAAAAGAAAGAACCATTTGGCCATGCTATCTCAGTGTCTGACCACTTCCACCAAAAAGAAAAAAAAACCCAAGTAAATGTCACTTTCCAGTACCAAATCTGTGTGTAAGTTGCATGGCTGTTTGTTTAATAACAAGGGAGTGTGGCTGGAAAGTCAGACCTAGTGGTGGAACCCAAAGTGAGTAAAGACCACACGGAGGCTTTATTCATAGCTATCTTCTTTGGTTATAAATCCTCAGTAAAACCATAGTTTTATAATAAACATTTAGTAGAATCAAACTCAGGCATCTCAAGATTGTTATTAATTTCATTCACATTCAATCATTAGCACTTATCAGTCCAGTCTTGCTGGCCTGACACCTGGAGACCATTAATTAAGCGATAGCAATGGCAGCAGGTGGTGATGTATTTCAAGTGTGCTTGCGAAAAATATTTTTTAAACAACTATTTTGGCAACAAAGTTCAGACCAACCACTTTCAGGTTAGTAGGTCTTTAGGTCACATTTTGAAAGGCAAAGAGATTTCCTGTACAATAATCTTCCTCTATCTTTACTTCAACTGCAAGGTAAACTCACTGTAAGATATTTATTTTTCACAACAAAAGGATGATTGATTGCACCCAAATGAAGAAGGAGGTTCAGGAAGAGGAAAAGATAAATGAGTATTCCTCTGCCCAAAGGACACATTCAAACTCTTATGTTTAGCCCATAGGACCGTTCTGCTCTCCATCGTCCACATGCTGTAGTCTGGGGATCCAGTAGGGAGCAATTACCAACCATGTGTGCACATAGCATAAAGCATGGAGCACCGTGCAGCCTCCAAAGGCTTCCTTTAAAACAACAATATTACAGTAACTACTCTCACACTGCCATGGGACCTGATTAAATGCTGGAAAAAATCTAAGCTTTTCTGCCTCAACCACTGGCTGGATTTGGAGAGGAAGAAAAGACAGAAAGGTACCCATAACGGGGGGTGAAGAGCTTGTCAGAAAAGATTTCACAGGAAGGATATCCCTTGGGCTGAGACTTGCAATATGAGTGCATAATCTTCTGGAATTCTGGAAGAAGAGGTAGTCTGAGTCAAGATTCAGAGGTGAGAGACAGCCAGGCATATCACATTCATGACTTCCACCTCATCCTCATTGCCTGGTGTGTGCTCATGATTTGGGATGGTAGCATCATAGCCTTCACTGTTTAAGTGGTTCTCTCCTACTCTCTTCCAGTGCCTGGGGTGCCAGATCCATGCTAAGGAGTTCTACCCTAAGCAATGAGCAACCTCAGAGTTTTAAGGCAAAGATAGCATGATCAGAGCTGTGCCTCAGAAAGATCACTCAGGTGGCAGGAAGAAGGAAGAATGGCAGAACCATTCAGAATTAAATGTAATAGCCCAGAAATAGTAAGAAAAGTTGCTGGCCTGAACTCAGGGCCAGACTAAAATATGTGGAGAACCTGAGCTGGCTAATTATTTGCCCCTACAAACTGGTATTTTCTCGTATTTGCTCCACATGTGTTTAGAGAAGGGACTGGGTGCTAATCAACACCCAGCCCTGTATTGCCCACAACCCACCTGCTTGCCAAGGCAGCTTAGAGACCACCTGCTGTTACTAAAGCAGATTCCAGGAAGGCCTCAACTCTCACTCCAACAGCTGCCATATCCTCCTTAAAGGATTATGATATAAACAAAATTTCCAATGGTCTTTAAGCACCCCTTATAGATTAGCATTCTAGGCTTTAAGCTGGCTTGACATACCTCTTGGTCTGTCTCTGCTTAAACTAAATCATAGCAGAGTATTTAGGTAGGAAAAGATAGACACAGGCACTGTTAAAAAGGAGAATGTGACATGGTGACTGAAAAGCAGGAGATAAAGCAGAGGGAAGAAGTCAGTAATGGACAATGAGAAAGAAGAGCTAGAAAGGTAGGAAAAGAAACTTGAAATAGATGGGTCTTAGAAGCTGTATTAGGGTTGAATAACAGCCCCCAAATCACAGATGCTTAACATAGGAAAGTCTCAATCATGCAAAATCCAAAGTAATTCCCAACAGGGAGGCCCTCCTGGGAGGCTCTTCTCAAAGTGGTGACTCAGGCTATTTCCACCTGTGGCCCTGCCTTCTCATGGATTTAAAATTGCACTGGTGTCAGTCTGCCAGCAGGTGTTTAAAGGATCATGAACCTCAGTTCAGAAGTAATGTATCACTTCCTCTCACATTGTTGGCAAAAACTAGTCATGGGGCCAACCTGGACATAAAAGGGACTAGGAAATATAATATCTGTCTGGGTGTTACTGTCCAACAACTCTGCACCACGGAAAGGGCCCCCAAAACGGTCATCTCCCAGCCAACTCTGCCACAGACAACAAGGGGAGACAAAATTCAAACATGAGTAATTGATAAAGATATTCTTTTTTTTTTTAGATTCCATGAAGAACCTAGGGACAGGACAGGAATAAAGATGCAGATGTAGAGAATGGACTTGAGGACACGAGGAGGGGGAAGGGTAAGCTGGGACGAAGTGAGAAAGTAGCATTGACATATATACACTACCAAATGTAAAATAAATAGCTAGTGGGAAGCAGCCGCATAGCACAGGGAGATCAGCTCGGTGCTTTGTGACCACCTAGAGGGGTGGGATAGGGAGGGTGAGAGGGAGACGCAAGAGGGAGGAGCTATGGGGATATATGTATATGTATAGCTGATTCACTTTGTTATAAAGCAGAAACTAACATACCATTGTAAAGCAATTATACTCCAATAAAGATGTTTTTAAAAAAATTCGTTTTTCATTCATCAAATGAATGGGTAAACAAAATGTGGTATATACATAATATGAAATATTATCCAGCCTTAAAAAGGAAGGAAATTCTGACACATACCAAAACATGAATGAACCTTCAAAATATTATGCTAAATAAAATAGCCAGCCACAAAAGGACAAATATTGTATGATTCCTCTTCTGTGAGGTACCTAAAGTAGCCAAGGCATAGAGACAAAAAGAAGACTGGTGGTTGTCAAGGCTTGTGGGGAGGATGAATGAAGAGTTGTTTTTAATGGATATAGAGTTTTGGGGAAGACAAAAATGTTCTGGAGGTGGATGGTGGTGATGTTTGCACAATACTGTGAAGGTACTTAATGCCACAGAGATGGACAGTTAAAATGGTTAAAATGGCAAATGTTATGTTACGTATACTTTTCCACAATAAAATTGTTTAAAATTTTGCATGAAGTTCCCTAGTCCTGCTTAACCCTGTAAAAATGTGTAACAATGAATACTTACCCGGCATAAACCCTTCCAAGAAAATGTTACATATAAACAGAAAAGACATAACTTTTTAAATATATATATATGTATTATCTACTTCAATTGAATTAACAGCCACAGAATAATTTGTCTCCAAGGCAACCTTCAACTCTAGTAGAAACTGAATCCCACAGGTTTTCAGATCTAGGCGAACAACTGGGTTTCTTTAAGGCTTTGCCTAGTTCCCTTCAGACCTGGAAATGTACCCCAAATTTGTGGCAACTTGATCTAGCACACGAATGACCAGAATATCAGTGGAAGAAAAGCATGAGAGCAAAACATATATATACAATATGGCACTTCTTTTTCACATTAATATGATATTATATACATAGTATATATATAATATGTAACAAATTATATACATAGTATATATATAATATATAATATGCATGTATCACTTAAAAATTAACAGTAATCTACTGTAAGCAGTGTGATCACAAGAAATGGTTGCTTTCTTCTGTATACTTGCCTTCTTTTTCCAAAATGTAATAAGTGTGTATGTATTACCTTTAAAATCTACTAGTCTAAAAGGCAGATAGTTTCTCAGGCTCTGAGATGGTTGATCTTGTAAACTTTGGGAAAAAATTTCCAGAGTATATGCAATAGTGGATCTCTGAGATACACCTTCCCTCCAGAGATTTCTTTTTTTTCTTTATTCAAGAACATTTAACACCTAACTTGAGTAGGCTTTAGTGTCTGCTGTAACTTAACACTTCTCAGAGGACCAGAAGATAAATCTCTTGACAAGGAACGTGCCACATAAACAACTTCCACAGTGATTTTAACCTTCCTAACAAATAGTTCTGTCACAAAGGGCACAGAGGAAGTGACAGGACATCCAAGTAAAATATGCAACAGTGGCAAGAAATGCATTTGTGAAACTGCCCCCCCCGAAGTCCTGACAAACTACCTTTGTACTCTCCTTTTTCCTTTTTGCCCTCCATTATTCTGACCCTCTTGTTTTGAATTTCTTATTTGCTTGTCCTTCTTCAGTCATCTCTGAAGCATCCTTTAAGACAGTTATTGGGCAAAAGGGAACATGAATTCAGTGCTCACCTTATAAGAACAAAGTGCCTGGTACAAAGGAAGCACTTAAGAACTTTTTTTTTTAAGGAGCCAAGACTGAAGACTGCAAAGCCGCCATTGCATTACAAATGCAGAGTTTAGCTAGTTCTTCACTTTAGTCCTGCTACTGGGGAGGCTTCAATGGGACCAAATTTGTAAATCCCTAGGGAGGAGCCAAAGTAGATCGATTCATTTTCATTGCCTTTGGAGTAAGGGAAGGAATTATAAATTTGACAATGCTTTTTGTTTTATACACTTTTATAAGGATTAAGGTGCGTATAATTTAAATACAAAAGTTCTTGCATTTCTGCTCAGATTTGGTCACACCTTTTTCTTTCATTGTTTTTTTAAAAAAATTTTATTGGAATAGAGTTGATTTACAATGTTGTGTTAGTTTGAGGTGTACAGCAAAGTGAATCAGTCATACATATACATATATCCACTATTTTTTTAGATTCTTTTCCCATATAGACCATTACAGAGTATTGAGTAGAGTTCCTTGTGCTATACAGTAGGTCCTTATTAGTTATCTATTTTATATATAGTAGTTTGTATATGTCAATCCCAACTTCCCAATTTATCCCTCCCACCCCCTTACCCCTGGTAACCATAAGTTTATTTTCTACGTCTGTAACTCTATTTTTGTTTTGAAGATAAGTTCATTTGTACTCTTTTTAGATATGGGTTGATACCTCCTCCAAGGTGACTTAGGGTCCTGGAGGGTCAGAACTATGTTTTCTAGCTTCTCTTATATAAGGGACAGAGTTCAGCACTTTGCCAGACATGTGGCAGTTGCTTAATATATACACGTTGATTCGTTTTTTTAATCAAGAAATATATGTACTTTTCAAACACAATGATAACAAAAATATTCTAAATATCAATATTTGAAAGACTTTCATAGAACAAACAACAGCACAGTCTCCTGTACACGTCCCCTATTCCCCACCCATCCTTGACTTAGGCAACTACTTTGAATTCTCATAGCCATTTCTGCTGGCAATTTTTCCGTATTACTTTCCCATATGCCTATTATTTTTTGATTTATCAAATTTACATCTTCCCTGTTGACTTTTTGCATCGGTAGAGGATTTAATGCCCTTACATCACCACTGCTCACACACTCAGTTCTCCTCTTCCCTTGCCCCACTAAAGGTATATCACAATGGTAAAAGAAATAATCAATGGAAATATTGCAAAGATAATGTAAATATTATTCACTGCTCAGCCTCTGTAGGCAAGAATTACATGTTCCTTTGTTAACAACCTTCTGTTTTGCTTTCTTTTATCATTTGCAAAGTTTTCTATATGACTAATTACTCCATCATATTTGTTAAATATTTGTCTGTGTTATTTTTCAAGAACTCTTTTCTTTCCCCTGGAGTTCTCCGCTCTGGATTTCTGCATCCTTCTACCCAGTGTCATCCTGGGACTTCCTTCTCTTGGCTGCTATTCCTTAGCTAGATGTTTCCCAAGTCTTGTCTTCCTCTATCTAAATTTACCCATCATCAATAGCTTTCTATGACAGGATGCATGGAAATTACATCTTTTGAGATCTCATACGTGTAAAAGTTAATTATTTTTTCACACTTGATATCTGAATACAAATGAGCCAATGACTGGGAAAAGGAATAGCATGTTCAAAGACCCAGAGGCAAGAAAGCATGGCACATCTGTGAAACTATGAGTCACTGGCTTGCCCCAAGCAGACGAACAATAAGACACTAGATTGCAGCATCATTTTTATAAGAAGATAAGTTCAAAGGAGAACAAAAGAAACAACTTCAGCTGACTATTAATTCAATAACTTATCAAAGCCAAGAATCATCTGGAAGAGCACAAGACAGTCTTATCTATAGAGTCGAACAGAGTTAGAGAAAATACCATTAATTATTTTACATTCTAAACCAAAATTCTAACAGCAGCAAGATGTTGTGGAAAAAGATGAGTCAAGGAAATGTTTTTCTGCTGCATTCAATAATTTCACCTGCTTCCGAGTGAGATGGTTATGGCTGTTTATTCATTGTAGTGGTTCTGAAACTTGACTGTGTATCAGAATTACAAGGAAAGCTTTAAAACAAATCAAGTTCCAGTTTTCACCCCTGACCTACTGAATGAGAAATTCACTTGGCCAGAGTTTAAGAATGAGAATATGGGATGAGGGGAAAAGAAACTGAGATTATTGTGGATCAGCAATTAATGGAAGCCCACCTTTCTTCCATGCTTTTAGAATGTCCAGTTACCCTACGACGCAGGGAGCAAAGCCTATGCCTTATACCTCACTATATTACAATGCCCAGAACTCTCTCTGGCTAATGGCACACACTCAGTAAACTTAAGTTGGATGAAAGAATGGATGATATTCTTCACCTTAAACTATAATTGCTGATAATATACCTGCCCCACAACCCTACCACCCTAACTAGCCTGCAAGATACTTGAGGGCCTGAATGATATGCTTTACATCAGCATACCTAAATAAAATACCCAAAGTATAAATACAGGAAACTGTAAATAAAATAAGAAGGAAGTTATTGAAATACAGAAGATACATTGTATGTAAATTTAGTATCTGTTTTAACTGGTTATTTTCTTTCTGATATCAAAGGCTCAAGTCAAGGCATTTTGTTGCTGTTTTTTTAAAGAATATGGAAGCAAAACTAAAATTTCAAGATTGGAGATGAGGCTGAGAAGTAGGGAGAAGAGGAAACAGCCAAAGACCTCTGGGAAACTCTTCTGTGCTGAGGTAGAATTGAATTGGATGGACATAGGAGTCCTATTAGAAGGAAATTTTGCAATGTTCTTCTTACACAACAGTTAATTAGCCGCATATAGTCTCTGTTGGACTTCTGGGTAAATAAATATTTACATTATGGAAAACATATCTGACTATTATTTGCAAGAGATAATAAACAGCTGACTAATACCAACTTTAATGAGGACATTGGAAACTTCCTCATCCAGGAAGACGATGCTTAACAGGGTAAGTTTAACCAGTGAGCTGCCAGCGTTTGAAAAAAGAATCAAATAATTACAATAACAAGCTTCAAAACAATTTTCCTAAAAATTAAAAATTCAAGGACCAAGACTTTGGATTCATCTGAATCTAAGAAATCTTGAAATATCGTGCCACACAAAAGTGTAAAAGTCCCAGACATGTAATTTTTGATAAGTCTTATACAAGGACAAACTTTGTGGTAAGAAATTTTCCTTCTTTTCCTTTGGGGAGAAATAGAAATTCTATCAGAATATCCTATGGTCATTTTCTTTCCTTTCAGTTTTTTAATTTTTTTCTGGTTATTAAAATAATAAGCATTTATTTGTAAAGTACACACAAGTAGAATATCATCATTTTTTTCTGAATTCCTTACACAACTGAAATATAGCCTGTAAATTTAGAATCTTGAATTTTTTTCTTATTTGTAAATTAATTTTTGACCTATTTCTGATTGTTCTCTTGTAATACATTCCTAAAAGAACAAATAGGGTGTGAACACTAAGAATTTTAATATATACAGCCAAATTGCTTTCCAGAAATTTTGTACCAATATACCACCAAAATTTGATGCCCATTCTATTTCACTCTAATTAGCACTGGATTTTTAAAAAATTTTTCTTTGCTAATCTAAAAGACAGAAATGTAGTTTCCTTTTTGTTTTAATTAGCATTTATTTGAGTACTAGTAAGAACGTTTATATTTTCCGGTTAGTTACAATTTTCTTATGTGAATGGGAGGTTCATGTCCTTTGCTCAATTATCTCTCAAGGTCTTACTGCATTAATTATCATTTTGTATGAGTTCTCAATATGTTAAGATTATAAACCTATCTATCATGTTTCATACAAATACCACTTTCTTGATTCTAAGTTGCCACTGATGGGAAGACACACCATTACTTTAATAACAGCTTTTAGAAAAAAAAAGAAATACTATATTTATAAGATGTTAATTATAAAACATCTTGATTTCAGGGATGTTAAAATACAGGTAGTTTTAAAATGTTAAAATGTGGAGAATGTTAAAATATGGAGTTAGGTCCAAATCAATACAGTGTGAATTTACTGTGAATTCTTATAAATTAATCATATCATTTGATACTGAACAGAGTCTTATGACCAAATATCTAAAAATGTACCCAGTTTGATGAAATACATGAATTTTAATATGGGTCATTAATATGTTGAATCAGTGGCAGTTCCTTGAACTTGGATCATAAATTATTCTAAGCCATTTAGTTGATAAGTGCTGCTTGATAATGTAGAAATTGACAGACAAGAACTCTGCTGTGAATGCTAATGTCGTGTGAGTTTTATGTGTTAGGAAACATACAAATCTACCTATAGTTATGTATGTATATATCTATCTACCTATCTGTCTATCTATCCTGAGTATGTATGTATATGTGTGCATGTGTGTGCACGAGTGTGTGTGTGTGTGTGTGTGTATATAATGATCCATTAATATTGAGTGTTTAACATTTACGAAAGCTGTCATCATACGGCCACTTTACCAGAATTCTTTTCATGTTCATTATCCATCAAGAATCATAGAAATTCCTAGAAAATGTGGTGGTTTTAAAATATGAGTGTTTGTTCTAGTATGCATAGGATGGATAAACAACAAGGTCCTACTGTATAGCACAGGTAACTATGTTCAATATCCTGTGATAAACCATAATGGAAAAGAATATGAAAAAGAATATATGTATAACGGAGTCACTTTGCTGTACAGTGGAAATTAACACAACATTCTAAATCAACTATACTTCAATAAAATTTTCAAAAATAAAATAAGAGTGTTTGTTGATGTGGAGTTATATATGTAAAACTTATTATAACGGCATAGTGTAAATCGAGTTTCTCTTACTGCATCAAAAGCTTAAATGTGGCACTGTCAGTATCCTTCCTTACAAGCCACTGGTCTATATGTAAACCACCTCCCCCCCCACACACACCCAATAACAGTAATTATAGCTATCACGTATTGAGTGTCTGTTCATGTGCTAATCACTGTGGAAGAATTTTGTGAAGGAAGAGCAGTCCAGGCAGAACCAATAGATTGGCTTCAACTTCCTTGCTTATTCATTCCAATAATCACCTATATGCCAGGCACTGTTCTGTGTGCTGGGATTACTGAGGCAAATGAGAAAGACAAGCTCCCTGATCTGGTATTCTCAACGGGGTAGGTTTGCCATAAGAACAGACAGTAAACAAGTTAACAACTAAGGAAGAAAATGTCAGAGTGGGAGAAGTGCCATGAAGAAAATAAAATACAGTCATGTGGCTGTGACTGGTGGGAAGACCTCTCTGAGGAAGGGTGTCCTCATTGGGTGACCAGGACTATCTTCTTGAGTCTCAGGCCCGCCTGCAGATGCCACTTTAGCTTCCTCTCTACAACCAGCAGACTATGCTTCAAATTAATTGAAGTCTGGGCTTCCCTGGTGGCGCAGTGGTTGAGGGTCCGCCTGCCGATGAAGGGAGCGCGGGTTCGTGCCCCGGTCCGGGAGGATCCCGCGTGCCGCGGAGCGGCTGGGCCCGTGGGCCGTGGCCGCTGAGCCTGCGCGTCCAGAGCCTGTGCTCCGCAACGGGAGAGGCCACGACAGTGAGAGGCCCGCATACGGAAAAAAAAAAAAAAAAAAAAAAATTAACTGAAGTCTGATTGTCTTGAATTAAAAGGAGGATAATGACTTGTCTGTCATTTAAAAGTTTATATTTGGGTATAAATATTATTCAAAATGTAAGGTAATTGTTGGTTCTTAGCAATATTATTTAAGATGGTTACTGGGTATCTTGTTCCTCATGACAATAATAACTACCTCAGTAAGTCCCTTAACCAAAGGCTCTTTGGAGCTGTTTGTCAGGGCAGCCACCAACTAAAGCCCGCTAGTGGAGGAGATGTTCCTCCCAGTCTGGATGAGCAAACCCAGTTCCTTGGGGTCCTGTGGTTGCTAAAGTAAAGCTCACTCCAGTGTCTGCATCCTTGTGATCCATCACTTACCTGGAATGATGGAAAAATGCTATGTTTGCTCCCTCACTCGTCTGGGGACAATTTTTTCCCTTGACTATGGTTCTAGGCATGGTGGGAGGGAGCAATAATGCATGCTTTGGTTTTGCTTACACCTCTGAAACTACATTTTCTGAGTAAATGTCATTCTACTTTTAGTTGGATATTTAAAATTTGTCTTTAATTAGCCAGCACTACTCAGTCTGAATCACCTCATCCTTATCCCAGCTCTGTTGGCTCCTGTCTTAATTTAAATTTTCAATACTTTGTTCATCATGAATATTTTTTGCATCAGTTTTCATTTTTCCAAAATATTGCATTAAAATATTATTTATCTTGATTACTGAGTTACTCCCTTAAATTTGGTACCGAGATGAGCACCCTGCTTGCCTCACCCTATTCCAGATCCTGCCCTGAATTACTGTGTGGACCAGAGCCCACCTCCCAACCACATTGAACTGGGAGTAATAAATGTTTCTTGTGCTAAGCCATTGATGTGTGGGAGCAGTTGTTATAACACCTGAAGTCATTTACCTTAACTAATACAATTTATTAATTTATCTTGGATTAATTGTATCCTGGATACCTAGTGGATGTTTCTTAAACTTATCCTTTATTTAACAAAGACTTCCATTTCTTTAATATCCAAAACTTGTCTTGTGGCTAACTCAGGAGACTGGCTGATAATTAGCTTTTATTATCATTTTGGAATCCATTAAAAACCTTATATCAGTGGTTCTGCTGAGAACAGTCTCCCAGTTCTGATAGCATACCTATCCAGTTCTTGAGAAACAGTATAGCATAGTGGTTATATGCACAGACTGTGGTGTCAGATGTTCTGGATCTGAACACAAATTTGGTAGACTGAGTAATCTTAGGCTCAATATTAAATTCTTTGAACCTCAGTTTCTTCATTAATAAAGTGGGGCACGAGATAGCTTCAAGATGGCAGAGGAGTAAGATGTGGAGATCACCTTCCTCCCCACAAGCACATCAAAAATACATCAACATGAGGAACGGCTCCTACAGAACACCTAATGAAGAAGAAGAGCTCAGACTTCCCAAAAGCTGTGTGGCTGACAGGGTCTTGGTGCTCCAGCCAGGTGTCAAGCCTGTGCCTGTGAGGTGGGAGAGCCGAGTTCAGAACATTGGACCACCAGAGACCTCCCGGCCCCACGTAATATCAAACAACAAAAGCTCTCTCAGAGATCTCCATCTCGACGCAAAACTGGCTTAACTTAATGACCAGCAAGCTACAGTGCTAGACACCCTATGCCAAACAACTAGCAAGACAGGAACACAACCGCATCCATTAGCAGAGAGGCTGCCTAATATCATATTAAGTTCACAGATACCCCAAAACACACAACCGGACATGGTCCTGCCCACGAGAAAAACAAGATACAGCCTCCTCCAACAGAACACTGGCACCAGTCCCTTCCACCAGGAAGCATACACAACCCACTGAACCAACCTTAGCCACTGGGGGCAGACACCAAAAACGAGACACCCTATGCCAAACAACTAGCAAGACAGGAACACAACTGCATCCATTAGCAGAGAGGCTGCCTAATATCATATTAAGTTCACAGACACCCCAAAACACACAACCGGACATGGTCCTGCCCACGAGAAAAACAAGATACAGCCTCCTCCAACAGAACACTGGCACCAGTCCCTTCCACCAGGAAGCATACACAACCCACTGAACCAACCTTAGCCACTGGGGGCAGACACCAAAAACGAAAACTACAAACCTGCAGCCTGCGAAAACAAGACCCCAAACACAATAAATTAAGCAAAATGAGAAGACAGAGAAATACACAGCAGATGAAGGAGCAAGGTAAAAACCCACCAGACCAAACAAATGAAGAGGAAATAGGCAGTCACCTGAAAAAGAACTCAGAGTAATGATAGTAAAGATATCAAATATCTTGGAAATAGTATGGAGAAAATACAAGAAACATTTAACAAGGACCTAGAAGAACTAAGGAGCAAACAAACAATGATGAACAACACAATAAATGAAATTAAAAATTCTCTAGAAGGAATCAATAGCAGAATAACTGAGGCAGAAGAATGGATAAGTGACCTGGAAGATAAAAGAGTGGAAATAACTACCACAAAGCAGAATAAAGAAAAAAGAATGAAAAGAATTGAGGACAGTCTCAGAGACCTCTGGGACAACATTCAATGCACCAATATTCGAATTATAGGTATCCCAAAAGAAAAAAAGAAAAAAAAAGGGACTGAGAAACTATTTGAAGAGATTATAGTTGAAAACTTCCCTAATATGGGAAAGAGTCAATCAAGTCCGGGAAGCACAGAGAGTCCCATACAGGATAAAGACAAGGAGAAACATGCCAAGACACATACTAATCAAACCACCAAAAATTAAATAAAAGAAAAAATATTAAAAGCAGCAAAGGAAAAGCAAGAAAAAACATACAAGGGAATCCCCATAAGGTTAACAAGCTGATCTTTCAGCAGAAACTCTGCAAGCCAGAAGGGAGTGACAGGACATATTTAAAGTGATGAAAGGGAAAAACCTACAACCAAGATTACTCTAACCAGCAAGGATCTCATTCAGCTTTGACAGAGAAATTAAAACGTTTACAGACAAGCAAAAGCTAAGAGAATTCAGCACCACCAAACCAGCTTTACAACAAATGCTAAAGGAAATTCCCTAGGCAGGAAACACGTGACAATGAAAAGCCCTACAATAAAAAACTGAAAACAATTAAGAAAATGGTAATAGGAACATACATATCGATAACTACCTTAAATTTAGACGGATGAAATCCTCCAACCAAAAGACATAGACTGGCTGAATGGATACAAAAACAAGACCCATATATATGCTGTCTACAAGAGACCCACATCAGACCTAGGGACACATACAGACTGAAAGTGAGAGGATGGAAAAAGATATTCCATGCAAATGGAAATCAAAAGAAAGCTGGAGTAGCAATACTCATCAATACATAAGGCAAATGCTAACAGCCATAAAAGGGGAAATCGACAGTAACACAATCATAGTAGGGGACATTAAGACCCCAGTTTCACCAATGTAGTGATCATCCAAAAAGAAAATAAATAAGGGAATGCAAGCTTTAAATGATACATTAAACAAGATGGACTTAATTGACATTCCATCCAAAAAAAACAGAATATACTTCTCAAGTGCTCAAGGAACATTCTCCAGGATAGATCATATCTTGGGTCACAAATCAAGCCTTGGTAAATATAAGAAAATTGAAATCATATCAAGTATCTTTTCCAACCACAGCGCTATGAGACTACATATCAATTACAGAAAAAAAAATCTGTGAAAAATACAAACACATGGAGGCTAAACAATACACTACTAAATAACCAAGAGATCACTGAAGAAATCAAAGAGGAAATCAAAAAATACCTAGAAACAAATGACAATGAAAACACGACGACACAAAACCTATGGGATGCAGCAAAAGCAGTTCTAAGAGGGAAGTTTATAGCAATAAAATCTTACCTCAAGAAACAAGAAACATCTCAAATAAACAACCTAACCTTACACCTAAAGCAATTAGAGAAAGAAGAACAAAAAAACCCCGAAGTCAGCAGAAGGAAAGAAATCAAAAAGAAGTGAGCAGAAATAAATGAAAAAGAAATGAAGGAAACAATAACTAAGATCAATAAAACTAAAAGTTGGTTCTTTGAGAAGATAAACAAAATTGGTAAACCACTAGCCAGACTCATCAAGAAAAAAAGGGAGAAGACTCCAATCAATAGAATTAGAAATGAAAAAGGAGAAGTAACAACTGACACTGCAGAAATACAAAGGATCATTAGAGATTACTACAAGCAACTATATGCCAATAAAATGGACAACCTGGAAGAAATGGACAATTTCTTAGAAAAGGACAACCTTCCAAGAGTGAACCAGGAAGAAATAGAAAATAGAAACAGACCAATTACAAGTACTGAAATTGAAACTGTGATTAAAAATCTTCCAAGAAAAAAAAGTCCAGGACCAGATGGCTTCACAGGTGAATTCTATCAAACATTTAAAGAAGAGCTAACACTGATCCATCTCAAACTATTCCAAAATATAGCAGAGGGAAGAACACTCCCAAACAGACCAATATCACTGTTGAAAATAGATGCAAAAATCCTCAACAAAATACTAGCAAACAGAATCCAACAGCACATTAAAAGGATCATAGGGCATTGGAAGATGGCAGAAGAATAAGACGTGGAGATCACCTTCCTCCTCACAGATACATCAGAAATACATCTACACGTGGAACTGCTCCTACAGAACACCCACTGAACGCTGGCAGAAGACCTCAGACCTCCCAAAAGGCAAGAAACTCCCCACGTACCTGGGTAGGGCAAAAGGAAAAAGAATAAACAGAGACAAAAGAATAGGGACGGGACC
>NC_041217.1:95104631-95108122 GCF_002837175.3 Physeter macrocephalus
GACGCGGAGATCACCTTCCTCCTCACAGATACATCAGAAATACATCTACACGTGGAACTGCTCCTACAGAACACCCACTGAACGCTGGCAGAAGACCTCAGACCTCCCAAAAGGCAAGAAACTCCCCACGTACCTGGGTAGGGCAAAAGGAAAAAGAATAAACAGAGACAAAAGAATAGGGACGGGACCTGCACCTGTGGGAGGGAGCTGTGAAGAAGGAAAGGTTCCCACACACTAGAAGCCCCTTCGTGGGCGGAGACTGCGGGTGGCGGAGAGGGCAAGCTTCGGAGCCGCAGAGGAGAGCGTAGCCACAGGGGTGCGGAGGGCAAAGCAGAGAGATTCCACAGAGGATCGGTGCCGACCAGCACTCACCAGCCCGAGCGGTTTGTCTGCTCACCCGCCGGGGCGGGTGGGGGCTGGGAGCTGAGCCTCGGGCTTCGGTCGGATCCCAGGGAGAGGGCTGGAGTTGGCAGAGTGAAAACAGCCTGAAGGGGTTAGTGCACCACGGCTAGCCGAGAGGGAGTCCGGGAGAAGTCTGGAGCTGCCGAAGAGGCAAGAGACCTTTACTTCCCTCTTTGCTTCCTGGTGTGCGAGGGGAGAGGATTAAGCGCACAGCGTAAAGGAGCTCCAGGAACGGGCGCGGAGCTGCCGAAGAGACAGCAGACTTTTTCTTGCCTCTTTGCTTCCTGGGGCGTGAGGAGAGGGGATTAAGCGCACCGCGTAAAGGAGCTCCAGAAACGGGCGCAAGCCGCGGCTGTCGGCACTGACACCAGAGACGGGTGTGGGACGCTAGGGTTGCTGCTGCCGCCACCAAGAGGCCTGTGTGCGATCACAGGTCACTCTCCACACCACCCCTCCCAGGAGCCTGTGCAGCCCGCCACTGCCAGGGTCCCGTGATCCAGGGACAACTTCCCCGGGAAAACGCACGGCACCTCAGGCTGGTGCAGCATCACACTGGCCTCTGCCGCCGCAGGCTCGCCCGCATCGGTGCCCCTCCCTCCCCCCGGCCTGTGCCAGAGCCCCGGAATCAGCTGCTCCTTTAACCCCGACAGTAAATTAACCCAAGTTGAGGAGGTGGACTTTGGGAGCAAGATATATTATTATTTTCCCCTTTTTTTCTTTTTGTGAGTGTGTATGTGTGTGCTGCTGTGTGAGATTTTGTCTGTATAGCTTTGCTTTCACCATTTGTCCTAGGGTTAGACTGACCCTTTTTTTTTTATATAAAATTTTTCTTCTTAATATTTATTTTATATTTTAATAACTATATTTTATCCTACTTTATTTTGTCTTCTTCCTTCCTTTCTTCCTTTCTTTCTTCCTTCCTTTCTTCCTCCCTTTCTTCCTCCCTTCCTTCCTCCCTTCCTTTCTTCCTTCCTTCCCTCCTTCCTTCCTTCCTTCCTACCTTTCTTTCTTTCCTTTCTATTTTTTCTCCCTTTTTTTTTGAGCCGTGTGGATTAAAGGCTCTTGGCACTCCAGCCAGCGTCAGGGCTTGTCTCTGAGGTGGGAGAACCAACCTCAGGACACTGGTCCACAAGAGACCTCCCACCTCCACACAATATCAAATGGTGAAAATCTCCCAGAGATCTCCATCTCAACACCAAGACCCAGCTTCACTCAAGGACCAGCAAAGAACAGTGCTGGACACCCTATGCCCAACAAATAGCGAGACAGGACTATAGCCCCATCCATTAGCAGAGAGGCTGCCTAAAATCATAATAAGGCTACCAACATCCCCAAACACACCACCAGACGTGGACCTGCCCACCAGAAAGACAAGATGCAGCCTCATCCACCAGAACAGAGGCACTAGTCCCCCTAACCAGGAAACCTACTCAACCCACTGAACCAACCTTAGCCACTGGGGACAGCCACCAAAAACAACGGGAACTACGAACCTGCAGCCTGCAAAAAGGAGACCCCAAACACAGTAAGATAAGCAAAATGAGAAGACAGAAAAACACACAGCAGATGAAGGAGCAAGATAAAATCACACCAGACCTAACAAATGAAGAGGAAATAGGCAGTCTACCTGAAAAAGAATTCAGAATAATGATAGTAAAGATGATTCAAAATCTTGGAAATAGAATAGACAAATTGCAAGAAACAGTTAACAAGGACCTAGAAGAAATAAAGAGGAAGCAAGCAACGATGAGCAACACAATAAATGAAATGAAAAATACTCTAGATGGGCTCAGTAGCAGAATAACTGAGGCAGAAGGACAGATAAGTGACCTGGAAGATAAAATAGTGGAAATAACTACTGCAGAGCAGAAAAAAGAAAAAAGAATGAAAAGAACTGACGACAGTCTCAGAGACCTCTGGGACAACATTAAACGCACCAACATTCGAATTATAGGGGTCCCAGAAGAAGAAGAGAAAAAGAAAGGGACTGAGAAAATATTTGAAGAGATTATAGTTGAAAACTTCCCTAATATAGGAAAGAAAATAGTCAATCAAGTCCAGGAAGCACAGAGAGTCCCATACAGGATAAACCCAAGGAGAAACACGCCAAGACACATAATAATCAAACTGTCAAAAATTAAATACAAAGAAAACATATTAAAAGCAGCAAGGGAAAAACAACAAATAACACACAAAGGAATCCCCATAAGGTTAACATCGGATCTTTCAGCAGAAACTCTCCAAGCCAGAAGGGAGTGGCAGGACATATTTAAAGTGATGAAGGAAAAAAACCTACAACCAAGATTACTCTACCCAGCAAGGATCTCATTCAGATTTGATGGAGAAATTAAAACCTTTACAGACAAGCAAAAGCTGAGAGAGTTCAGCACCACCAAACCAGCTTTACAACAAATGCTAAAGGAACTTCTCTAGGCAAGAAACACAAGAGAAGGAAAAGACCTACAAGAACAACCCGAAACAATTCAGTAAATGGTAATAGAACCATACATATCGATAATTACCTTAAATGTAAATGGATTAAATGCTCCCACCAAAAGACACAGACTGGCTGAATGGAAACAAAAACAAGACCCATATATATGCTGTCTACAAGAGACCCACTTCAGACCTAGGGACACATACAGACTGAAAGTGAGGGGATGGAAAAAGATATTCCATGCAAATGGAAATCAGAAGAAAGCTGGAGTAGCAATTCTCATATCAGACAAAATAGACTTTAAAGTAAAAACTATAACAAGAGACAAAGAAGGACACTATATAATGATCAAGGGATCGATCCATGAAGAAGATATAACAATTGTAAATATTTATGCACCCAACATAGGAGCACCTCAATACATAAGGCAAATACTAACAGCCATAAAAGGGGAAATCGACAGTAACACAATCATAGTAGGGGACTTTAACACCCCACTTTCACCAATGGACAGATCATCCAAAATGAAAATAAATAAGGAAACACAAGCTTTAAATGATACATTACACAAGATGGACTTAATTGATATTTATAGGACATTCCATCCAAAAACAACAGAATACACATTCTTCTCAAGTGCTCATGGAACACT
>NC_041217.1:95109448-95110279 GCF_002837175.3 Physeter macrocephalus
GACAGCCTCTTCAATAAGTGGTGCTGGGAAAACTGGACAGCTACATGTAAAAGAATGAAATTAGAAAACTCCCTAACACCATACACAAAAATAACCTCTAAATGGATTAAAGATCTAAATGTAAGGCCAGACACTATCAAACTCTTAGAGGAAAACCTAGGCAGAACACTCCATGACATACATCACAGAAAGATCCTTTTCGACCCACCTCCTAGAGAAATGGAAATAAAACCATAAATAAACAAATGGGACCTAATGAAACTTAAAAGCTTTTGCACCACAAAGGAAGCCGTCAACAAGAAGAAAAGACAACCCTCAGAATGTGAGAAAATATTTGCAAACGAAGCAACTGACAAAGGATTATTCTCCAAAATATACAGGCAGCTCATGCAGCTCAGTATCAAAAAACAAACAGCCCAATCCAAAAATAGGCAGAAGACCTAAATAGACATTTCTGCAAAGAAGATATACAGATTGCCAACAAACACATGAAAGGATGTTCAACATCACTAATCATTAGAGAAATGCAAATCAAAACTACAATGAGGTATCACCTCACACCAGTCAGAATGGCTGGTCAAAAATTCTACAAATAATAAATGCTGGAGAGGGTATGGAGAAAAGGGAACCCTTCTATACTGGTGATGGGAATGCAAATTGGTGCAGCCACCATGGAAAACAGTATGAAGGGTCCTTAAAAAAACTAAAAATAGAGTTACCATATGATCCAACAATCCCACTCCTGGTCATTTATTTGGAAAAGACAAAAACTGTAATTCAAAAAGATGCATGCACCCCAATGTGTATATATATATATATACATATATATAT
>NC_041217.1:95110377-95143701 GCF_002837175.3 Physeter macrocephalus
CTAGAGACTGTCATACAGAGTGAAGTAAGTCAGAAAGAGAAAAACAAATACCATATGCTAACACATATATATGGAATCTAAAAAAAAAAAAAAAGATTGTGAAGAACCTAGGAATAAAGACGCAGATGTAGAGAATGGACTTGAGGACATGGGGAAGGGGAAGGGGAAGCTGGGACTAAGTGAGAGATTGGCATGGACATATATACACTACCAAAT
This sequence comes from Physeter macrocephalus, assembly GCF_002837175.3. Lineage (NCBI taxonomy): Eukaryota > Metazoa > Chordata > Mammalia > Artiodactyla > Physeteridae > Physeter > Physeter macrocephalus. The sequence continues at coordinate 95,110,594 of NC_041217.1, forward strand.
GTAAAATAGATAGCTGGGGAAGCAGCTGCATAGCACAGGGAGATCAGCTCAGTGCTTTGTGTCCACTTAGAGGGATGGGATAAGGAGGGTGGTAGGGAAATGCAAGAGGGCGGAGATACAGGGATATATATATATATGTATAGATGATTCATTTTGTTATACAGCAGAAACTAACACACCATTGTAAAGCAATAATACTCCAATAAAGATGTTAAAAAAAAAGGGGGATATATAATGGTACCTATCCCACAGTGCTGTGTGAGGGAGAAATGAGGTAAAACTCGGCATATAGTCAGCACATGGTAATTATTAGTAGTTACTCCAATTTTCTTTTGGGTGGAAGTCACTTTTTACCTCTCCCACTTTGGTATTTGTTGTAAATCTGAATTGAGAAGATACTTATCAAGTATCAGTGCTGATTTGTTTTAGCAGAACCATGGATGCTAAACGAAAATTTAAACTGAAACTTAAAAAGCTGCACAGTAAAGAAGTTCCATGGCAGTCCTGTTGCTGGGAAGGCAGTAGTATCAAAAGGCAGGGTCACGGGAGCCTTTGGGCCTGCCATAGCCCAGAAGCTCAGGTGCCAACCTGACTCCAGAGAGCTTGGGTTCCTGCCCATAATGGGAGCTGTCAGCAGGGGAGTTATAAATATGTATGGAATCTCCTCTCCCACTGGATGAAATTCAAAATATGGAATGGCAATGAGAATTAAGATATCTTTGCCAAAAAGAAATCAAGAAAACAATGGACATTGGAATTTTCTAGGGAAGTCTACTTCCCACAGGGAGTTATTTTTTGCTTGCTTCCTTGCTTGTTACCTGTAAATGTCTCAATTCACAGGAAAGGACTAGTAACAGAAAAAAAGAATATTATAATATTATCCCATGTCTCAATGGGAACTTTTAGAAGAGGAGATCAGATAAGAAAATTAACTTGCTGTTTCAATTTACTGAAAAGATTTGTGTCCTGGATTATGGACTCATGGATTCATTGAGCTTAAAGCCATAAGAAACCCTTGAAAGCACCCAGACATCTCCTTCTCCCCCCGCCCTCCTCCTTCTCCTCCTCCTCCTCCTTCTTTTTCTTCTTCCTCTTCTTCTCCTTCTTTGCAAATGAAGAAACTAAGTCCTCGAAAGGAAGGAGAAGCTAGGTCCCCTGACTCTTGGTCTAGTGCTTATTCAGTATGATTCTTCACCTGGCATATGTTGCTCAGTCTTTCTTAAGAGTTCTACAGTCATACAAAAGCCCAGCAATGACTTTCACGCTGTCCAAAGACCTCATAGCAGGACACTAAAAACATGGTAATATTTGTAAATTCCAAATTCTTCTTATACTTTTAAGTATTTGAGTGGAAAGGATCAAGCAATGGTTTTGAAACCAACACCAATGTCTCTTTCAAGGGATAAACGTTACATTTTAGTTGCTTAGGGCTGGGACCGCAGACATACATCTGCTCTTTTATTTGGAGCCTTGGGCCCTCTCAGATAAGATTTGTGTTTTGATAGAACACAGAAAGAAGGAGGAGCAGCTATGGAGGGGCTGCTAACCAAGGAGATTATCTTTGAAGGCACTTATGGGTTATGAGACCCTAAAGGCATAAAATCCAAAGAAATTATGCTTCCTTTATTCGTTCATCCAAAGAACATACATGCCATGCACTGTGTACAAACTGGAGAATCAAAGGCTCTGCCCCAAAGGGAGGCAAACACGTAAGAATCTATAATGCAACCTGATAAGCATAGTAACTAGCCTGGATTTGAGGAGTCAAGCAGGGCCACAGTGATGGGGACTAGTGACCCGAGTTTTGCAGGATGAGTAAGTTTAGGTGGACAAGATAGGAAGGGTGTTCCTGGCAAAGGAAACAGTAAATTGTTGTTCATCAGAGGTGTTGACTCGTGGCTAAATTCTGAAGGATGAGTAAGAATAAGTAGACAAGATAGGAGAAAGCAATCCAGAAAGAGGAAGCAGAGTAAATCTTGAAAGTTTCTTTCCAGTTCTGATAAGCTCATGAAGGGCAGGGGCCATGTGCTGCTCAACCTTATCACCCTAAATCTAGCACAGAGCCTGGCAGAGGGTAGGGTATGTGGAATGAATGGCTGTTGAGTAAATGATGGATGGATGCAGGGAGCAGGCATCCTCCTTTCAGCCTGCAGAATTCCACACTCTATCCCAAATGGGGCCTGGGAATCTATGTAATTTTCCAAGCTCCCCTAAACCTCTGGCATGAGATATTCATCAGACACTATGACCAAGGGTAACATCTGGCAGCAGCTGTTCAGCTGTCCAAGACACACCAATCTGAAGAGGAAGGTACTGTTTTCCTAATTTTGGGCTCTGGTGGGAAATGAAGTAAATCTTAACAAAGAGATAAAAATAAGCTGCAGGATAAATCAAGTTGTCCCTTAATAAAAACATGGACTAGGGGGTATGGGTGGGTGGTGGTGAACAAATTAAATTCCCCTTAGAGAGTGGACAGTCTTCCTTTGATGTTGCTTTTTAAATTAAGGATCGTTTTATAGTATCTGGATAAAGTAAGCTGTCCCTCTAGCTACACGGCTGACAGAATTCAAGAGGAACGTGGCTAAAGCTCCCCAGATCCCTAGTCTCTGAAGCCTTCTTCTGCTTCTGGAAGCTAGAGTTTGGGCTAACAAGCCTTTGGTTGTGAGAGCATTGGGGAAAATCATTTTCATCATGTTGGATTTTTTATATAAAAATAATACACACCAATGGTATTTTTTTAAAATAGAACAAAAGGATAACATAATCAAGTAATATTCATAATTGTTGGACATAGGTGATGGGTAAATGGGCAGGGGGCTCATTATATCATTCTTTCTACCTGTGTATGATTAAAATTTTCCATAACAAAATGTATTTTTAAAAGGAGTTTTTAATCCATCCCCATGGTCTATATCACCTTAGGCCTCCAGTTCCAGAGTTAGACATGGTAATGATCTCTTCTATATCCTTCTAAACATTTTCTGACCATTTACAAACACATATATCCATATACAAAGCCTTATTTTTAAAGTAGTATCTCATATGCATATTATTTTGAACCTTCGTTTTTCTTTCTTCTTAACAATACATTGCAGAGTTCTTTCCACAGCAAAGCATGCATCTCTCATTCTTTTAATGGCTATATAGTATTCCATTAGAAGTAGCTATCAACAGTCTGTACACTCAGTGGAATTCATTTTTTTATATATTTGCAAATACAATAGGTGAAAAAGTGTTTCATTAATTATAAGTAAGGGCCAGCATTTTTTCATATGTTTATTGGTCATTCACATTTCTTTCTTTGTGAAGTTCTCATTCAAATCTTTTGCTCATTTCTCTTTCAGGAATTTTTTTGTCCTATCTTTTATTTGTCTGTAATGTTTCTCTAATAATAATAAGGCAGTTTTCCTCTTATCTGATGTATGCTGAAGATATTTTGGGGCACAGTGTAATGATGTGGTCAAGAGTAACACTCTAGAGCCAGAGGACAGGGCTGCTGGAACCCTTGTCCCTCCTGACAGGTAATATGGCCAGCCTATTCCAAACATCCATCCATTGAATTGTACTGTTGGTAAAAAATGTTACAAGACTTGCCATTCTTTTTTTTTTTTTTTTTTTTTGGTGGTATGCGGGCCTCCCTCTGCTGTGGCCTTTTCCCGTTGCTCCGGACGCGCAGGCTCAGCGGCCATGGCTCACGGGCCCAGCAGCTCCGCGGCATGTGGGATCCTCCCAGACCGGGGCGCGAACCGGGTTCCCCTGCATCGGCAGGCGGACGCGCAACCACTGCGCCACCAGGGAAGCCCTAGACTTGCCATTCTTAATACCAAAGACACCAGATAGGAAAAATTTTATCAGCGCGTGTATGTGCGTGCACACACACACACGCGCACACACACACTAGGAGCCTTCCTATAAGCCTTTCTCAAGAACTTTCACAGGTGGATCAAACCGCATCGACTTCTGCCAAAGCCTTCAGTCTTTTCATCTTCCAGAACAATGACCCATTTGGAAATACCACCCCTCCAGCATGCCCTGACTACTGAACCATCCCCATTCCCGCCATTTCCTCCCCTCCTCTCCTCTCTCTCCTCTCCTTACCCACTCACCCACTCTTCCTCCTCACTTCTTGGAGTCCTCTCCGCTGGGGATACTCAGCATACACAGAAGAGATGGCCTGGTTATTCTTGATTCCCCACCCAAGATGCAAGCCTCTATCCTCTCCTCTCATCACAACTCCCCATTCCTCTTCTCCTCCAAAATCTTTCCTCTGAAACTTCCATCACTCTCATCTCATGATAAAGCTCCCTACATCTTCACGGAGCTTCCCTCTTTGCCTTAAGTAAGACTTAACTCCTTATCCTGAGACACCAATCAGCGTCTTGAGTGACAGCTTGTCCTTTTCCCACATCCCATATAAAACTCTGGGGTCTGAAGATTAAAACAGGACCTTCCTTACTCCCTATTGTTGCTTTCAGACCATCTCTTCTCCACACTTTTGAAAAAAGCCTCTATTTCCTGTCACCAAACCTACAAACTTACCTGTGGCTGTATCCTTAATTTCTATCTCTTTTTCTCCTATTTCAATATTCCTTCCTGCTTAGGGTTGACCTCTCCACTTTTGCTTTGGGCCCCATTCCCCTCATGCTTCTGGAGGTACTTTATTCCACTACTTTACCTCCCTCTCCTGTACCTCCTGTACTTTTCCTCTCTCTCCTGTACCTCCCTCTCCTGTACCTCATCCATCTCCATGGATGACTCCTTCCCATCCACACAGTCTGCTGAACACAGCAAGGGATCCAGTGGATAATGATTAACAGCACAGACTCTGGGGTCAGGTAGCCTATGGACAATTCCTGACTTCACCCTTTATAGCCACGTGGCCTTACACAAGTTCTTTGCCATCTGTGAAATGAAGATCATAAGAATATCTCACTTTATGAGGATTACTTTATTGAATATGTGTAAAGCATTTAGAACAGTGCCTGATCCACAGCAAGGATTACGGAAGTGTTTGCTAAATAATTCACTTTTTTTTTTTTTTTTTTTGCCGTACGCGGGCCTCCCACTGTTGTGGCCTCTCCCGTTGCGGAGCACAGGCTCCGGATGCACGGGCTCAGCAGCCATGGCTCACGGGCCCAGCCGCTCCGCGGCATGTGGGATCTTCCCGGACCGGGACACGAACCCGTGTCCCCTGCATCGGCAGGCGGACCTCAACCACTGCGCCACCAGGGAAGCCCAATAATTCACATTCTAAAACATGTCTCTCCTTTCACACACAAACAACAGTGTACTCGTCCTAGGTCCCACTTTCCTCTCCAGTCACCACCCTGACTTTTCCTCTTCCCTGACCAGCCACGCTTTTTGAAAGAGTCTCCTGCATTCACTTCCTCCACTTTCCAACCTTGTATTCATACCCCAACTTGCTGCAGATGGAATTCACTAAATCTACTCTCTTACCAAGGCTAATACTCACAACTTCTTAGTTGAATCCAATAGCTGCTTTCCAGTCTTTATTGATTTGTCATTAGTGCTTAATGTCACCAGATATCATCCCCTTGAAAGGCTCACTTCTGACTCTACAGCACCATCACCTTCTTGTGATTCTCCTCCTAACAGTCCAGCCCCTCCCCTTTGCCCTTTTATGTTCCTTTTCTTTGGCACAGTCCCTTAAACAGTGATGTCCTCAAGGTTCTGTTCTAGGTTCCTCGGTGACCTCAGGCACTAACAAAGCTTCGATTACTATTGCTATGCAGATAATTTTCTAATCTCAATTTCCATTCCAGATCTGGGTTGAGACATGGAGAGCTAGCTGCCTCCTGGACATCATCACTTGGATGAGGAGCTAAAACTAGTAAGTTCAAACGTGTCAATGAGTCTGCATCTTCTCAAACATTTCCTGCTCTCTGAGTTCCCTCTCTTAGAGAATGGTGCCAGAGTCCACCCTGTCCCCCAAACCCAAATCCCAGACTTACTTCCTGGGTGCTCCCCCTTCCTAAGCCTCCACATCTGGTCAATCAGCTGTTGCTCCAATATCTTCTAAGTCCATATTTTTCCCGCATCCCAATTCCACTAAGTTTCTGGCCTGCACCAGCCTCCTGACTTGCCTCTTCCCTCCTCACTGAAGCCAGAACAATCGTTCTAAAACTCTGACGTGATGCTCTGTTTCCTCAGCTGAAAGCATGTCAGGGGCTACCTGATGCCCTAGAGTCCACCCAAACTCTTAACCCAGGAACCAGGGTACACCGGTCACTTTCACCTGCCGCAGAGCTGATTTTTAACAATCCAGGAATTTTGCGTGCCAGTTGTTAGTTGGTAGATGAAATCAGCCACAACAGGAACAGTCTGTGGAAATCGGCTGACGCCCCCAGAGCTGGTTTACCAGCCCACATTCACCTACCACCTCATCCCCTAAAACTTCCCAGCTGGAGCTCTGCTCTCCAGCTATACTGAACCACTGCCAGTTGCCTCTCACTTCTGCGCCCGTGTACCACCACTGCTTCCGAAGGACATCTCCTCCTCTTCCGTAGGCTCTCTCCTACTCATTCCTGCATTAGCACTCACCTCCTCAGGGGGGCCTTTCCTCAAATTGACGGGTGTACCCATTCTATGTGCTGCCACAGTACCCTGTCCTTCATAAGTCTGTGTCAACATCTCTGTCTACATATAAAATGAGGGCTTGCTATTTGCCACACGATGTAAAAAAAGTTGACATGCATGACCTCATTTAATCCTCACGATAATCATATGAGAGGTTGACTGCTTAAATGAAGACATTTAGTCTTAGAGCAGTTCTGTAAGCTCCACGAGGTTAGAGGCTGCCTTGCACACCCAGTATGTATGACAGTGCTGGTACTTAGTAGGTGTTTGACACAAGTAGATATTGAATAAATTAATTCTAAATCACTAAAATAACTGCTTGACAAATTCTACATTATAACATTCACAGGTCTTTGTCCCCACATCTTATTAATATTCGTACATTCTCTGGAAGCATACAAATTGATGCTGACTGAAAAGTTTACCCACTACTCTCCGTAAATAGCTGGTGCAAGACCCGTTTTGCAGGCAGCAGCAATCAAGAGAGCACCCTAAACTGTTGTTAATCAGACTCCAGCTCCACAGTGCTTCTGGGTTTCCATCTATCTGTCAAGCCTCAGGGGCTGGAGCTTCTCTCTTAAAAGCATTGGCTTCTTGAGGTTCTGCAAGATGCTCAAGTATTTTTTCAGTGTTTTGTTTTTAAGTTGTGATTTCTCCAGGACCATCACTGGGATGTCATTGATCTTTTCCCATGGTTTCAAAACAGCAACCAAGAAGCTGGGTTTTGAAATTGAACCAGAGACAAGGGTTATGAACCTGAGTGCCCCCCCAGCCATTAGGTTGCACTGCAGATGATTAGGGCACAGCTTTCAAAAACTTTTACCGAGAAACAGCGTCTCCCAACAAAACGATGTTCATTTGGGAATGAAACTGCTCCCAACCGATTTTACCTCTGGGATTTCTTTGGCGTTCATGACAAGTGTCTATAGAACCCGAGCTGGACCTTACCTATCAATGGCATCCTCAGTGCTCTCTGTTGTCCCACCATGTACTGGTTCCTTAAATGGATTCAAAACTCTTAAATGCAAGAGAGCATCTTATCCTTGGAACAGAACCATGTGGTTCCTGTAAGTAGAGAAATGGTTTATTTGAATCATTAATAAAAATCAACCAAATCAAGGTAAAAGAATTTTTTAAGTCAGTTGATTAAAAATTGGTTCTTTTTTTTTTAATGATGCCTAAGACTAAAACTTGTATTGATTACTCCTGAAGATTAACTACCAGAATCAGAGAAGCACTAATGGGAGGCCACTCTATTTGAAGAAAACTGAAGTAAAACCATTCTATGAGAAGGGCTCGCTCTCCCTTTTCTTTTGTCTCCTTTGGTAAAGTATTTGCAGCATAGCAAAGCAGACTGAAAGAAACTTTGTTATAAGAATTCCATAAAGGGGGCTATTTACCTGGTTTAGGTTTCTATACTTCGCCATATTTTAGAGGGGATTCTTTAACCTCAAGACAATAAGAAATGATAAAAGGACTTCCCTGGCAGTCCAGTGGTTAAGACTCCAAGCTTTTACTGTAAGGGGCGTGGGTTTGATCCCTGGTTGGGGAACTAAGATTCCCACATGCCACATGGCATGGACAAAAAAAAAATTTTTATGTAAATTTTAAATTTTTAAAAATAAATGATAAAAATATTTGCTGAAAATAAATGAACCCACATTCTGTACTGTGTATGACATGCACAATGAACAGTAGCTTATGTCACTATCAATGTCCAATATGTGTGGAAAGCTATTTTGATTAAAATTTTCTATTATGTTTACTTTTCTAACATTTGAGCCACAAACTATATTCGCAGGGGGTTATTGGATACAGCTATCAATGTATCACAAATGAAGTGCTGGTGTCTCGAGTATAAGCTTAAATTTTGGATCTCCAAATATAAACTTCTGAAAAGGCTCCTTTTCCTTCTATATTTTTTAAATTGAGCTATAATATACATATAATAAAGTGCTTAAATCTTAAGTACACAGCTTAGTTACTTTTTACATGTGTATACACCCATGGAACTATCACACAGACAAGGATAAAACATTTCCAGCCTTCTAGAAGGCTTCCTGGTGCCCACTCACAGTAAATATCCTCCAAAGATAACCACTATTCTTCTATCACCATGAGTAAGTTTTAACTGTCCTTGAACTTTATACAAATGGGATGATAGTTGTATTATTTTGTGCCTGCCTTCTTTCACTCAACGTTATGTCTGTGAGATTCATCCATGTTGCTGCATGTAAAAATAGTGTGCTCTTTTTCATTGTTTTGTAATATTCTACTGTTGATGGACATTTGGGTCTGTTTAAGTCTTTGGTTATTATGAATAAAGCTACTATGAACATTCCTGTATATCTCTGAGGTGGACATATTTCTCTTAGAAGTAGAATTGCTGAAGTATAGAAGTGACTATGTTACGGAATACTTATCCTTAGCTAATTGAAAAAAAGTGGCGGTAGGGGAGAGAAAAATTACCTTCTACTGGTATATATTTATGTTACTTGATAATCTGAGAGAGGATTTTAGAGTTGCAGTTGGCCAAATGAAACAGATGTGCTTCTAGATAAAATCGCAAGGAGCAAGTGGGTTGAAGTCAGAAGGTACTTGAACTACATCACTAATACATTGTATATGGGCCAAATGAGAATTATTTGTGTGATTTATTTGAGCCTCTCAGGAAATGCCAAATTTCCAAATATTCTGGTCATTAAAAATTCTTGGAAAGATAAGAGTGCTCCAATTAGACCCAACTATAAGAGCTTTGATGCAGTACGAAATTCCATCTGGATCCCAAGTAATCACTGAGGAATACTTTTTCACAGGGAAGTAAACAATGCTCTCATCTACCTTTATGTTTTCCATTGGTCATTGTAGGGTTTGGAAATTCCACTAGGAAGTCATTGGTGAGAATAAAACTATTTTCATTTATTATTTTATCCACAGCACCCACCTTCAAATAAAATGTTTCTCCCTCCCTCTTAGGGTTTTTCCTAGGTTTGAGTTAATTCTTTGCGCAGGGAATAAATCTGGTGCCAAGTACAAGTTAATAATTATATTATGCTTATTCTCTGGGGAAGCTGAAGTCTGATCTACTTCCTCCACATTGTAGAACTGTTTCTTCTTACTCTTGAAGGTTTCCTTGCCCTCCCCCACCCACCCCCCAACCACCACACACAAATGATTCGGGTTTACCTTTTCTGTCCTAGTCTTCTTTTGCAAATCACTTTATTCTCTGTAAAACCCCTTTGATAATGCGGATCTCTTAACTGTCTTCTCACATCCCATTGGCGTTAGATCAATTGTACAAAGGTTATCTTGAGGTTTCGTCTAGACTTTAAAAAAAAAGCATCCTGGAAATTGTTCCAGGCTTTTTGATTAACTGGGCAGTTCTGGAAATCGTCTGCTTTTGTCATTCCTCATGTGAATTACGGTATTCATCACTGGCCCTCTATATCAGGGTGTGCTGCTGAGAGATTCTGCTAATACAGGATGCAACAGTTTGGATTCTCATGAAAGTGTTCATCCTGAGGTCATTGCACCTTTATATATAAACCTTTATTTAGATCTTAATAAATGAGAGAGTCAATGTTAGACCTTTTCTAAAAAATTCTACCAACCCCTTATCTTAGAGATCAGTGTGGCCCTCAAATTTTTTCCTTCTGATGGCCTTAACCTCTTTTGGCTCAATTTAACTTTGTTTCAAAGGAATTTGGATCAGAGCAGACTATGTAGGCAACCACTCTTCCTGATTATCAACTTTGTTCCTATGTGGGAATCTACATGCACAATTCAGAAAACTATGGTGACTATAATTTTATTCAAATTGATCAGTAGCATGTGGCTGGCTGCATGGGTGACACCAACAAATTGAGAATAGTCAACATGTTGATTACAAAACAAAATCAGCTCTACCTTCATGAGATGGGGCCAAGAGTTGCTTCTTGCTAAGTAGTCTCTTGCATACTGTGTCACTAAAAGAAAGGCAGGGAAAGAACTAACCTTCATTGAGTGCCACATGCCAAACACTCCCGCAAACAATTTAAATGGGTTTAACTGAAAATTCATGATTACAGGAGGGTGTGAAATAACTCTTTATAACAATAAGAATGGGGAATTCCTTAACCTAGGGGTGTTATGGATTTTACAGATTCTTGTTCAGTCTGAGGGAAATTTCTTGAGGGAAGAGGTTGAGTAACTGAGTTTAAAAGACTTTCCTGTCTTGAATAATTATTGGTCCAACTCATGAATGTATTTTCTCAATTGCTGCTTCCTGCATTTTTAGCTTTGCCCTATCTCTGTGTTATTAAGTATTTAAAGCAGCTCATTAATAATTTACTGCTCTGCTTCTATATGGCTGTTTAGCTGCTACCCTAAGGTTGGAATTTCTCCTGGGTTGCAGCTCAGTTCTTATGTTGGCTCTTGTTCTGCTTGGGCTGCCTGTCCTTCTCACTTTTTCAGAAACTCATGGCGATATTTCTGGTTGACTCCTGATGTTATACCTGCCAACTCTTGCCAATTCCTCCCAGATATTTCAACTCCTGGTCAGTTCTGGACTTGTTCCATCTTATTTGGTTTCCCATTCTTGTATAACTGCACTCTAGATCTGATACACAGGACATGACTGACAAAGGCACATGTGGTTATCTATATCTAGGGACCTCTGTATGGTTACACTGAATAGATCACATTGACCAAAAGTTATGACCAGGATGATTCTGGAAATTATTCTTTCCACTGGCCTATAGATCTAGGCTTAAAAATAAAATCAAAGAATAATCAAATTGTTGATCCTAAAAACCACAAAGGGTTGCAGGAAAATCTAAATCTGCTTACCTATTTTCTTGAGGAGTAGTATGTAATGAGTTAATAATAAGTAAGGAACTATATGTCAAAATCATTTTCTGATGTTGCATAAGTCTTATATGACACCATACAATTGGAAATCTCTGATTTTCTGACTACAGAATGGACTTAAAATAGTGCTAGCTACCAGATATTTAGTTTAGTTTCTTTCCTGATTTCAAAGACTATTTTTTTTAATATTAATTTTTTGGAAAAAAAATTTTTAATTTAATATTTTGAAAATAGTCTTTTGTAAAAGGCTTGGCAATTCCTGCATTAGAGGAGAATGATTACAAGCTGATTAAATGTAGTTTATCTCTCAAATGGGTGTCATCAATTCTTTCCCCCCTTTTACATGCACACAACACCTCCATCTAAAGAGAAGTCCATTCCTTCACCACCCAGAATCTGGGCTCTCCCCTGAGTGCTTCAACCAATAGGATATCGTGGAAATGACATTGTGTCAGTTTTGGGTTGGTCTTTATAAGGACTGGAAGTTTCCATGTCCTGCCTCTTGGAGCCCTGAGCTGCCATGTCAGAAGTGTAAGATACTTTGCTAGACAGAAAGACTACTTGGAGGAGCTCAGAAATGACAGACATGTGATGAAGAAGCCATCTTGGACACTCAGCCCAGTTGAACCTTCACATGGTTCCAACTCAGCAGCTCTACAACAGCAACTGCACAAGAGATCCCAAGTGAATTCTTCCCAGACAAGCTCAGTCAACTCACAAAACTAGGAGAGATAATAATAAATTGCTGTCTTAAGCCCCTAAGCATTAATGTGTTTAATTACATAACTGTAGACAACTAAGACAAATGATTCTCAAGGTTCAGGATAAGGCAAGAATCCAAACCAAGTACTTCCCAGTAAAAATTTTATCTCTAAATTTCCCTGTCCACATTCAACTCATTTGGCCTTTCTCCAGTTGTTTTAACCATAATTTTAGTAATGAATGTGAATTATTACTATTAAACCTAAGTCTTATATATGTATACATGTATATATAAATCTTAAAATTTGTTTATAAATTTACTATATAAATACACACAATTCACAAAAGCTATTGGCACATCACAAAGTCAGGATGGTAGAATTAATGGTGGGGAATCCCAATGGAGATCACCAAATTTTACATATCAGTGATTTATTGGGCAACAAGGATACTTCATCTGTTATATGCTCTTATTCTTTTTCCACAAAAAGATACTAATGGAAGCCATTGTATGGTCCACTAAAAATATACAACACGATAATTTGCTATCTGGCTTCCAGGAGACATTAATCCTTTGCCATAACTAAGAGACTTTTCCAGCCCCCAGAAAGTGGAAATATAGAGATCCACAGTTGGATTTCTGAACATCAAATCAGTCTTCCTGCTGAAACCCTCTGACTCTATATCTTAATTTCAGTAACTGGACTTCTGATTTGCCTTTTTCATCCAAAAATAGAGAGGAATTGTTATGTAGGGGAAAAATAGCCAATATATTTTACATTTACAACGTACCAGGCATTTTTCTATGTGATTATAGGTCATCTCCTAGTCCAAGGATAAAGGTACTTTCTTCCCCTCAGTTCTCTGCATCTCAGCAAATGTCACTAGTGTCCATCAAGTTGCTTATTCCCTAACCCAAATGAAATCTTTGATGCCTCTCTTCCCTTCATACTTAGGGGTTTTGTTTTGTTTTTTAATTTTTTTTTAAATTTATTTTTGCCTGCATTGGGTCTTCATTGCAGAGCACACAGGCTTTCTCTAGTTGCAGCGAGTAGAGGCTACTCTTTGCTGTGGTGTGCGGGCTTCTCATTGTGGTGGCCTCTCCTGTTGTGGAGCACGGGCTTTAGGCGCACCGGCTTCAGTAGTTGTAGCTCATGGGCTCTAGAGCACAGGCTCAGTAGTTGTGGCGCACGGGCTTAGTTGCTCCGTGGCATGTGGGATCTTCCTGGACCAGGGCTCGAACCCATGTCCCCTGCATTGGCAGGTGGATTCTTAACCACTGTGCCACCAGGGAAGTCCCTCCCCTCATACTTTGAATCAACTCCATTATCAAGTCCTGTCATGTCTATCTCTAAAACGACTGAATTTTACACCTTAAATGGGTACAATTAAAACAAATGTTATGGTATGTGAATTATACCTCAATAAAGCTATTATTTAAAAATGTTTAAAATACATCTGGAATCTTTCCACCTCTCTTTGTCACCACCACTGTCATCCTTATTCAAACCTCCATCTTCTTGTGCTGGATTACTGCAGCAGCTTCCTAATTGGTCTCTCTGCTTTAGGTCTTGCCCTTTTATGGTTTATTTCCACATAACAGTCAAAGCAATCCTCTAAGACATGGTAGAGTCAGCTTGTGTGAGTTGACAAGTGCTTATTGTTAAATTTTCAAGAATTTTCTAAGCCAGTTGTTAAGTACAGACATCATTAAAACTTAAATTTTGTAAATGTATAATTAGATAAATTTTAATAAAACAAAGGATAATATTCAAAAAAAATTAAAAAAGAAAGAAAAACTGATCCACTAAAAACATAATCCCTAATATGTTGGTTTCTTGCTCCAAACCCATCCAACAATTTTTCATCACACTTAAAGTAAAAGCCTTCCAGGCCCCACATGATCTGGCCTCTCTTCCCAACTTCATATCTATCGCTCTCCACCTGTCCTTTTTACTGCTGCCACACAGACCTTGCTCTTCCTAAAACGTGCCAAGTTCATTCCTGTCTCAAGAATGAATAGTCTTAGCATCATTTGTTCACTCTGCCTAGGACATCTTTCTCCAGATCTTTCAGATCTCTGTTTAGTGTTTTCTCATCAGAGACCTTCCAAGGCAGTTTTATATGAAATAGTAGTCACCCAACTCCCTCACCCTCAATTTATTGTTTATCTCTTCAACTTGCTTTATTTTTTTCTTTATAATGTTCATCATTACATGACTTTCTGTAACACTGTTATTTGTCCACAGCAATGTGATCTCCATGAGTGGAGAGGCTCTGTCTCCAGCACTTAGAATAGTACCTGACACACAGCTGGTACTCAGAAAATATTGTAGAATGTTGAATGAGTGTGAATGATGAATGAAGAATGAAGAAATAAATATTATAAACATCCCTCTTTGCTAAGTTCACCAGTTCTTCCTCATATCACAGACAGCAACATAGCATAATGTGATTATGCTCTGATTGGGTCTTATTTCCCCCCAGAGCTCTGTGGGTTGCCAAGGTCACAGTCACTTTGAAGAAATACCAACAACCTCAAACTGGTAGGAAGAAAAGTTTTCTAATATGCCCTCATAAAAGGCCAGAAATGCCCTTCTCCCATCAAAAGGACATTTGGACCAATTAATGAGCTCTGGGCAACAAACATATTTTCCTAAAATTATCCATCCTGTAGCCCAATAACATAGTCACCAAATGATTTATTGCATATGAGTATATGGCAAGCCCTTGCTGGACATTAAATATGTAAAAAATAAATTCAATATAGTCACTTGGAAGATCCCCTCTGCTTCCTGTGACTAATTTTATATACATGGTTTAAAAAGTGTAACCTGATTTTTCAATAATATAATTATTTTTATATTTCAAAGAATGAACATATTTCTTATTCTCTACTGTGGTAAGAGCTACCTTAAAGTCACTCCTTCCCATTGACGATTTCCTCTCTTAGTGCATATTCTCCTTCTGGCCTCCCGTCAAAGAATATGTCCATCTTCTTTCCAAGAGGGTAGCCACTCACTGTGCTCTTAATTCCACCCCTTCCCACTACCCTTCTGTCACTCAATGTCTATAATTTTCATTATGACGTATCTCAAAAGAACATCCCCATTCTGCACTGAAGTTGTTTCCTTATCCATCATCACTAATTTCCTCCTCTAAACCCAGTACCACTTTCCACTTTCTCTTCCTCCTGGAGCTCTCTAAAAGTATTAGACACTGTTGACCTCTGCCTCCTCCTCAGACCCTCCTCTGCCTCAGCTGAGTGCTCCTCTTCTCCCTGTCAGTGTTCCTCAGGCTCCCTCCCAGGTTTATCTTCAGCTTTGCACACCCTGCACGTGGGGAGCCTTCAAGACTCTGCCTTTTAGCCATATTCCCCTTTGACAATCTCACCTGCATCCATGGTTTCAACTGTCATCTCTTTAGGGGGTCCCACAGGTCTACATCTTCAATCACAATCACAATCCTAAACTCTATTCCATAGATCTGTATGCCTGCTAAATATTTCTATCTGAAATCCTTCAAACTCAGCATAGCTAAAAGAAAGCTCATTATTTTCCCATTTCACAAGTCAGTTCTTTCTTATTTTTCCATTAATGACACCACCACTCTTCAGTCATCTTCAACTCCTCTCTCTTTCTCACTCTCTGTCTCTCTTTGTCTCTCTGTCTCTGTCTCTGTCGCTCTCCTCTCTCTCTCCTTTGCTCCCCAAACCCATAAGTTTTCAAGCTTTGTTGATTTCCTGTGAAGGTTGTCTATGTATGTTCCATCCTTTTCATTATACTTGACAATGCCCTGGTTCTCCCTTTAGTATCTCCTTCCTGGACTCTTCAAGTAGTCTTATAAATGTCTTCAGCTTCTCTCCAACCCCTTTAATTAGCTTCCAAAACCTCCAATGCTTGCCATTTCCTGATGAATAGGTTCTAATTTCTTTAGTCTGAAATTTAATGCACTATTATTTCTCTATGTGGCTTCTTACCCTCCAACAAAAGTGTACTACCCACTTTTTTCCTGAGTACACCTTTTGTTTGAGGACCTTCATATGTCTCCTAATACTCTCCTTCACCTAGATTAACTTTCCCCGTTTCCTTCTCACAAAATCTTACTTTTTGTGTCCAGTCTGAAGGATGCATCCTCTATTAAGTCAACAGAAATCTATGACCAACCCCAGTCAACAGAAATCTCTCCTTCCTCTTACATCTATAAAATGCTGCTTACACTTCAATTTTAAAATTGTGGTTGTGTCTGGCTACTTCCTCAACTGTATTTTAAACTCCTTAAAAGTAAGGATGTCTTCTCTGGTAGATTATATTATTATTCTCAAATATTTACTGTCTTCTCTGTGGAAGAATCATAACTGTCTGCCCTTCATGGGACGTTTAGCTACATGACTGGCTTTGGCCAATTAAATTTGACCAGAAGTGATATATGCCACTTCTGGTCCATCGTGTGTTTCTGTCATCTCTTTTGTCCCCCTGCCACAAGATAGGCTTGTCCCAATTAGCTGCTCCTCCTGCCCAGATGCCAGAATTAAAAAGATGGAAAGTAGAGGTACACCTAACTCAGAGTGGACATTAACACAGATGAGAAATAAACCATTGTGTTGTGAGTTATTGAAACCTGGGGCTTGTTTGTTAAGGCAGCATAACTTAGCCTACATTGAATCCACTTCTTATCCAATTCAACAGATATTCAGTCATTCATTTCATAATCCTGAGAATATACCCTATGCCAAGACTACTTTAAGTATCATGAAAATTACAAAAATTCATAAAGTGTTATGTCTGTCTTCAATTGTCTTAGTTCTGAGTAGTAAGATAAGACATGTTTTCAGGTTACTACAATGCAATGCAAAATATCATAAATCTCTTTGGAGACCTGCAAACAAAGAGCCACTAGGTTTCAGGAAAGGAAGAAATAGCATAACACTGGAGAAACCAGAAAAAGTTGCATAAAGAATTATTTGGGGGCTTCCCTGGTGGCGCAGCGGTTGCGCGTCCGCCTGCCGATGCAGGGGAACCGGGTTCGCGCCCCGGTCTGGGAGGATCCCACATGCCGCGGAGCGGCTGGGCCCGTGGGCCATGGCCGCTGGGCCTGCGCGTCCGGAGCCTGTGCTCCGCAACGGGAGAGGCCACAGCAGAGGAAGGCCCGCATACCACAAAAAAAAAAAAAAAAAAAAAAAGAATTATTAGTATCTTGCTCTACACCTAGCATATAACAGGTTTTAAATATGTGCTGAATAGAGAAATAAATGAATTAATAATAAAGCAAAAAACATGGACAGTTAGTTGAGTCAATAAAGGCTGACATTTCTGTGTTAATTAAATCACTTAATATGCCACATCAGGGCAAGTGAAATGGTTCAGGGTAAAAGATAATGGCACTTAAGAACTTGTGAGTGGGTGAATTTGCTTTAACTAGATCCTTTGATTAAAGAAATCTTACTCATTGACACTGGCATCTTTTAAGCTCCAATTATTTCTGGTTTGTCATGTGGCTTTTCATATGATCCCCTGCTTTTAGCAGGCTGCTTAAGCAAGTTTATCTCCTAGTCAGCAACCAGAGGGTTCCTATTTTCAGTTTTATCCTTGATGGGAACCATCAAGCAGAACCTTTGGGGCTGGTACTTCCAAGTTCATTAGGGCTAAGAGAACTCAGTCCAGGGATCAGTAAGGCATGTACAAGTCCCCAAAGTGGGCAAAGATAGTCACCTTAAATAGCTTAGCACAGAGTTTTTAGAAGAAATCTTTCCCTCTGTAACTCTGACACATGCTTCTGGGATGATTCAAGTGATAAATGTCCTATTCCTGGGTTAATAAAGTACAAATTCGGGAATGATTTAAATAGCTTAATCATGCACCCGGTGCCACAGACAGGAAAGCGTTGAGTCCAGGAGGACAGGACGGGAAGGCCATAAATGAACTCTTGCCCTAGCTGTCCCCTAACCTAGACTGTGCCGTAAAGCAAAAATTCTGTCTCTCAGGTCTCTTCAGCTCTGAAATTCTCTGAGTCTGTGAAACTATGCATATTCAAAAAGATTTGCCTCTGGGAAGTGTATTGCCTTCTCTCACTGGACATTTTTCCAAATGACAGGGGGACTGAGGATCCTTCCCCTTCCCCCATGGTTAACTAACTAAGCAGGGTGAGCAGGTTTCGTGAAATGCCAGCCCCTGTGGTTACCACAATAGAAACCTCAGATGCCTACACCTGAATCCAAGTGCCCTCACTGGAATAATATCTTTCGATAATGCTAAAATGGCGACAGTGGTATGAAAGGGGCTCTCTTTTCCAAGGGAGACCATTCTCTAATGGTAAAGTGATGATGCCAAGGTGCTGAGTCTATGACAGAGTTTCTGAGAGAAGAATAATGTTATACTCTCCACAGCTCAAACCCAAGCTCAACAACATAGTCATTCCTGACTTTAGACAAGTTACTGACTCTCTTTGTGCCTCGGTTTTCAGATCTTTATGACAACTACTTTGTGTGGCTATGATGAGGTTATTTTACAGATGTGAAAGTTCCCAGGGCTCCACAAGCTTTCACATGAACTTCATGCATGTTAGTTTTCTTCCTCTTGGGAGGCCCCCTTAGTCCATTTGTGTTCCTATCTTGAATATTATTTCATTAACTTTCTTTTTTTAATTTCTTTCACTTCTTTTTAAAAAATTTTTATTTTATATTGGAGTATAGTTGATTAACAATATTGTGTTAGTTTAAGATGTACAGCACAGTGATTCAGCTATACATATAAGTGTTTCTATTCTTCTTCAGATTATTTTCCCATTTAGGTTGTTACAGAGTATTGTGCAGAGTTCTCAGAGTTCTCGCTTTATCTTTTAGTTAAATACTGCTTTCACCTATGTTTAATATGTTTCACAATAAGCTGAGAAACCACACATGCACAAAATTGTCTAATCCAGGATGAAAAAAAGTGCCAAATCGCCCAGTGTAGACCCATCATCTACTTTTAGGTTTATTGACAAAATTTGAGATCTCTCATTATCCCTCAAAAATTCCTTTGGCCCATAACAATTTTAGTTTTAAAGTTCCCTAAATACTAAGCAGCGCTATCTCCTGGATCATCTCTGATAATTACCCCAGAGGCTCCCTTTCTGGAAGCTGGTAGTCTTAACTTGCCCCAACTCCCTCCCCAGCTACCCAACTCACTCAAATTCCCGTATCCACCCAATGCTCACAGTGGCTTCCACCAACAAATTGTTCTTAACACTGTCTGCTCTCATAACTCCCAAGAGTAACACTCACCACCCTCTCATATAGCTGAATGAATGCAAAGGGGTTTCATACCCTTCCTTTTTATTCTTTGTCTCTATATTTCAATATTTTCAGGCATAATATTGGCTGTGTGCTTCAGTTAGCAGAGGAGGAAATTAAAGGACAGGAAGATGAATGATTTACCCAATGCCAAGAAATTAACAGCAAAAGTCAAGGTTAAAACTGAGCTCCCTGCCTTGTCTTAATAGCAGGATCCCTGGTTCAGGGAAGGCTTTTCATAAACATTTACTGAATAGGTATTGCATGAATGAATACTCTGTTTCCTCCACTGTAAATTGACAGTGACACTGACACTTTTCTGAAATTGGTGCAACCTATTGTTGTCTTCAAGATTAAGTGTTGGGATATTACTTAGGAGTCCAGATGTCTGTTTAGCTCTGATGCTTCAGCTTAATAAGATGTGGTAATACACACACACAAAGATACAACTTTCAGATATTTCATAAGCTAAGACAGAAGACAAAACAGAGGAAGTTTGTTAGAGTCTCATTCTATGAGGAGACAGAGGAAGGAAAATGATCACATCATAGATCAGAGCACTAGTGTTATAATTTATTATGTGCTTTCATAAACGTTAGCTTCTTTGAAACCCACATCAACCCTATGGGGATGGTAGGGCAGACATGATCATCTCCATTTAGCCTCTGAAAAATTGAAAACTCAAAGAATTTAAGTGAATATTCCCAGCTTACAAAGTTAATAAGTGGTGGAAACAAAACTAGAGCCCATGTCTTCTCTTTCTAGATGAGAATTAGTCATTCTTGTGCTATCAATCATCAGTTATAAAGCATTTAACCCTTGATGCTGAGTATGGCTTTTTTTAAATGGGTGTATTCTATCTTCCCACCTAAGGACACTGAGGGCAGGGCTGTGTCATATTTATATTTGATTCCCTATATCTAAGCTGAGTTTCTTTCACAAAGTAAACCCTAAATGACCTTTAATAACAATGATATTATTCTGAAGGATAAAAATAACTTTTTTAAGAAACAGCAGCTATACTTAGCAAGTTGACTCTTTCATGATATTGACTAGTTAATTCCCTGGTCACATTACCCAGGCAAGATTGAAAAGTTTATTTCTTAATACATGTCCCATCAACTTTGAGCAACAATTTTTTTGAGGGAAATTGGGTCATTTTAAGAGAAGTGCTTTTAATTCTTTCTGAAATGTGCCTTCTTCTGGTGTCTCTAAAAAAATCCCTGATTTGCCAAATGATGAAAAATATATTCTCTCCTGAATTCTAGGATTAGAAACATGCATGTTTTTTATTTACATGCAGCAGATAGCATGGTCTGTGATTAAAAGTTAATCCAGACGCACAGGACCTCTGAGGAAACAATTCCTGCACAGTAAAGCAGTGGGAGGTCTGGCAGTCCGGATGGCTCATTCATCACAGTACGGAAGGCAACCTCTCAAGAACTTGTAAACGAGATGAAGAGCTCTCTCGGAAGCTTACAGCAAACATGTACCAGCCCTCTGTGTTCTCTGTTTAGGGTCATTTCACTTATGATGATTCATCTTAATCTTCAAAATTCTGGGAAGTATATGATACATCAGGAAGGAGGTACCATATTTCTAAGGAGGTACCGTATCTTTTTAGAGACATCAGAAAACAGCAGGACAGAGTGCAGAGCTATGCATGGATTGTTTAGTCAAAAAAATCCCTAATAACTAACAGAGAAAAAACTGGATTTAGGAAGCTAAATTGAAAACTTATTTTGGTGAGATTCAGAAGGGACACTTCAGAACAAAAATTGACCATAAGTTTTACCATATTTTGCTTTTTGAAATGAAATTCTTTCACTTCAGATTAAATACCACCACTTATTTCCCCTTCACTTCTACTGCTATATTTCTGGAATATATTCCCTGTCATTTCCATAGATTTAGGTCTTATTTGCCGTGGAAAAGGAATTTGGTGGGTCACATATCTCTAGAATCTTTTTTTGTAGTTTGTTCTAACTTATTCATACCCCCTCTCCTACTATGTCACACACCTCTGGACCACTTGCCAACTGTAATGAATGAAAATGGCTGGTCCAGAGGCAGCACAATTTAAGGCAGAGAGCTCCAGGTGACAAGCCAACTGGGCTGTACAGGTATCAGGCCTGTGACTTCAGATCAGTAGCATCTTATCCTTCTTCCTGTAACAAGCACTAAATCCTACAGGTAACTGAGGCATTTAAGAAACACTATATCACTGCAACAACTTTATGCCAGCATAAGCCCACAGAAATGGAGATCCGTAAAATATCTAGGAAGTTACTGCACAAAGTAATTGAACAGCAGATAAATATTGTACTCTAATGTTGGTTCTACTGTTCATTTGTTATTTTATTCATGCATTCAGCAAGTAGCTGTTGAATGGCTACTAGGTGCTTGCCACTAGAAACGTCATGGTAAACAAGACAGATATGGTCCCCACAATCACAGAATTTACAATCTAGCAGGAGAAGGGGTACAGAGAAGTTGAGTGGAAATCACAGTAGCTTGTATTAATGTCATCAAAAAGGAAGAATTATAGTGCACTATTGAGACCACAAAGGAGGGGCAACTACTGCAGGTAGGTGTGTGTGTGTGTAGAAGCTGGTCAACAGGGGCTCATAGGATTAAACTATAGTTGATATTTTAAATATGAGTTTCAGTTAGCTTGATAGAGGGGTGGGAGGTGGGTAGAGGAGGAACCAGCATGTACAAAGGCCCAGAGGCTAGAAAGAACACACTGTTAATTCCACATGTTTGACAATCTTCCCACAATTTCTTTTCTTCTCTGTGACTGAAGACAATGTCATGGCCAAATAATTGGGCAAGACTGTGTCTGGAGTTGCTGAAACCTCTTGCCCATAAACGTTGTTTTCTATGTTTAAAAAGGTTAAGCTGTCTGAGTATGTCATTTATTGCACTCCCACTTAAAACTGTGATCAACTTGCAGACAGGGATTATAGCTCACTGTATTTCCCAGAACCCATGGCCACATTCTGTACACAATGGAAGCTTAAGAAATGCTTGTGCTAAACAAATAGATAAACAACAAAGAAAGGTCAGCACCCAAGCTGGAACTCCCAGAATTTTCAAGGGAGTAGCAATGTTTATCCAACAAGGTTTTTTAGCCAGTGTTACTGGCTTAAGTTTAACTTTAGGAGCTTAGTCACAAAGATCCTCATTAAATAGTATCTTAGCAATCCAAATAGTCTCTGCCCCTCTGACTTGAGTTTAGTTGACCTGGTTGATTAAGGAAGCCAAAATCAGGAACTTCAAGTCTCAGGAGAGGTTTGTTAGCTTCAGGGAGAGAAAGGAGATCCATTACCTAGTCTCATACATCAGCCATACCCTGAGTTCTGGCCAGGCTGAGGGAAACAGCATTGCATATAGCACGTGTCCCATATTATGGGCTAGGCAATGTATTAGGTGCTGTTGACATAAACATAAATAAGAAGTAGTTCCTGCTCCTAAGGTGGACCTGGCACACAGTAATTGTTCAATAAATATTTGTTTAAAAACTGAGTGAACACAATCTCACTTATTCAAATAAATATTATAAAATATGTTGCAGTTTTGTTTTCCTAGTGGGGCTCTCCCCTAGGCTGTAGAAATTTTTGTATCGTATGAACTCTTTGTAGTTTCTACAAAAGGCAAATTCTTCCTCTCAGGTCCTGAAGGAACTGTTACAGTTGCTTTTGAAAACACTAAGAGCTGCAGCTGAAGAAAGGACCCTGATCCCCCTCTCACGGAGACTGCAGTGTAAGCCTCTGTTCCAATGTTACCCTACCCTGGCCACAGCTGTTGGACCAAAAGAGTTCCTCTGAGCATCACAGCATGAGCAGTAGCCCTCAGTGAACTGCAGGCATCCTGAAAGAATGCTCTTCTACAAAAAACACACATTTTATAAGTAGCAGGACTCCACTCCAGCCCTTGAATTGCCCAAATGCAGTGCTCACAGCCACCAAGAAGAAAGAGTCCTAACAGAAGGGATCATTATTTCCTGATACAGAGAACAACATATTCCCTTCCTCTGAAACCTTAAAACCACATTCATTAGTGTCATATTCATTCATAAACTTACTAGGAATAAGATCTCTCCCTCTCCTCGGTAGGCACAGTCTCAAATCTCAGGGAATCAAGTTCTTATGTTTACCACCCTCAATAACACTTGTCAGAAGCTCTGGCTTTTGAGTCCCCTTTGCCGTGAGCAAGCCATTTTTCTTCCAGGGCACTTTCCTTGGGCCTCTTTGGAATGAATTGCAGCCAGGACTTAGCTATTTCTTGGGTGAAGAAACCTGCTTGGTTTCTCATATTTGGGGATTAATGTGGATGATTGGGTGTGTGAGAGAAATGAGAAGGGCACTGTGACCCCTCTGTGAGTATTAACCCCTAGTAGTGATGGGGCAGCAGGGCAGGAAGACAAGAGTAACCAAATGGCAATACAGTAACAAGCTCAAGATGCAATTTGTATTACTGTCTGTACAACTTATATGGACTTGGGAAGAAAAGAAAATAATAATGAGCTGCAATACCCCACAACTGAGCTTTATTGACAAAAAATGTTTTTCATCAAAACCCAACTTCTTTCATTCATTTCTTCCCTACTTCTCACTTCCTCAAGCTGACTGAAAATATTTTCTACCCTGGTTTCTTCCATGTGGTCATTTGATCATCCATCACTCACTCAACAAATACGTATTGAGCTGCTGTCATGTACCAGGCACTGAGAGTAGGTTCCAGAGCTTCTATCTAGTAATTAAATATTTGATGCATAGGGTGATAAGCACAGTAAAAAGAAATCTACAAAGCATGAGGACAGGGAGAGAAAGGCATACATATGTCAAGAACTCTTGATTTTTCTGGGCAAATAAATACAGGCAGAGGATCAGGTGGCCAAGACAGAACTCCAGAGAAAGGAAAAGTACTAACAGTAGCCAACACTTACTGCTGTGTTAGGCACTGATATGTTTACAATGTGCTAAGCACTGTTCTACGTTCTTTACCTGTGTTAATCTCTTCAATTCTCACAAGAACCAGATGAGAGAGTCTCTATTATTATTTCCATTCTGGCAACTGATACACAGAGAGACCAAGTAATTTGGCCGAATCACACAGCTAAACAGTGTCAAAGGCACAATGAGAACCAGAGCCTGAGCTCTTAACCACCACAGGATAGCACAGAGAAAGATATATGCAAAGGTCCAGAGATGAGAGGTCAGGGCCTTCTGGGGGAAATGGCAGTCAATAAATGGGACAGAGTCTTCATGAGGGAGCATCAGAAGCAAATGGAGGTGAAGAGGTAATATGAAGGATGATGAAGAGTCTGTGTACCCTGCTAAAGTTCTTACTTAACCCTGAGAGCAATTGGAGCCATGAAAGCCTTTATACCCAAGCTCAGATCTACATTTCAGGAAGACGACCAACAGCACAGTACAGAATGGATTGCAGAGGGGTCGGTGAGCAGGAGACCAGTGAAAACAGTCAGATAGCTGTAAGGGTGATAAATGGTGAGGGGCCCGACAAAGAGAATAGGAACACGAAGGGAGGAAGGGAGAACAACAGGAGCTATTTAAATGATAAAATTTATAGAACTGGGAGGGAAACTGGGTGGATGTAGAAGTTGATCCAGAAGAAAAGGAAGGGATAACTTCTAGGTTCAGGATAGGGTAGAACCTATGACCCTAACCAGGACACGGAATGTAAGAGGAGTGCCCAGTTTAAGAAAAAGACAGTTTGTTCAGTTTGGGAATATTACATTTGAGATGCCTGTTCTTGTAATCTATTGCTACATAACAAACCATCCTAAAACAGCACTTTAAAATAATAATTTGTGATGGTTGCTCATGGTTCTATGAGTCAACTGTGTTCAGCTGGGCAATTCTTGCTTGTAGGCTCTCAGATAATTACTGTCAGTTGTTGGCTGGGCTGCACTCTTCTAAAGGCTCAGTTGGGCTTGTTGTCCAAGGTGGCTCACTCAGTGGGTGGCAATTGTTGCTGCCTTTTGGATAGGAGTTCAGCTGGGCTTTTCCACCTACACTTGGCTTCTCCATATAGCTTGAGCTTCTCTCAGCAAGAGAGATGGGTGACAAGAGATAGAGTCCAATCAGCAAGCATTTTAAGAAGACTAGGCAAAAGCTGCAAGGTTTCTAAGGACATAGCCTTGGGAACCATATCGTGGTGAAGTGTGACTCACAGGATCATCCCAGATTCAAGGAGTGGAGACTCCATGGGGTTTGAAGATAGAGAAGCATACTTCATCAAGCCCATCTTTGGAGACTAACACAGTTCCTTTGGGACATGCAGTTGGAGAAGTTTAATTGATATTCAAGTTATGGGTCTCTAGTTCAGGGAGAGATCTGGGCTAGGGATCTAGCTGAGAAGACAACCAATATGCAATTGGTGATTGAAACCATGGATGTAGATGATATCTCCCAGGGAGAATGTGCAGAGTGCAACAAGAATGAGACCTGGGGAAGAACCTTGAAACACCAACATCTGAAGGGTAAGCAATGGAACAGCAATTCTCGGTCTCCTAAAAGAGCCCAAGAATGTGGGGCTATAGAAGCAGAGAAAACCATGAAATGATATGATTATATAAGCCAAATGCAACATGTCAAGGAAAGGAAATAGTCAACAGTGCCAAATGCTGCAGAGAGGCAAAGTCACGTGGGGCCTGAAAACTATTTTCACCAGATTTGACAATTAGGTGTTCATGGGTGACCTTAGTAGAAATAGTTTCAGGGAACAGAAAAAGCAAAGAAAAAAATAAAACAGACAGAAGTGGAATAGACTGTGTATGGTAGATGAGAGAGACAAGGCAAGAAGCTATCACAAAACATACAGTTGAAGGAAGGTTTGTGTTTTAAGATGCTTAGGGCAAGGGCTCTGGGGTCAGATTGCCTGTTTGCATGGATTTGCATTTCGGCTCTCCCAGCTGCATAACTTAACCTCTCTAACACTCAGTTTTCTCTGAAAAGGTAACATTTAAGCTGACACTGGAAGTATGAGCAGGAAGCAGTCAGGTAATGAGTTGGGAGAATAAAGTTCTTGGCTGGGGTAACAGCAAGGATGTAAGTGAGTCAGGACCACGCTTGGCTTGTGTGAGGAAAAGACTGGAGTGGGGCCCGCTGGCTGGGGAGGTGGTCAGGAGCAGCAGGAGATTGAGCTAAGGAGAAAGGAGTCTGTCTTTCTGGGCTTTATACTTGGGGGAATTTCATTCTAAGAGCAATGGAAGTCATTGGAATATTGTAAACAGAGGAGTGACATTATTTGACACATTTTTAAAAGATCACTCTGCTCTAAAAGTAAACATACACCTACACAGCAATTCTACTCCCAGATATTCACCCAAAACAAATGAAAACATGCATTCACAAAAAGGCTTGTGTCGAGAATATTCATAACAGTGTTATTCGTAAGAGCCCCAAACTGGAAACAGTCCATATAACCATCAATTTTTTTTAAAATTATAAACACACTGTAATAGATTCTTAAGTGGATGATTACTCAGCAATAAAAAGAAATGAATTACTGATACTGCAACAACATATCTCATGATTCCATTTATATGATATTCTGGAATAGGCAAAGCTAACCTACAGTGGAAAAACCTTAGAACAGTGGTTTCCTTGGAGTCTGGGGAGGGTAGAAGGGGACTTTCTGAAGGGGGGGGTGGTTACTGTTATACTTGATAAGGGTTAGGGTTACACAGTCAAAACTCAACAGATGTAAATTTAGGAATTAAATTTTACATTAAAACAAACAAGACAAAGAACTACTCAAATATTGAACTCCAGTTAACTATATGTAAGCTGAAGTGTTTAGAGGCAAGAATACTGATATCTACAATATCTTTGAAATGCACCCAACTTAAGATGGACTAGGGACTTCCCTGGCGGTCCAGTGGGTAAGACTCTTCGCTTCCACTGCAGGGGGCCTGGATTCAATCCCTGGTCAGGGAACTATGATCCCACAGGCTGCACGGCGAGGCCAAGAAAACAAAACAAACAAAAAACAGATGGACTAATGGGTGAATTGAGGGATAGATGGGTAGAGAGAAATGTAATAAAGCAAGTATATGTATTATGTGCTGAACTGTATCACCTCGAAATTCATAAAGTCCTAACCCCTAGTGTCTCAGAATGTGACCTTATTTGGAGCTAGGACCTTTAAAGAGGCAATTAAGGTAAAGTAAGATTATATGAGTGGGCTCTAATCCAATATGAGTGGTATCCTTATAAAAAGAGGAGATTAGAAAACAGACAACACAGACTGACGGACAACCCTGTGAGGGCAGACAGAAGGCAGCCACCTGCAAGCCAAGGGGGCGGCCTCAGAACAAACTAACCCTGCCCACACCTTGATTTTGAACCTCTGTCCTTCTGAAACTGTGAGAAAATACATTTTTGTTGTTTAAGAGACTCTGACTGTGGTATTTTGTTATGTCTGCCCTAGCAAACTAATACGCATAAGTAAAGTGTTAAAGGTAGAATCTAGGTGGTATAGATATGAATGTTCACTAAAAATTATTTCAACTTCGCTGAATTTTTCATAGTCAAATGTTGGGGGAAAGTCACTCTGATCTCTGTGTACACTGGATTTAGGGAACAACTGTGAAAGTTGGGAGGAGGCTATTACAGTGGCCAAAGTGAAGAGTGATGGCAACTTGGACTAAAATGGTGAGAGTGGATTTGGAGAGAAATAGGCAGATTTTATATTTATGTTGGAGATAGAAACAGCAGAGCTGTCTGAGAGATTGGATATAGAATATGAATAAAATTACAAAATCAAGGATGACTGCTATGCATTTCTACAACTGGGTGGCCAGTGGTATTTACTAAGATGGAAAACATCAGAGGTACAGGAGTAAATCATATTTTGTTTTGGTCCTGTAAAGTTTGAAATGCCTATGGGTTATCCAAGTGGTACTGTCAAGTAGTAAGTTAAATATAAAATTTAGAGCTCAGAGGACACAAAACACATAAACTGCTTAGCACAAGCCCTGATCATTAGTAAGCATAATAAATGCTTAGTATTATTTCCAATTATTTTAATTATTATAGGAGCTGTGATAGAGATAGATCTATTAACATTGTATATTGGTATATTCTGCCTTAGAAAAGAGATAAGATTAAAAACATATAGTTGGTTCTTTGAGAAGATAAACAAAATTGGGAGCTTCAAGATGGCGGAAGAGTAAGACGTGGAGGTCACCTTCCTCCCCACAAATACATCAGAAATATATCTACATGTGGAACAACTCGACCTCAGACCTCCCAAAAGGCAAGAAACTCCCCACGTACCTGGGTAGGGCAAAAGAAAAAAGAAAAACAGAGACAAAAGAATAGGAACGGGACCTGCACCAGTGGGAGGGAGCTGTGAAGGAGGAAAGGTTCCCACGCACTAGAGGCCCCTTCACAGGCGGAGACTGCGGGTGGCGGACTGGGGAAGCTTCGGAGCTGCGGAGGAGAGCGCAGTAACAGGGTGCGGAGGGCAAAGCGGAGAGATTCCCACAGAGGATCAGTGCTGATCTGCACTCACCAGCCCAAGAGGCTTGTCTGCTCACCCGCCGGGGCGGGTGGGGGCTGGGAGCTGAGGCTCGGGCTTCGGTCGGATCCCAGGGAGAGGACTGGGGTTGGCGGTGTGAACACAGCCTGAAGGGGGCTAGTGCGCCACAGCTAGCCGGGAGGGAGTCCGGGAAAAAGTCTGTAGCTGCCGAAGAGACAAGAGACTTTTTCTTGCCTCTTTGTTTCCTGGTGCGCGAGGAGAGGGGATTAAGAGCACCGCTTAAAGGAGCTCCAGAAACAGGCATGAGCCGCGGGTATCAGCGCAGACCCCAGAGACGGGCATGAGACGCTAAGGCTGCTGCTGCCGCCACCAAGAAGCCTGTGTGCGAGCACAGGTCACTCTCCACACCTCCCCTTCCGGGAGCCTGTGCAGCCCGCCACTGCCAGGGTCCTGGGATCCAGGGACAACTTCCCCGGGAGAACACACGGCACATCAGGCTGGTGCAACGTCACGCGGGCCTCTGCCACCGCAGGCTCACCCTGCACTCCGTACCCCTCCATCCCCCACGGCCTGAGTGAGCCAGAGCCCTCGAAGCAGCTGCTCCTTTAACCCTATTCTGTCTGGGTGGGAACAGATGCCCTCAGGTAACCTACAAGCAGAGGCGGGGCCAGATCCAAAGCTGAATTCCAGGAGCTGTAGAATAAAGAAGAGAAAGGGAAATCTCTCCCAGCAGGCTCAGGAGCAGCGGATTAAAGCTCCACAATCAACTTGATGTACCCTGCATTGGTGGAATACTTGAAGAGACAACGAATCATCCCAAATTGAGGCGGTGGTCTTTGGGAGCAACGATATATATATATTGTTTTCCCTTTTTCTCTTTTTGTGAGTGTGTATGTGTATGCTTCTGTGTGTGATTTTGTCTGTATAGCTTTGCTTTTACCATTTTTCCTAGGGTTCTCTCCGTTTTTTTGGTTTCTTGGTTTTTTTCTAGTATAGGTTTTAGTGCTTGTTATCATTGGTGGATTTGTTTTTTGGTTTGGTTGCTCTCTTCTTTCTTTTTTGTATTACTTTAAAAATTTTTTTAATAATTATTTTTTATTTTAATAATTTTTATTTTATTTTATTATATCTTCTTTCTTTTTTTTTCTCCCTTTTATTCTGAGCCGTGTGGATGCCAGGCTCTTGGTGCTCCAGCCAGGCATCATGGCTGTGCCTCAGAGATGGGAGAGCCAAGTTCAGGACATTGGTCCACAAGACACCTCCCAGCTCCACATAATATCAAACAGCGAAAATCTCCCAGAGAGCTCCATCTCAATGCCAAGACCCAGCTCCACTCAACGACCAGCAAGCTACAGTGCTGGACACCCTATGCCAAACAACTAGCAAGACAGGAACACAACCCCACCCATTAGCAGAGAGGCTGCCTAGGAAGTAGGCAGTCTACCTGAAAAGAATTCAGAATAATGATAGTAAAGATGATCCAAAATCTTGGAAATAGAGTGGAGAAAATACAAGAAACGTTTAACAAGGACCTAGAAGAACTAAAGAGCAAAGAAACAGTGATGAACAACACAATAAATGAAATTAAAAATTCTCCACAAGGGATCAATAGCAGAATAACTGAGGCAGAAGAATGGATAAGTGACCTGGAGGATAACATAGTGGAAATGACTACTGCAGAGCAGAACAAAGAAAAAGGAATGAAAAGAATTGAGGACAGTCTCATAGACCTCTGGGACAACATTAAATGCACCAACATTCAAATATAGGGGTCCCAGAAGAAGAAGAGAAAAAGAAAGGACTGAGAAAATATTTGAAGAGATTATAGTTGACAATTTCCCTAATATGGGAAAGGAAGTATTTAATCAAGTCCAGAAAGCACAGAGTCCCATACAGGATAAATCCAAGGAGAAACACGCCAAACCACATATTTATCAAACTATCAAAAATTAAATAAAAAGAAAAAATATTAAAAGCAGCAAGGGAAAAACAAATAACACACAAGGGAATCCCCATAAGGTTAACAGCTGATCTTCAGCAGAAACTCTGCAAGGCAGAAGGGAGTGGCAGGACATATTTTAAATGATGAAGGGGAAAAACCTACAACCACGATTACTCTACCCAACAAGGATCTCATTCAGGGTTCAGAGAGAAATTAAAACCTTACACACAAGCAAAAGCTAAGAGAATTCAGCACCACCAAACCAGCTTTACAACAAATGCTAAAGGAACTTCTCCAGGCAAGAAACACAGGAGGAGCAAAAGACCTACAATAACAAACCCAAAACAATTAAGAAAATGGTAATAGGAACATACATATTGATAATTACCTTAAGTGTAAATGGATTAAATGCTCCAACCAAAAGACATAGACTGGCTGAATGGATACAAAAACAAGACCCGTATATATGCTGTCCACAAGAGACCCACATCAGACCTAGGGACACATACAGACTGAAAATGAGGGGATGGAAAAAGATATTGCATGCAAATGGAAATCAAAAGAAATCATCCAAAATGAAAATAAATAAGGAAATACAAGCTTTAAATGATACAGTAAACAAGATGCACTTAATTGATATTTATAGGACATTCCATCCAAAAACAACAAAATACACTTTCTTCTCAAGTGCTTATGGAACATTCTGCAGGATAGAACATATCTTGGGTCACAAATCAAGCCTTGGTAAATTTAAGAAAATTGAAATTCTATCAAGTATCTTTTCCGACCACACTCTGTGAGACTAGATATCAGTTACAGGAAAAAAATCTGTAAAAACTACAAACACATGGAGGCTAAACAATACATACACTACTTAATAACCAAGAGATCACTGAAGAAATCAAAGAGGAAATCAAAAAATACCTAGAAACAAGTGACAATGAAAAAACGACAATCCAAAACCTATAAGGTGCAGCAAAAGCAGTTTTAAGAGGGAAGTTTATAGCAATACAATTCTACCTTAAGAAACAAGAAACATCTCAAATAAATAACCTAACCTTACACCACCTAAAGCAATTAGAGAAAGAAGAACAAAAAAACCCCAAAGTTAGCAGAAGGAAAGAAATAATAAAGATCAAATCAGTAATAAATGAAAAAGAAATGAAGGAAACGATAGCAAAGATCAATAAAACTAAAAGCTGGTTCTTTGAGAAGACAAACAAAATTCATAAGCCATTAGCCAGACTCATCAAGAGAAAAAGGGAGAAGACTCAAATCAATAGAATTAGATATGAAAAAGGAGAAGTAATAACTGACACTGCCAAAATACAAAGGATCATTAGAGATTACTATAAGCAATTATATGCCAATAAAATGGACAACCTGGAAGAAATGGACAAATTCTTAGAAAAGCACAACCTTCCGAGACTAAACCAAGAAGAAATAGAAAATATAAACAGACCAATCACAAGTACTGAAATTGAAACTGTGATAAAAAATCTTCCAACAAACAAAAGCCCAGGACCAGATGGCTTCACAGGTAAATTCTATCAAACATTTAGAAAAGAGCTAACACCTACCCTTCTCAAACTTTTCCAAAATATAGCAGAGGGAGGAACACTCCCAAACTCATTCGATGAGGCAACCTGATACCACCCTGATACCAAAATCAGACAAAGATGTCACAAAGAAAGAAAACTACAGGCCAATTTCACTGATGAACATAGATGCAAAAATCCTCACAAAACACTAGCAAACAAAATCCAACAGCACATTAAAAGGATCATACACTATGATCAAGTGGGGTTTATCCCAGGGATACAAGGATTCTTCAATATATGCAAATCAATTAATGTGATACACCATATTAACAAATTGAAGGAGAAAAACCATGTGATCATCTCAGTAGATGCAGGAAAAGCTTTTGACAAAATTCAGCACTCATTTATGATAAAAACCCTCCAGAAAGTAGGAATAGAGGGAACTTACCTCAACATAATATAGGACATATATGACAAACCCACAGCAAACATCATCCTCAGTGGTGAAAAACTGAAACCATTTCCACTAAGATCAGGAACAAGACAAGGTTGCCCACTCTCACCACTGTTATTCAACATACTTTTGGAAGTTCTAACGACAGCAATCAGGGAAGAAAAAGAAATAAAAGGAATCCAAATTGAAAAAGAAGAAGTAAAGCTGTCACTGTTTACAGATGACATGATACTATACG
>NC_041217.1:95144790-95145129 GCF_002837175.3 Physeter macrocephalus
ATTAAAGATGATACAAACAGATGGAGATATATACCATGTTCTTGGATTGGAAGAATCAACTTGGTATAAATGACTCTACTACCCAAAGCAATCTACAGATTCAATGCAACCCCTATCAAACTACCAATGGTATTTTTCACAGCACTAGAACAAAATATTTCACAATATTTATGGAATAACAGAAGACCCCAAATAGCCAAAGCAATCTTAAGAAAGGAAAACGGAGCTGGAGGAATTAGGCTCCCTGACTTCAGACTCTACTACAAAGCTACAGTAATCCAGACAGTATGGTACTGGCACAAAAACAGAAATATAGATCAATGGAACAGGACAGAAAGC
>NC_041217.1:95145643-95202942 GCF_002837175.3 Physeter macrocephalus
GTCCATCAATAGATGAATGGATAAAGAAGATGTGGCACATATATACAATGGAATATTACTCAGCCATAAAAAGAAATGGAATTGAGTTATTTGTAGTGAGGTGGATAGACCCAGAGTCTATCATACAGAGTGAAGTAAGTCAGAAAGAGAAAAACAAATACCATATGCTAACACATATATATGGAATCTAAAAAAAAAAAATCGTCATGAAGAACCTAGGGGCAACACAGGAATAAAGACGCAGACCTACTAGAGAATGCACTTGAGGATACAGAGAAGGGGAAGAGTAAGCTGGGACAAAGTGAGAGAGTGGCATGGACATATATACACTACCAAATGTCAAATAGTTAGTGAGTGGGAAGCAGCCGCTTAGCACAGGGAGATCAGCTCGGTGCTTTGTGACCACCTAGAGGGGTGGGATAGGGACGGTGGGAGGGAGGGAGATGCAAGAGGGAAGAGATATGGGGATATATATGTATATGTATAACTGATTCACTTTGTTATAAAGCAGAAACTAACACACCATTTTAAAGCAATTATACTCCAATAAAGATGTTTAAAAAAATAGATGAACAAAATTGATAAACCCTTAGCCAGACTCATCAGGAAAAAAAGGGAGAGGACACAAATCAATAAAATTAGAAATGAAAAAGGAGAAATCACAGATGACACTGCAGAAATACAAAGGATTTTAAGAGACTACTACAAACAACTATATGCCAATAAAATGGACAACCAGGAAGAAATGGACAAATTCTTGCCTAAGTACAATTTTCCAAGACTGAACCAGGAAGATTTAGAAAATATAAACAGACCTATCAGAAGTAATGAAATTGAAACTGTAATTTAAAATCTTCCAACAAACAAAAGTCCAGGACCAGATGGCTTCACAGGTGAATTCTATCAAACACTTAGAGAAGAGCTAACACTGATCATTCTCAAACTCTTCCAAAAAATTGCAGATGGAGGAACACTCCCAAATTCATTCTACAAAGCCACCATCACCCTGATACCAAAACCAGAAAAAGACATCACAAAAAAAGATAATTATAGACCAATATCACTGATGAACATAAATGCAAAAATCCTGAACAAAATATTAGCAAACAGAATCCAACAACATATTAAAAGTATCATACAACATGATCAAGGGAGATTTATCCCCAGGATGCAAGGATTCTTCAATATATGCAAATCAATGTGATACACCATATTAACAAATTAAGGAATAAAAACCACATAATCATCTCAATAGATGCAGAAAAGCTTTGACAAAATTCAACAACCATTTACAATAAAAACTCTCCAGAAAATGGGCATAGAGTTTACCTACCTCAACATAATAAAGGCCATATATGACAAACCTGCATCAAGCATCATACTCAATGATGAAAAACTGAAAGCATTTACACTAAAATCAGAAACAAGACAAGGATGTTCACTCTCACCACTCTTATTCAACATAGTTTTGGAAGTCTTAGCCATGGTAATCAGAAAAGAAAAAGAAATAAAAGGAATACAAATTGGAAAAGAAGAAGTAGAACTGTCACCATTTGCAGATGACATGATACTATATATAGAAAATCCTAAAGATGCCACCAGAAAACTACTAGACCTAATCAATGAATTTGCTAAGTTTGCAGGATACAAAATTAGTGCACAGAAATCTCTTGCATTTTTATACACTAACAACGAAAAATCAGAAAGAGAGATTAAGGAAACAATCCCATTTTCCACCACATCAAAAAGAATAAAATACCTAGAAATAAACCTATCTAAGGAGGCAAAAGACTTTTACTCAGAAAACTACAAGACACTGATGAAAGAAATCAGAGATGACATAAACAGATGGAGAAATATACTGTGTTCTTGGATTGGAAGAATCAATATTGTGAAAATGACTATATTACCCAAAGCAATCTACAGATTCAATGCAATCCCTAGCAAACTACCAATGGAATTCTTCACAGAATTAAAACAAAAAATTTTACAATTCATATCGAAACACAAAAACCCTGAATAGCCAAAGCAATCTTGAGAAAGAAAAACAGAGCTGGAGGAATCAGGCTCCCCAACTTCAGCCTATACTACAAAGCTACAGTAATCAAGACAGTATGGTACGGGCACAAAAACAGAAATATAGATCAATGGTACAGGATAGAAAGCCCAGAGATAAACCCATGGACATATGGTCACCTAATTTATGGCAAAGGAGGCAAGAGCATACAATGGAGAAAAGACAGCCTCTTCAATAAGTGGTGCTGGGAAAACTGGACAGCTACACATGAAAGAACGAAATTAGAACACTATCTTACACTATACACAAAAATAAACTCAAAATGGGTTAAAGACGTAAATGTAAGACCAGACACTATAAAACTCTTAGAGGAAAAAAAATAGGAAAAACACTCTGACATAAACAACAGCAAGATCTTTTTTACCCACCTCCTAAAGTAATGAAAATAAAAACAAAAATAAATGAATGATACCTAATTAAACTTTAAAGCTTTTGCACAGCAAAGGAAAACATAAACAGGATGAAAAGACAACCCTCAGAATGGGAGAAAATATTTGCAAATGAAACAATGGACAAAGAATTAATCTCCAAAATATACAAACAGCTCATGGAGTTCAATATCAAAAAAACAAACAATTCAATTAAAAATTTAGGCAGAAGACCTAAAGAAACATTTCATCATAGAAGACATACAGATGGCCAATAGGCACATGAAAAGATGCTCAACATCGCTAATTATCAGAGAAATGCAAATCAAAACTACAATGAGATATCATCTCACATCGATCAGAATGGCCATCATCAAAAAATCTACAAACAATAAATGCTGGAGAGGGTGTGGAGAAAAGGGAACCTTCTGGCACTGTTGGTGGGAATGTAGATTGATACAGCCACTATGGAGAAAAATATGGAGGTTCCTTAAAAAACTAAAAATAGAGCTACCATATGACCCAGCAATCCCACTACTGGGCATATACCCTTAGAAAACCATAATTCAAAAAGAGACATTGTACAACAATGTTCATGGCAGCACTATTTACAATAACCAGGACATGGAACCAACCTAAATGTCCATCAACAGATGAATACGTAAATAACATTTGGCACATATATACAGTAGAATATTACTCCACCATAAAAAGACACAAAACTGAGTTATTTGTAGTGAGGTGGATGGACCTAGAGTCTGTCATACAGAGTGCAGTAAGTCAGAAAGAGAAAAACAAATACCGTATGCTAACACATATATATGGAATCTAAAAAAAAAAAAAAAATTGGTACTGATGAACCTAGCGACAGGACAGGAATAAAGATGTAGACATAGAGAATGGACTTGAGGACATGGTGGGGGAGGGGAAAGCTGGGCGAAGTGAGAGTAGCATCGATATATATGCACTACCGAATGTAGAACAGTTGGCTGGTGGGAGGCAGCAGCATAACACAGGGAGATCAGCTCAGTGCTTTGTGACCACCTAGAGGGGTGGGATAGGGAGAGTGGGAGGGAAGCTCAAGAGTGAGGGGATATAGGGACATGTGTATGCATATGGCTGATTCACTTTGTTGTACAACAGAAATTAACACAGTATTGTGAAGCAATTATACGCCAGTAAAGATCTATTTAGGGCTTCCCTGGTGGCATAGTGGTTGAGAATCTGCCTGCCAATGCAGGGGACACGGGTTTGAGCCCTGGTCTGGGAGGATCTCACATGCCGCGGAGCAACTAGTCCCGTGAGCCACAACTACTGAGACTGCGCGTCTGGAGCTTGTGCTCCGCAACAAGAGAGGCCGTGACAGTGAGAGGCCGGCACACCGCGATGAAGAGTGGCCCCCGTTCGCCGCAACTAGAGAAAGCCCTCGCACAGAAACGAAGATCCAACACAGCCAAAAATAAAAATTAGAAAAAAAAGATCTATTAAAAAAATATATATATATAGTTAAATCTGAGCTGCTATGTGAAATGGTTAATATAAAGCACATGAACGAGATCCTGCACTGAATAAGACAGGGCTGAGAGAGAGCTCGGTATGTCCTGTTATCTCATCCACCCCTCAGGCAACGTCACTTCCTCTGATCACCTCAGAGAAATGAGAATTTATCAGAGAAATGAGAATTTATTCTCCATTAAATAACTCATTATAATGTTTAATAACTGCAGCAGTCACTGTTTTTTTTCTATTTGAATTTGTCTATAAATAATGAGAGCTCAAATTATTGACTCCAGAATGTAGCTTCTTAAAATCTTAATATATGGTATGACTATGTTTATGTTTACCTGATATGCCAGAGTCCCTGGATGGATTTTGCATTATTCTTGGACGCAAAAAATTTAATTCATTTTAAACATCTTTATTAGAATTTCATATTCTTCATCAGATACAGCACACAGATAGAGCCCCTAGATTAACCACGTAGGCAGGAAAATTGGGGGAAAAAATGAAAACCTGTCATCTATGTCATTATCTCAGCACTAAGTCTTTAGGGAGTAGGAAAAGTGTCACTCAGAGCATCCCTGCAATTGTCTGAGCTGCATCAGTACCACCAGCTGTCTGACACGATCATTTGGAGCTTACTGAAATTTGCATGTTTTCTCTCTCATCTATGCATCCTCTCCCTCTCCTTGGTGGAAACAAGACCAGTGTTTGTTCAAACTCAATAGAAAATAGTAGCAAGCACCATCTTTATTTGGCTTTTCTTTTCATGGTAACAGCTAATAACTCACTTGAGAGCTTGACAAAGGGCTAGGCACCATGCTAAGCGCCATTTCATTCAACCTTCCTCGCAACGGTCCCATGAGGTGGTATCTATTATTATCCACATTTTACAGATGAGGTATCTGAGGCTCCAAGAGGTTAAGTAATCTGCCCAACTAGCAAGTAAGGGAATTGGAGTTCAAAAGAAGTCAGATGGTCGATAGAGAAAAATCTTCTAACTGCTGTGTCTTCAGCATCACTGATGGGAACGACTCAGGAGCCCAGAGGGTAAGGAGGGTTGGCTGATCCTCCTGAATCCTCAGCGACAGCCATGAAGCTACAGAGCTCCTGTTCTGCCTCTGAGGACACAGCTGAATGAGTAGCCTCTGCTCTGTATGAATTTGGAGGTTTCCCTGGCAAGTCCCTCGCCACAGACCCCCAAACCCTCCTAACTCTCAGCTCATGTCTGTAGTGATTTTATCAGGGCATAAACCTTCACATGTCCCCATGAAAATGAAGCTGAACACAAATACCCCTTCAAAAAGAAAAGGTGGCTTAAATTCACACTAATCTAGACATGACATGTGATGGTTAGATTTAGCTATTGGAGACTGCAGAGAAACAGAGGAAGAGCAGCTCACTACAAAGGGACATGGAGGGACCTGGAGAATATTCAGAAACAAGCATGTAGTCTCTGACATCAAACTATACTTACCAAGTTGCTGATTGTCAATCAACCCATTCCAAGAAAGAATTAAAGGTGATATACACTGGCCCCCTACCTATTCTTTCCACTCTGGAGCCTCACAATCTAATGTATGGGACTTCACACACAAAACCAAGCTCCCACCTTGCCTCCTGTCTCTCTTGCTGCTATTTATATGCAATTTATATTGATAAGCTAGTTATTTGAAGAAATGAGTCCATTTCTTGGCAAAATCTATTTATACAACTGGTATAAATCAGCTCTTCTCCAGGGCTTCATCCCACGCTGCTCCACTGTACACAGAGGGAGCAGCGTTTTCCTCATGATGTGGAGAATGGTGATCACAGGTGGGAAACTCTGTCCCACTGGCTTATTCAGACCTTGTCTAAGAAGTCCCGAGCAGCCATTAACTGTTTATTCCTGAAGAGGCTTCAAGAAAGGACTGATGAAGAGCTTTGCCTGGGAGTACTGGGGTAATCTTATTATCTAAGTCACAAAATCAAGTTAATGCCAACAAAGTATTATAAAGGTTTATTTACTTACTTGATTTTCCACATTAAACTAGAGCTGGATTGAGGGGCAACCCAGCCAGAGAGCTGTCCTAAACACCAATCTAAAAGGGGAGCCAGAAAACACCTGCTACTACAACCTCGCCAAGATGTGGTAAGATGGAAGAAATGAGTATTGACCTGACTACTTTTAGAATACTGAATATGAATAGAAGGAACACTGTCTCCTAAAAGGAGTGAAAGAATCAAAGGGACAAGTTAAACTGCCTTCTAAGCAGGTAGGAAGTGTTAGCCCCAGGGTTTTTGCTTTGCTGGATGAAATTTGCAAATTTGGGTCCAGAGCTGAACTGCTCCTGACTACAGAGAAGGGGCAGAGCGCTCTTACCAAATAGCACTCTGATTCCTCTCTCTCTGTATTTGAAGGAATGCCAAATTATTCCTTTGCCCAGGGGAGCCACCAGTCTTGGTGTGGCCCTGGATGGAGAGCCACATGGGGACATGGGTTGTACCTGTTTTGTTCGGAACTGTTCACTAAGCATCTAGCTCAGTGCCAGCCAGAGTTCTCACCCTAGAGGCATGCCATGGCTCTGCTCCAGGGGGTGCTATTCACAGAGTGTACAGGCACTGTGTTCAGCCTCACAGATGGTGCACCACCTTTAGGGCTGCATATAGTGGCCTCTGAGATTTGTTGGTTGACCTACTGAATGAAAAAATGACATACAGATGGAGGAGGCATTAACTTTTTCCCACCACTCTTTTCCCCACATTCACTTCATTGTCTTTATTTAGTCTCATGCTTGCTTTTTAAAAAAAAAAAAAATCTTTATTGGAGCATAATTGCTTTACAATGGTGTGTTAGTTTCTGCTGTATAACGAAGTGAATCAGCTATACATGTATCCCATATCTCTTCCCTATTGCATCTCCCTCCCTCCCACCCTCCCTATCCCACCCCGCTAGGTGGTCA
Organism: Physeter macrocephalus; assembly: GCF_002837175.3. Lineage (NCBI taxonomy): Eukaryota > Metazoa > Chordata > Mammalia > Artiodactyla > Physeteridae > Physeter > Physeter macrocephalus. Next base: position 95,152,531 of record NC_041217.1, read on the forward strand.
CAAAGCACTGAGCTGATCTCCCTGTGCTATGCGGCTGCTTCTCACTAGCAATCTATTTTACATTTGGTATTGTATATATGTCCATGCCACTCTCTCATTTTATCACAGCTTACCCTTCCCCCTCCCCGTATCTTCAAGTCCATTCTCTAGTAGGTCTGTGTCTTTATTCCTGTCCTGCCCCTAGGTTCTTCATGACCATTTTTTTTTTTTTAGATTCCATATATATGTGTTGCAAGAGGGTTCCCTTTTCTCCACACCCTCTCCAGCATTTATTCTTTGCAGATTTTTTGATGATGGCCATTCTGACTGGTGAGATAATATCTCATTGTAGTTATGATTTACGTTTCTCTAATGATTAATGATGTTGAGCATTCTTTCATGTGTTTGTTGGCAATCTGTATATCTTCTTTGCAGAAATGTCTATTTAGTTCTTCTGCCCATTTTTGGATTGGGTTGTTTGTTTTTTTGATATTGAGCTGCATAGACTCATGCTTTCTTAATTTGACTTGAAGAGCGCTGGACCTCTCTTTCTACCTCCAGTCTCCTGTGTTAATTCATTCTACTCAGTAGGGGTAGGCTGTCTAGAGTAAGACCAGATCATGCCACTTCCTTCCTTAAAAGCCTTTGATGGCTTTTCATTGCCAGTGGAAAGGCCAAAATTCTTAGCATGGAAAATAAGACCCTCTGTGAGTGGTCCCAAGTTGAGGAGTCCAGTGTCATCTCTTACTACTTCCTCCTTTTTTGCTCTGTGCTCCAGTGATTGCCAGTGGTCAGATTCACTCTATGCTTTCTCACTTGAGGACCCTGCACATGCTACTCCCTCTACCATGGATAACATTTTCCCCTTTTCCACTATTGTTATGGATTTTCCACGAGTATATCTTTAAAAATAAATAGTTTTGCCCAATTATTGTAGATTTTTTTCACAAACTTTTAGTTTTAGAATAGTTGCAGATTTACCGAAAAGTTGCAAACATAGTATAGAGTGTTCCCATACACTACACTCAGTTTCCTCTGTTATTAACATCTTTTGCTAGCATGATGCATTTGGCACAACTAATTAACCAATATTGATACCTTATTTTTTTTTTATTGAAGTATAGTTAATTTACAATGTTGTGTTAGTTTCAAGTGTACAGCAAAGTAATTCATATATATATACATATATATTCTTTTTCAGATTCTTTTCCATTATAGGTTATTATCAAGATATTGAGTATAGTTCCCTGTGTTATACAGTAGGTCCTTGTTGTTTACCTGTTTTATATACAGTGGTGTGTATATGCTAATCCCAACCTCCTAATTTATCTCTCCCTCCCCACCCCTACCCCAGACTATCCCCTTTGGTAACCGTAAGTTTGTTATCTATGTCTGTGAGTCTATTTCTTTTTATAAATAAGTTTATTTGATGATACCTTATTATTAACTAGAGTCCATACTTTATTCAGATTTCTTGAGCTCTTACTAATGTCTTTTTTCTGTTCCAGCATCCTATCCAGGATATCACTTTACTATTAATTATGATATCTCCTGAGGCTCCTCTAGGTTTTGACAGTTTCATAAACTTTCCTCATTTTTGATGGCCTTGACAGTTTTGAAGACCACTGGTCAGATATTTTGTACAATGTCCATCTACTAGAATTTGTCTGGTGTTTTTTTCATGGTTACACAGGAGTTATGAGTTTTAGGGAGGAAGACCACAGAGTGCCGCTCTCATTACATGATATCAAGAATAAATGCTATCAACATATCTGTTAATATCAAATCACTGTTAATGTTCACCTTGATCACCTGTCTGGGACAGTGTTTGCCAGGTTTCTCTTTGTAAAGTTACTTTGCACATTCTCCATACTGTAATCTTTGAAAGGAAATCACTATGTGAAGCTCATATCCAAGGGGCTGGGACATTATGCTCCACCTCCTTGAGTAGGAAGCATCTACATAAATTATCAGTTTAGATTTTTTAAAACATTTTGTTCTCTTGGATACCTATTTTTACTCACAGGTTTCTAATAACCAGTTTGGCTTATTCTCAGTGGATTGTTTTGACTTTGGGTAGTCACAGAATTAGGATAAAAGGTACACATATGGTTCAGTTTTCTAATTTCCTTTCTAAGGCCTAGCTTCTAAACTGGAATTATTTGTTACATTTTAAATATATAATTTATAGTCTTTAATCTTTACAGATGATAAAGAATACCATCTATTCTTTAGAAAGAGAAGAAGCAAAAGACTTGAAATGTTAATGATCCAAGTTAGCAGAAAGTGAAAATTATTGATAAACTGGACACTATTTTTTTACATATATCTGCCTAGGGAGAGGTGGTAGAGGAATTCTTAAAGTTGCACAAATACTTTCTAATCATCCAAGGGCAATTCAGTGTGAATTTGTTCTTATGTTCCCCAAGTCCCATTCCAGTACATGTTATTATTTGTGTATCATGATCTAGAGCAGAAAAGGGTAACTTTCCTTCATGAGTGCCTGCTCTGTATGTTCTTCAGTTAATATACTTTACTAAAATAAAGAATTTGCCACTGTCTATTATCAGATTCAGACAGAGTATTCTGTTCTTGAATTGGCGTGTCTTTGGAGTAAACATCTCTTGGCAAAACATTTGTGTTTGTAAAACCTATGTGTTTGAAAAACAGAGAAACCTACCACCCAAAAAGAATCTTATTTTAGCCTCCCATAAAAATCAGCTTGAAAAAATGCAGCAAAGTACATTTAAGCAGTAACTAGTTCATCACTAGTTGTTTCCCTGAATTCAACTAGTTTTTTCCCAAGCTAACTTATGTGTAGTTAAGGCCTAAATCTAGATCCTTTTAGATTTACAGTAAAGTTTCTTTCCCTAAGTACTTCCAATAACTAAACAGTTAAGACGTGGTTCACATGGCCTGAATTTGATTGCTGGAATCTCCCTAAAAGTGCTTTCCCTGGGGCAGAATTTCCCTGAGAAAATAAAAGAACAAAAGAAATGAAGTCAAGTTCTATTTTGAAATTTCTGTATTGGTAAGGAAACAGAGCTATTAATCACAGAAAGTAGGTCTTCAAGTTGAATTCTCTAAAACAGAACTGCATGGTATTTGTAAATTTAAACAGAAAGCAAGCAAGCCATTGGCAGTAGAATGAGTGATTTGGAAGCTTCACATTAGTCATTTTATTTGATTTTTGAAGTGACCAACCATAAGAGGTATATTTTGACTGCCCAATTATTTCCTTATATTCTGAACAGGTGACTGTGGATATGTCCCAAGCATACACGACATGGGAGCCAACACCACCAGGACTATGTGAGGGACTGCTAACAATTCTTCCCAGCAAGAAGAGTCACCCTGGAAAGCTATACACATCTATATGGGTTGATATGAAGGGAGAACTACAGCTACTACATTTACAAAACAGTACACAAAATAATACCTAGTTTTTGGTAAAATATAGAGCTAGAGTATAAATGTCTATATATGCCAAAAAAAGGTATGGAAAGATATATACACTAAAATGCTAACACTGCTGAATAGTAAGAGAGTGAATGATTTTTATTTTCCTCTTGTACTTTATTACAGTTTCTGAATTTTTCTAATAGTATTTTTTAAAAACTTTTTTTAAAAAAAAGATACACCTAAACATACCTTTTCTCTTTCCTGCTGGAATTTCATTTCTTTTTTACAGTTATATTTCTCTTAACACTCTGCAAGTGCAACACTTACTATCATACCCTTCACTATTTACAACTAAGTGGAAGGAATTCGGACTCTTTGAAAAAAAAAAACGTATTGATGATATGATATCTAATGGTGACGAGGATCAATTGGAGGCCACATAGAAAAAATTAAAATTCCATTTTTTTTTCCTAGAAGAATTTTTAAAGGCCCTTTAAGGTTTATATAACAATCTGGCTATACATGAAATTGTTGTATTTACAGTATCTGTTATCATTGGTGGTCATAAACATAACTTGATTTTTTTCCAGCAGAAAGAAAAGTATGCAGTGTTCTCCAGTTAATTCACATAACTAAACACCTCGATATCTCCTGGAACTGATAAAGTTTATCAGAAGCCCTCTCGTAGGAATGAAGGGAAGTTTATGCATTTAACAGGCATAAGTTCTCATATTCAGAGTATTTTTTTAAACTTGTAAAATACAGTGGTTTCTGGCAACAAAACTTTAATAAGCATTGACCTTGATGGTGCATGAGGAAGGATACTGGCAGTTACAAGAGAAAAATATGCTCTTCATATGCCCTTGACTGCTTCTTCTCTGGGCACAGGTCATTCTGTGAATCAGACACACAGCTTCACGAGGGAAGGGCATGCACAAAGTTGGGGGCAGGGGCAGGGGATGGTCGGGGAGACAACCACATAACCAACCAGAGTCAACTGGGCAATGTTCCAGACAATCTGAAAACTTCATTGAATGCAGAAAACCACAATATGGAGGTTGAGAACACAGGTTCTAGTACAGTGATTCAACATGTAGTGTACATGGAAATCATCCAAAAGAGCTAGAGTGTGCCCAAGAATTTGCATTTTTAATAAGTTCACAGATATTGTTGATGCTGCTGGTCTGTGGGTCACACTTTGAGAATAAACAGAATCAGGTGCCTCAAGTACGGTCTCCACCACTTACTGACTACCCGACAGCAAGCAAACGAATGTGCTAATCCCTTGCCAGCTCAGTCAACTCTGTGAAATGGGGTCATAATGGTCCCTGCCTCACAGTACTGTTGTAAGGATTAAATGAGAGATGTCACCTAAGGCTCTTGGCAAAATACTCAATAAACATCACAACTGTAGTTTTGATATTATTATTCCTCCTTTTTTTTTTAACATCTTTATTGGAGTATAATTGCTTTACAATGGTGTGTTAGTTTCTGCTTTATAACAAAGTGAATCAGCTATACATATATATATATCCCCATATCCCCTCCCTCTTGCATCTCCCTCCCTCCCACCCTCCCTATCCCACCCCGCTAGGTGGTCACAAAGCACCGAGCTGATCTCCCTGTGCTGTGGGGAAGGGTAAGCTGGGACAAAGTGAGAGAGTGGCATGTACATATATACACTACCAAATGTAAAACCAATAGCTAGTGGGAAGCAGCCGCATAGCTATTATTATTAATATTAATATTGTTTTGATAGTTTATCTAACCCCACAAAGCAGTTGAGGACACTGAGGCCCCAAGAGATTGAGTGACTGTCACATGGTTCCCGAGCCAATGACCAGTACAGCTGAGATGTGGACCCTGAGCTTTCGGGCACTCTCACAACACCAGACCAAGCGTGCCCTGAGATATCTTGCAGAGGTTGAGCATTTTTCAGCTGGTCTCAAACCCATGATCTTCATGTTGGAAATAAATACAAAAACAAGCCTCCAAAGGACATGAGCATCTAATAAAGCTGACTAACAACAATCTTGCACTGCTTCTGCCAGATTGAAAGAGAATGTACAGTACTGGGTTATCAAAACAGGAAACCAAGGCCGTGCTGAATGAAGAAACTGTTAACGGCCCTAATAACTGAGGTGCTGGCATTACCCTTATTTCTGGAGAAGATGAGGAGTCTGGCTGACATTAAACACATCCCTTAACCCCCACGAACATGTAAGGGGGGCAATTCACAGTCACAATATAAGCCTCCAACAGGACGCTTGGGATAACAGAAGGTTATTGTCAGAGCATTGCCTGCCTTTGGCCTGCTGGGAAAGAAAGAATTCCTTAACTTTAGCTTTAATAAAGTACACAATTATGCATTTTAGAAGAACAGAACAAACCTCCTTTCCCCAGCCAATAGAATGTGATGTGCTTTTCAATAAAGCTGTTGAGAAGGGCAATAAATCCTAGCCTGGTTGTAATACTACATCTAAGCTGAAAAACAAGGAATAAGATGCTCTTCTCAAGTCTCCAGTCAGCTTTCCCCTTTGGGAAATTGGGACATTAGGGAGAAACAGAGATCCTTAGAACATTTTCTTCAAGGCATATCTGAAAGGAAGATTATTAAGAATAACTTCAGAACATTCGGAAGATTCCAGTAATCTTTACATAAACTCAGAAAATTGCTTTGAATTTTACTGAATTGACAATTTACTTCCTAGAATTATTATGAGGATTCATTTGATTAATATATAGAAAGAGCTTAATACAGGCCCTAGCACATAGTAAGTGCTCTATAAGAGTTTGTTGTTATATTAATAATTAGGAATTATTATGACAATTTGGTATTATTATAAAGTCACAGCGTTTACAGGTTGGTTCAGATCTCAGTGACTCTCATGACTATGTGAGGTAAAGAAATTTGCTCCCCCAATGGGCTAAAATAGAGAGAGAAAGAGAATGATTGAGGGGAAAATAAACATTTTGACAATAAAAGTTTTATTAAACATGGAAATAATCCTTTTTACGAAGAACTGAATTTAATGTTTGGGGTGGGAGAGTGGTTGTTTTGTTTAGTTTTGTTTTCATGAGTTAACATATTCTATGGAGAAACATTCAGGACTTTTCAAAACCACAGTCAAAGGCTTTTAACCTGAGATAGTCAGAATATGCACATAAACACACAAGTAGGAATCATTATATGTCTTTTTTTCTTACTTTCTAGTTCATCAAAATCAGGTTAGTTAATAGTGAAATAATCAACTCACAGAATATTTTTCTACCATATTTATTTCACTAATTGTAATTTTTGTTTTATAATTTTTAAAGTATTCTTAAAATTTTTAAGAATACTTAACTTTATTTATTTATTTATTTATTATTTTTGGTTGTGCCAGGTCTTAGTTGCGGCTTGTTGTGGCATGCAGGATCTTTAGTTGTGGCATGCGGACTTCTTAGTTGCAGCATGTGGACTCAGTTGGCATGCAGACTTAGTTGCAGCATGCATGCAGGATCTAGTTCCCCTACGAGGGATTGAACCCAGGCCCCCTACATTGGGAGCACGGAGTCTTACCCACTGGACCACTGGGGAAATCCCACTAACTATAATATTTTAATGTTCCCTGACATCTTACTGAGTTCTGAATGACCATTTGTATTATTATTTTTGAACTGGACAGTTCCACCTATTCATGGTACTAGGGCCCAAATGTATGTATTTTGATACAGTGTTGGAAATACAAAATTATGCAGCTATTCATGAGGGTAGCATAAATATGATCCCAGGCAAGTCAAAAAGTATGCTGATTGAGTTATCCTCCACCTCAGCTGGCTCCTACTGACCCAAAACACACTCTCCTCCATGTCCCATACAGTCCCCTAACTTCCATCAAGGGGTGACTCTGAAACCAAAGCATTAGGTAGGATTGTGGTTAAATATTTTGTTTGATCTTAACTTAGGTAACATAATTTCATACAATAATAAGTAGAAGTCAAGAGAGGGGAGGGAATTCCCTGGTGGTCCAGTGGTTAGGACTCAGCCCTTTCACTGCAGTGTCCCGGGTTAGATCCCTGGCTAGGGAAGTAAGATCCCCAAGCCATGCAGTGCGGCCAAAAAGGAAAAAGGGGGGAAAAAAAGAGAGAGAAAGATGGGGGAGGGGAGCCAAGATTTAATGTTAACTACAGCCCCTGGAAAAGAAGTCCACCTTAGATAAACTTGTTCTTTGTTCTCCACCATATTTCTTCTGTGGCAAATTTATATCTTAGACCAACATGTTCTGTTAGTGGAGGATGTCTAGACACCTTTCCCGTTCCACTCTGCCATAAAGGCAAGCACCTTTTGTTTTGAAGCCTACTGACTGGCTACATCAGATACAAAGTGTTATCAAATTAACCTAGCTCTCAATGCTACTTTACCCAGGAAGAAAAACTTTGAGGAAATCAAAACAGCAGCAGGTTATCCAGACAAATACTTATTTAGTTGTCATAAGCTCTCGGTAGGAGTCCTAATTCTACCACTAAGGGCAAAAGAAGGCAACATTATTTCTCAACTTCATCTTTTGAATTCTTACTAACGAAAAGGACTTTTTTTATTCTTTATTAAAACTTAGGAGGAAATAGTGATATATCTTTGATCACTATAATGCTTTACTTATAGAATACAATAAAGAAATTTCTCAAATAGAAAAATACAGTGTGATCTTCATCTACAAATAGAATTATGTCCTTCATAGCAGAATTCAGGCAGATCAGCTAGCTAATTCTGGTCCAAATCACAGTGATTCATTACATAAAAATTCATGAACGGAACAAATTTTCTTTGTCTAGAAGGCTTCCAGGCCATCTGTCTCAAAGCTCCACTAATAGTTCTGTATTTCAGAGCTTAGGATGCCCTAAGCTCTGAGAGACCAGTGGCTGGGCAGTAACGTAGTGCCACCTAGCTTCCCTCCTGAGGGATATTTGTCCATCACTAGATGTTCTCAAATGCCTACAGAAACTAGACTGGATTCAGAAATGTGCTAAGGCTTTATGAGGCAGAAATAGAAAAAGGAGAAAATTTCTCCTTTCATATTCCTGCAAAGACAACTGACCATCAGAGATGGACCCTGGACTTAGGCAAGATCTTCTACAATCTAGAAGTCCCACCATCCTATCTAGCCTTTCCCCACCCCATCACCCCTACACTCTGCAGGAGGAGAATATGTATTGTAGCATATACAGTGCTTATGGTGACGACTACCCATATCGTGTATTCCTCCTAACCACCTCAACATATGCCATCAATATTCCCACCTCTGTTGTAAAGGCTTTCCCCAGACTAAAGTTTCCTCCCCATTAATTCTCTCTTTCAAATCCTTCCAATATTTCAAACCCCACTTCTTTTATGCAGTCTTCCCTAACTATACCAAACTCCAATAACAATTTCATCTCTGAGTTACATTGTGTTTTCAGTTCTTCCCTGTGTCTTTTGTTACTCTGCAGGCACTTCCTTGACCATTCCAGTCATGTACCTGGAGTCTCCTACTCATGCTTCAAGACTCAGCTCTGCTCTCTACACTGTTCTTGACCACACACACTCCCTCCTTCAGACAAACTGAGACACTGCCTCCTTGGTGCACATACCTCTGTTAGGGAACTCATTTTTTTCCTCACCCTATTAGAATCTAAGCAGGGACTGTGTTTTAGTCTTCTGCTTTAAAATAATCATTGATACATTGTTATTGAGTTAATAAATGGTTGAAAGAATGAAATAAAGCCTTTTAATTATTTCATGTGTTACTGCTCATTGTTTCTCCAACTAGTCTACATTTCCTGGGGAAAGACTGTATCTTTTAGTCTTTCCATTGCTATAATCCTGAACACAATGACAGACCCCTACCTAATCCCTTGTGATCTTATCAAAAACAAAAACAAAAACCTTGCATTTCCCTCGTGAATTGACTTTCCCACTCTCTGAAGCAGTCTCCTCTTTCCTCACATCGATACTACCACTCTCATTCCCAACTAAAGACTTTGCTTCTTTTTAAAAAAATTTTATTGAAGTATAGTGGATTTACAATGTTATGCTAATTCTGTTATACAGCAAAAGTGATTCAGTTATACATATATATATTCTTTTTCATTATGTTTTTTGAATATTGAATACAGTTCCCTGTACTATACAGTAGGACCTTGTTGTTTATCCATCCATATAATGGTTTGCATCTGCTAATCCCAAACTTCCAATCTTCCCTCCCCGACATCCTCTCCCCCTTGGCAACCACAATTCTGTTCTCCATATCTTTGAGTATAGATGTTGCTTCTTATTTCACTGAAAAGTAGAAGCAATCAGGGTTTCTGGCAGTATAGTTGACCAGAAACTGTAAAACCTGTCTTCTACATAATATCTAAAAATGCTCAATAAGGTATTTTTTAAAACACTTCGCAAATCATTGGTGAAATGGCAGGAAAAATAGGGAAATGAGCAGAGGAAAGAAATAAGATGGGAGAGAAATGAAGCATACAAGACATGCTAGGCATGTGCCTTTGGCTTCATTGCTGAGGAAGGACTGGAGATAAAACTTATGGCCCACGGCATGGGAGCAGGTGAGAGTCTGTCCACAGAAATCCAAGACACGGTCTATTCTCAACGCATTAGCCAGAGTGATCATTTTAAAGTGTCGTTCAACTGCTCACAACCCTCCAATGACTCCTTATTTCCTTGAGAGTAGAATCCCAGGCCTTTAAAGGCTCTCTGTGACTCGAGGCTCTTCCTCCCTCCTTGAACTTCCTCTTGTTTCTCTCCCTCTCTCTTCTTCCTCTCCAGCCACACTGGCCTTCTTCCTTTTCTTTATGCTATTGATATCCCGCATATAAATAGCCATACTATTGTCTACATCAGCTCCTTAACTCTTTCTATTTCCCTTTCCAGTTCCCTAAACTTCATGTGACTTATCCCTCACTTCATTCAGCTCAGCGCTCAATATAACATCCCAGAAAGGCCTTCCCTGATTGCATTATAAAAAACAAGAGACCCCTCACCCTTCACTCTCCATCTTCTTACCCAGCTTTATCTTGCTTCACAGTGCTATCACTGCCTGAAATTACACTTCAAATTTTTATTAAGTATTTATTACCTGTCTTCCCCTCCTGAATGTGAACTTTATGAGAGAAGAGAATTTCTCTTTCTCATTTACATCAATAAACCAACCCTGGACTGGGCCAGAAGAGAGGGGTGCTTTACTCACACATAATTTTTCAGAGCGGTAGGGACTTTGGAAGAAAGATGGCACCAAGGGAGGTGTATTCGTCATTGGGAAATAACTGCTATGATATACAACCCCCGAAGTTCAGGAACTCAACACAGTAAAGGTTTATTCCTTGCTCAGATGGAACTCCTCACAGGTGATCCTAGTCAGATGGCCCAATGGGTGAGCAGGCACCCTCAATCTAGGGTCTCTGGTATCCCCTAGGACCTTGGAGTCCTCCACTGGATCCTTTGCATCTGACCAGAAGATGAGAAACTAAGGAGATCATAGAGTATTATCCAGGAGGCTTTAGGGGTCAGGTCTGGAAGTCACTTTCACCCACATTCCTTTCATCAGAACTCACAAGGCCATATATAACTTTGAGGGAGCCTGGAAAAGCAGTCTACCTGATTCTAGAAGGATGAGGAAGTAGGGTTTGATGCACACATAGCCTAGTAGGGTCTGTGCAAAAAGTAAACAGCAGGCAATGCACAGCTGAGGTACAAAGGATGAGAAACTTACCCTGGAATAGTTCTAGAGGAAAGGAACAGCAGATGCAAAGGCAAAGAGGTGTGGGAAAATAATGGTCCATTTTAGGAACTTCAGGTTATAGATATGACTGTATCCATTGTGAACATCCAATGCAAAATGAAAAGGTTTAAGGTTGAGAAAATAGGCAGAATCTAGACCATGAAAGACCCTGTATGCTGTGACAAAGGGTTCAGACTCATCCTGAGGGTGGCAGGGTGCCACTGAAGGATATTAAAGGCAAGGGTTGGAGAATAATATGATCAAATGTGTGTTATTGAAAAATCACTCTGATGGCTGTATGGAAGATGAATTTGGGGTAGAGAGAACAGAGACAGAATAATTAGACAGGAAGCTATTACAGAAGTATCAATATAACAGGAAATGTTGAGGGATGGGAATCAAAACTAAGATAGTAGTTATATAGTGCTTGTTTAAAAAAAATTTTTTAAGTCTCATGAGCAGATTTATTGTCTTTGATGAGCTAAAGACTCTAATATTATTCCCGGAGCTTAGAAAGCCATCTAACACAGGTTAGCAAAGTCACATTTTAATTAAATTTCTAATTGGATTTTTAATGCTTGTCATTAAAAATTAGAGGTCAGTCTAAATGGATAAAGCTATTTCCAGTCAATGCTAAGAGATTACTTGGGGTGGGGGGCAGGCAGTAAAAGGTATGAGTGAACTTTCACTTACCTTGATAGTGTGTGTAAGAGGTGGAAAAATTGATGAACATCTCCCCCCAATACCCATTGTGATAATGCAATTTTAATCAAAGAACAGATGAAAAGGATAGATTTTTCATCATAAACTGTATTCAACTCTACTAGATAAATTAATATCACACTTCAATTAAATTGTTTTAGGTGTTTCTATAACCACAACTACTAACATTTTTACATTTTCTCCTTATAATTATAAATTTTTCCATTTCCCTGAATCATTACTGATCCACAATACTAATTCTCTCTTTTTTTTTATGGGGAGGAGGGGAATCATATTTTTTAATTCAAAAAAAATTTTTTTCAGCTTTCTTGAGTATAATTGACAAATAAAAGTTGTATATATTTAAGGTATACAATGGGATAGTTTGATATATGTATCCATAATTACCAAAATCAAGTAAATTAACACACTTATCACCTCACATAGTACCATTTTTATTTATTTGTTTATTTTGGTATGGTGAGAACACAAGATCTAGTCTATTAGCAAGTTTCAAGTACAAAATACAGTATTATTAACTGGTCACTATGCTGTACATTAGGATGTATTCCTCGTATAACAGAAAGTTTGTACCCTTTGACCAATATTTCCTTATTTTTCCAACTCTCCAGTCCTTGTTAACCACTATTCTAGTCTGGTTCTATGAGTTTGACTTTTGTAGATTCTTCAGCTAAGTGAGATATTACAGTATTTGTCGTTCTCTGTCTGACTTATTTTACTAAACATGTCTTCCAGGTTTATCCATGTGGTCACATATGACAGGATTTCCTTCCTTTTATGGCTGAATAATATTCCATCGTGTATATATAACACATTTTCTTATTCATTTGTGAACAGACACTTAGGTTGTAGGTTGTTTCCATATTGTGGCTATTGTAAATAATGTTATAATGTTATAAGCACAGGGATCCAATATCTCTTTGAGATCCTGATTTCAATTCCTTTGGCTGTATACCCAATAGTGGGATTGCTAGATCATATGCTACTTCTATTTTTATTTATTTTTACAAATCTCCATGATGTTTTCCACAGTGGCTGATCCAATTTACATTCTCACCAACACTTTACATAGGTTGCTTTTTTTCCATACCCTCACCTACAAGTATCTCTTGTGTTTTTTTAAAATTAATTTTTATTGGAGCATAGATGCTTTAGAGTGTTGTGTTAGCTTCTACTGCAGAGCAAAATGAATAAGCCATACATATACATATATCCCCTACCTTTTGGATTTCCCTCCCATTTAGGACACCACAGTGCATTAAGTAGAGTTCCCAGTGCTATACTGTATGTTCCCCTCAGCTGTCTATTTTATACATAGTATCAATAGTGTATATATGTCAATCCTAATCTCCCAATTCATCCCACCCCACCCCTTTCCTCCTTGGTATCCATACATTTCTTCTCTACGTCTGTGTCTCTATTTCTGTTTTGCAAATAAGATCATCTATAACATTTTTCTAGATTCCACATATATGCATTAATATACAATATTTGTTTTCCTCTTTCTGACTTACTTCACTCTGTATGACACTCTCTAGTGTCATACACAGTGCCATCCATGTCTCTTCAAATGACCCAATTTCATTCCTTTTTATTGCTGAGTAATATTCCATTGTATATATGTACCACTCCTTCTTTATCCATTCCTCTGTTAATAGACATTTAGGTTGCTTCCATGTCCTGATTAATGTAAATAGTGCTGCTATGAATGTTGTGGTGCATGTGTCTTGTTGAATTATGGTTTTCTCTCGGTATATGCCCAGTAGTGGGATTGTTGGGTCATATGGTAGTTCTATTTTTAGTTTTTTAAGGAACCTCCATACTGTTCTCCATAACGGCTATATCAAGTTACATTTCCACCAACAGTGCAAGAGGGTTCCCTTTGCTCCACACCCTCATCAGCAGTTGTTGTTTGTAGATTTTTTGATGATGGCCATTCTGACCAGTGTGAGGTGACACCTCATTGTAGTTTTGATTTGCATTTCTCTAATAATTAGTGAAGTTGAGCATCTTTTCATGTGTTTGTTGGGCATCTGTATGTCTTATTTGAAGAAATGTCTATTTACTTCTTCCGTCTATTTATTAATTGGGTTGTTTGCTTTTTCGATATTGAGCTCTATGAGCTGTTTGTATATTTGGAGATTAATCCTTTGTCCATTGCTTCATTTGCAAATATTTTCTCCCATTCTGAGGGCTGTCTTTTTGTCTTGTTTATGGTTTCTTTTGCTGTGCAAAAGCTTTGAAGTTTAATTAGATCCCATTTGTTTATTTTTGTTTTTATTTTCATTACTCTAGGAGGTGGGTCAAAAAAGACCTAGCTGTGGTTTATGTCAAACAGTGTTCTTCCTATGTTTTCCTCTAACAGTTTTATAGTGTCGGTCTTACATTTAGGTCTTTAATCCATTTTGAGTTTATTTTTGTTTACAGTGTTAGGTAGTGTTCTAATTTCATTCTTTTACATGTAGCTGTCCAGTTTTGCCAGCACCACTTATTGAAGAGACTGTCTTTTCTCCATTGTATGTTCCTGTCTCCTTTGTCATAAATTAGGTGACCATATGTGCATGGGTTTATTTCTGGGATTTCTATCCTGTATCATTTACCTATATTTCTGTTTTTGTGCCAGGACCATATTGTCTTGATGACTGTAGCTTTGTAGTAGAGTCTGAAGTCAGGGAGTCTGATGCCTCCAGCTCCATTTTTTCCCTCAAGACTGCTATGGCTATTCGGGGTCTTTTGTGTCTCCACACAAATTATAAGATTTTTTGTTCTAGTTCTGTAAAAAATGCCATAGGTAATTTGACAGGTATTGCATTGGATGTGTAGATTACTTTGGGTAGTAAAGTTATTTTCACAATATTGATTCTTCCAATCCAAGAACATGGTATATCTCTCCATCTGTTGGTATCAACTTTAAATTCTTTCATCAGTGTCTTATAGTTTTCTTCATACAGGTCTTTTGTCTACTTAGGTAGGTTTATTCCTAGGTAGTTTATTCTTTTTGTTGCAGTGGTAAATGGGAGTGTCTCCTTAATTTCTCTTAATCCTTGCATCCCTGGGATAAGTCCCACTTGATCATGGTGTATGATCCTTTTAATATGTCATTGCATTCTGTTTGATAGTATTTTGTTGAGGATTTTTGCATCTATGTTCATGAGTGATATAGGTCTGTAATTTTCCTTTTTCGTAGTATCTTTGTCTGTTTTTGGTATCAGGGTGATAGTGGCCTCATAGAATGAGTTTGGGAGTGTTCTTTCTCTACAATTTTTTGGAAGAGTTTGAGAAGGACGGGTGTTAGCTCTTCTCTAAATGTTTGATAGAATTCACCTGTGAAGCTATCTGGTCCCGGACTTTTGTTTCTTGGAAGATTTTTAATCACAGTTTCATTTTCATTACTTGTGATTGGTCTGTTCATATTTTCTCTTTCTTCCTGGTTCAGTCTTGGAAGGGTAAACATTTCTAAGAATTTGCCCATTTCTTCCAGGTTGTCCATTTTATTGGCATAGAGTTGCTTGTAGTAGTCTCTAAGTATACTCAGTATTTCTGTGGTGTCTGTTGTAACTTCTCCTTTTTCATTTCTAATTTTATGCGCGAACCCATATCCCCTGCATCGGCAGGCGGACTCCCAACCACTGCGCCACCAGGGAAGCCCTCTAGGTATTTTTTTATTTCCTCTTTGATTTTTTCAGTGATCTCTTGGTTATTTAATAACGTATTGTTTAGCCTCCATGTGTTTGTGTTTTTTACGTTTTTTTCCCTGTAGTTGATTTCTAATCTCATAGCACTGTGGTTTGAAAAGAAGCTTGATATGATTTCAATTTTCTTAAATTTACTGAGGCTTGATTTGTGACCCAAGAGGTGATGTATCCTGGAGAATGTTCTGTGCGCACTTGGGAAGAAAGTGTATTCTGTTCTTTTTGGATAGAATGTCCTATAAATATCAATTAAATCTCTCTGGTCTATTGTTTCATTTAAAGCTTGTGTTTCCTTATTAATTTTATGTTTGGATGATCTGTCCATTAGTGTATGTGAGGTGTTAATGTCCCCCACCATTATTGTGGGTGACTTTATTTCCCCTTTTATGACTATTAGCATTTGCCTTAGGTTTTGAGGTGCTCCTATGTTGGGTGTATAGTTATTTACAATTGTTTTATCTTCTTCTTGGATTGATTCCTTTTTCATTATGTAGGGTCCTTCCTTGTCTCTTGTAATAGTCTCTATTTTAAAGTGTGTTTGTCTGATATGTGTATTGCCACTCCAGCTTTCTTTTGAGTCACCTTTCTATGGAATATCTTTTTCCATCCCTTCACTTTCAGTATGTATGTGTCCCTAGGTCTGAAGTGGGTCTCTTGTAGACAGCATACATATGTGTATTGTTTTTGTATTGATTCAGCTAGTCTGTGTCATTTAGTTGGAGCATTTATTCCATTTACATTTAAAGTAATTATAGATATGTATGTTCCTATTACCATTTTCTTAATTGTTTTGGGTTTGTTCTTGTAGGTCCTTTTCTTTTCTTGTGTCTCCCGCTTAGAGAAGTTCCTTTAACATTTGTTGTAAGGCTTGTTTGGTGATGACGAATTCTCTTAGCTTTTGCTTACCTGTAAAGTTTTTGATTTCTCCCTTGAATCTGAATGAGATCCTCACTGGGTAGAGTAATCTTGGTTGTAGGTTTTTCCCTTTCATCACTTTAAATATATCCGGCCACTCCCTTCTGGCCTGCAGAGTTTCTGCTAAAAAATCAGCTGATAACCTTATGGGGATTCCCTTGTATGTTATTTGTTGTTTTTCCCTTTCTGCTTTTCATTATTTTTCTTTGTATTTTATTTTTGTTAGTTTGATTAATATGTGTCTCAGCATGTTTCTCCTTGAGTTTATCCTGTATGGAACTCTTTGTGTTTCCTGGATTGACTATTTCCTTTCCCATGTTAGGGAAGTTTTTGACTATAATCTCTTCAAATAATTTTTCAAGCCCTTTCCCTTTCTCTTCTTCTTCAGGGACCCCTATAATTCAAATGTTGGTGTCCTTAATGTTGTCCCAGAGGTCTCTGAGACTCTCCTCAATTCTTTTCATTCTTTCTTCTTTATTTTTTCCTCAGCAGTTATTTCCACCATTCTATCTTCCAGCTCACTTTTTCATTCTTCTGCCTCAGTTATTCTACTGTTGTTTACTTCTAGTGTATATTTCATTTCAGTTATTGTGTTGTTCATCACTGATTGTTTATTCTTTAATTCTTCTAGGTCCTTGTTAAACATTTCTTGAATCTTCTCTATCTGTACCTCCATTCTATTTCTGAGATTCTTGATCATCTTTACTATCATTCTCTGAATTCTTTTCCAGATAGATTGCCTATTTCCTCTTCATTTATTTGATCTTGTGAGATTTTACCACAATCCTTCATCTGCAACATATTTCTCTGTCATCTCATTTTGTCTAACCTACTGTGTTTATGGTCTTCTTTCTGCAGGCTTCAGGGTCATAGTTCCTCTTGCTTCTGTTGTTTGCCCCCTGGTGAGTGAGTTTGGTCCAAGGGCTTGTGTAGGCTTCCTAGTGGGTGGACGTGGTCCCTGCACTCTGGTGGGTGGAGTTGAGTCTTTTCCTTCTGTAGGGCAGGTCTTCATCAGGTGGTGTGTTTTGGGGTTTCTGTGGGATTAGTATGACTTAAGGCAGGCTGTCTGCTGATGGGTGGGGCAGTGGTCCTGTCTTGCTGGTTCTTTGGTGTGAGGTGTCTAGCACTGGAGCCTGCATGCAGTTATGTGGGGCTGGGTCTTTGTGTTGATATGGATACTTCTGTGAGCATGTATACTGATTACTTTTCCCCAGACCCAGGAATTCTCTGGCAGTCCAGCGTCCTGGACTTTACGCTCCCACCCTGGACACCCAGGCCCAACCCCTGGCCGGGGAACCAAGAACCAACAAGCTGCACAGTGCAGTCCAAGAAAAAAGAAAGAAAAGAAAAGACAAAAAAGAAAAAGAAAAAAAGAAAAGAAAACAGACAAACTAAACTCAAGAGAAATAGCAGAAACAACAGCAAAAAGCAACAGCAAGAACCACACATCACACACTTACACACACACCCACACATACAGAAAAAAGAAAAAACAAACAAACAAACAAAAAACCCAAGGGGACAGGCAAACAAACAAAAGAATTCTAATATAAGAACAGTCAATAAGGACTAAACTAAAAAAAGCCAAGAATGACAAATAAAACAAAAAGCAAACAAACAATAAAAATGGAAGAAAACATAAAATATACACGTTAAAAGAATGAAAAATGAAGAAAAAATTTTTAAAAAGAAAAAGAAAAAAATCAAAGATCAAAAACAAGAAAAAACACTGCAAAGCAACAAAAAAGTAAAGTAAAAATAAAAAATTATATATATTAAAAAAGTTAATAAATTAAAAATGAAAGATAAAAAATAATAAAAGCAACAATACCAACAACTGAGTAAAACAAAACAAACCAAAAATAATAGTAATAAGAATATTTTCCTGGTGCCTCCTCTGTCAGTGTCCTTGCTCCCACAGTGAGCCAGAGCCAATCCTCACCTCCCCAGGAGGCCTTCCAATACCTCTAGTTAGGTCTCTGGACCTGCTGTGGGCACTGTGGAGCCAGCTCAGACTCTGGCCTGGCCTGATTCCCATGTGTACTTGTCCTCTGAGTCCAGTGCTGTGAAGGCTAGACAGGTCTCAATTGTTGAAACACTCATTGTCTATTCAGGTATTCCACAGATGTAAGATTTACCCAGCCGATCACGGGCCGGGTAATCCACAGCTTGTGCAGCTGCATGGAAAGATTTCTGTTCCACTTAGTTGCCCCACCCCTGGAGCTCAGGTTTGGTTTTGACTCCACCTCTGTGTGTGCACTGCCCTCAGGCATCTGTTCCTTGCCCTGGTGAGAGGGAGCAAAAGCAGCGGTTGCTTGAGGCACACTTACTCACTCATGTCAGGGTAAGGGTACTGAGACCATGAATATAGTGTTTGCAAGTTGCCTGTGGCAGCAGGACCAACAAGAAGTTGGAACAGACTGTGGCGCACTTGTTCTGGTGGGTGTCCCTCCCAGTTGAGCTGGCATATGGGACTGGTGGCAGCCCTGCTCACTGCACACCTCTCAACAATGGCACCTCGCTTTTCAGGCAAACTACACTTTCTCTACGGGCATTCCTGGCCATGAATCCCCTCATTCCCATCCCCTCTACTATATCCATGCTCCCAGAAGCTTTCCTCTCCCCAGATCCATTCTCCCAACCCCACACTTCAGCACTCAGTCCCCACCAGCATCAGTGGCCTCATGTCCCAGACAGGGGTGCCCAGGGCTGATTCCCAAGGAGGCTTTGGAATAGTTGGCACCCAGGCCCCCAGAGCCCTCGTGGGTAGAGGAGACCCAGGTCTGAGGGGGGAGTGGGCCCATTCAGATGGGAGCTCCTCCCAGTGCTGGAGGCCAAGGAATCCGGTGGTTAGGGAAAGGAGTTATAATGGCGGCTCCGCCCCTTGCACACCACTCAACAATGACACCTTGCTTTTACGGTATCTCAGGTTTTTTCCGCAGACATTCCCAGTGGTGGAGCTCCTTACTCCTGTCCTTTCAGGCTGTCTTTTCACAGCCAACAACTATCTCCTCCCTGGGTCGGCGTTCCAAACCTCACTTTCCAACACCCAGCCCCCTTTCACAACAGGCAACTCACAAGTCAGGCTGGAACATGAAGAGGTGCAGTGTAGAGCATGCGTGCAATTCTTACTTTGTCCTGCCTTCCACAGACCATCTGCTGCATTCTCCTTTGATCCTCTGAAGGTCCTTTTCTGTCCCAGATGATTTCCACAGTGTGAGGGAGTTTTTCTGAGTGTGGGCACCTCCCTTTACCTTCAGCTTCCCACTAGGATTGCTGGTCCCTTTTTTGATTCCACTTTTCTTTTTTTCTTCTTTCTTTCGTTCTTTTAGATGTCCGAAGTCTTCCACTAATGTTCAACAGGTGCTCTGTGGGAACTGTTCCATTTGTAGATGAATTCTTGACGTACTTGTGAGGAGCAATGAATTCCACATCCTCCTATTCCACCATCTTGACTCCTCTCTCTTGTCCTTTTTTTTTTTTTTCTTTTTGGCTGCATTGGGTCTTCGTTGCTGCATGCAGGCTTTCTCTAGTTGCGGCAAGTGGGGGTTACTCTTCATTGCAGTGCATGGGCTTCTCATGTCAGTGGCTTCTCTTGTTGTGGAGCATGGGCTCTAGACATGTGTTTCAGTAGTTGTGGCATGCAGGCTCAGTAGTTGTGGTGCATGGGCTTAGTTGCTCTGCAGCATATGAGATCTTCCCAGACCAGGGCTCGAACCCATGTCCCCTGCATTGGCAGGTGGATGCTTAACCACTGTGCCACTAGGGAAGCTCCTCTTGTCTTTTTGAGAATAACCATCCTAACAAGTGTGAGGTGATATCTCATTGTGGGTTTGATTTGCATTTCTCTGATAATTAGTGATGTTGCTCACCTTTCCATATATCTGTTTGGAAAATCCTTGGAAAAATGTCTATTCATATCATTTGCCCATTTTTAAATCAGTTTATTTGGGTTTTGCTATTGAAAAAGACCTGTACACTGAAAACTATAAGACATTGATGAAACAAATTGAAGAAGACACAAAGAAATGGAAAGATATTCCATATTCATGGATTGGAAGGATTAATATTGTTAAAATGTCCATACTACCCAAAGAGATCTAGAGATTTAGGTGATCCCTATCAAAATTCCAATGGCATTTTTCACAAAAATAGAAAAAAAAAAATCCTAATATTCATATGGAACAAAAAAACCCTGAATAGCCAAAACAAACTTGAGAAAGAAGAGGCATCATGCCTCTTGATTTCAAACTATATTACAAAGCTATAGTAAGCAAAACAATATGGTACTGGAATAAAAACAGAGTCATAGATCAATGGAACAGAAGAGAGCCCAGAAATAAACCCACAAATATACAGTCAACTAATATATGACAAAAGCACTAAGAATACACAATGGGGAAAGGATAGTCTCTTTAATAAATTGTGTTGGGAAAACTGGATATCCACATGCAAAAGAATGAAATTGCATTCTTAAAACATACCCAAAAAATCAATTCAAAATGGATTCAAGATGTACATATAAGACCTGAAACCATAAAACTCCTAGAAGGAAACATAGAGGAAAAGCTCCTACCATAAACAAGACAAAAAGACAACCCTCAGAATGGGAGAAAATATTTGCAAATGAAGCAAATGACAAATGATTAACCTCCAAATTATACAAATAGCGCATGCAGCTCAATATCAAAAAAACAAACAACCTAATCAAAAAATGGGCAGAAGACCTAAACAGTAGCCGGGACATGTAAGTGGCCTAAATGTCCATCAGCAGAGGAATGGATAAAGAAGGTGTGGTACATGTATACAATGGAATATTACTCAGCCATAAAAAGGAACGAAATTGGGTCATTTGTGGAGAGGTGGATGGACCTAGAGACTGTCATACAGAGTGAAGTAAGTCAGAAAGAGAAAACAAATATTGTATATGAATGCATGTATGTGGAATCTAGAAAAATGGTATAGATGATCTTATTTGAAAAGCAGAAATAGAGACATAAATGTAGAGAACAAATGTATGGATACCAAGGGGGAAGGGGGGAAGTGATGAATTGGGAGATTGGGATTGACATATATACACTATTGATACTATGTATAAAATAGACAACTAATGAGAACATACAACCTTTTTGGGACCAGGGACCGGTTTCATGGAAGACAATTTTTCCATGGACGGGGGGCAGGGGGACAGTTTCAGGATAATTCAAGCACATTAGATTTATTGTACACTTTATTTCTATTATTGTTACATTGTAATATATAAAGAAATAATTATACAACTCACCATAATGCAGAATCAGTGGGAACCCTGAGCTTGTTTTCACTTGCCACTCACTGATAGGGTTTTGATATGAGTCTGCAAGCAACTGATTTATTATGGTCTCTGTGCAGTCAAACCTCTCTGCTAATGATAATCTGTATTTGCAGCCACTCCCCAGTGCTAGCATCACCGCCTCAGCTCCACCTCCGATCATCAGGCATTATGTTCTCATAAACCATGTGCAACCTTGACCCCTCGATGCGCAGTTCACAGTAGGGTTTGCGTTCCTATGAGAATCTAATGCCGCCACTGATCTGACAGGAGGTGGAGCTCAGGTGATAATGAGAGCAATGGGGAGCGGCTGCAAATAGAGATGATGCTTCGCTCGTTCACCAGCCTCTCACCTCCTGCTATGCGGCCTGGTTCCTAACAGGCCACAGTCCGTGGCCTGGGGGTTGGGGACCCCTGCTGAATAGCACAGGGAACTCTACTCAGTGCTCTGTGGTGACCTAAATGGGAAGGAAATCCCAAAAAGGGGAGTTATATGTATATGTATAGATGATTCACTTTGCTGTACAGCAGAAACTAACACAACATTGTAAAGCAAATATACTCCAATAAAAATTAATTAAACAAAGAAAATCTCCTGATATTAATCTTGGCAATTACTTTGTACTTGACAACAAAAGCTCAGGAAATGAAAAGAAAAATAAACAAATAGAACTACATCAATCTAAAGCTTCTGCACGGCAAAGAAAACATTCGACAAAGTGAAAAGGCAACCTAAGAAATGGGAAAAAATATTTGCAAACCAAATATCTAAAAGAGGGTTAATATCCAAAACAATTCTTAATTAGAATGATTAGAATGTGCAATCTAGATATTTTAATGCCACTGAAAGAAAAAGAGGAAGAAAACAAGTGTGGTTTTTATTTCTACTCTGAAAAAATAATTAGAAAGATTATAGAAAAGAAGAAGGCAAATTAAAGCATCAGTAATACTTTTTAAAAGAAACCTTTACAAATCTAAAATCACTTTTTATGATAATACCTATTATATTGAATTGGTAGAATTATGGGTGAGTGACTTATTTTTCTCCCTCAAACTCTCTGTGTAAGTACATTACTTCTATAATAAAAATGAATAAAGATAGACTCACTTTGACAAGTTAATTTGCTCATAAAATTATCATGGATTCCTGAGTTCAAATCCCCACCACTATGTGACATTGAACAAGTTAATATCATTATTATCATTATTATTATTATCATTACCAGTAGTATTATTAATGCAATAGATAGCATTCAGCATGTATTTTGTGCCATTCTCTTAAGCATTTCATGTACATTATCTCATGTTAGTGAATCTTTCAATATATACTTCTTCACCTATTAAAAAGTTGGTAATAATGCCTTAAATAACAATTATGAAGATTAGATGAGATTATATATGAAAAGCATGTGGCAAACTGTATGATATTATGCATGTGTTGATTTGAATCTTTGTACATTCTGATTATAAAGAACATTCAGATAATAAATATAAATTCACCAATGCTTTGCTTTTAAAAAGAACAATGGTAGTTTTGTCCTACCACTGAACTTTAAGAAATTGGCCTCTTTTAACATTAACTTGTTTCTGAGAAGCAGATACATGTAATGAACTGAAGTGAAAATTGCTATTTTGGTTATAGGGCTTAGTATTTTCCACAGTTCAAAAGATGGTGAAAGCACTTATTGCCAGAAAAGTGCTAGGGAGGAGAGCAGGAGAAGGGGGGAAATTCCCAGTCCTTGATAACAGAACAATGGAATCAGGTTCTGAGCTCTCCGTTCAACAGTCACTGCTGTTTCTGATGCTTCACTTTCATGCTCTTCACATACTGACTAAAACGACTGTGTATTCACAGTGAGACACACTTCTCTCCCTTTGCTAGTTTAGTTTATAAAATATGCAAATTATTTTTCAGACTGCAATAAATGAAGGTAAGAAGAAAGGTTGCCTGTGTCCAGAAAAAGCCTTACCACATGGTGCTGAAAAGATTGACTTAGCAGAATGCCAGACTGTATCTCTCTGGTTCAAATTTTGGGCTACGTTCTACATTGCATCCCCTCAAAAAAAAGAACCTTTTGGTCATCAGACTGCTAAGCCAGAAACTAAGAACTGTGCCTTGGTCCTCCTCTTCTGTCAACAAACCCCACATTTCTAACCCAAAGGCATCCTGTCACCTCCTGCTGATCTCCTTTACTATTGTTGCCCCACTGTTACGCATCTCCCCTGAACTTCTACAACAGCCTCTAACTCTTCCTCTCTTCTTTCATCCCTGATTGAATATGTCTCCCCATTTTTCTCTCGCATTTCTACTCTATTCTAGGATAATTCCTTCAATTCAACCTCCTAGATCTATGCTGTCCAATATGGTAATCACCAGCCACAGGTGGCCACTGAGCACTTGAAACATGGTTGGTCCAGAATGAGATGTGCTGTAAATACAAAATACACACCAGGTACTCAAACATTTTGAATGAAAAAAAAAAAGAACACAAATATCTCATTAATAATTGTTCATATCAATTACATTTGAAAATGATAATATTTTGGGTTAAATAAAATATATCACTAAAATTAATTTCACCTGTTTTTCACTTTCATAAGGTGGTTACTAGAAAAATTTAAATTATATACGTGGTTTGCATTGTACTTATTTTGGTTAGACCTCTTCTCTGTTGCTAATTCAGTTGTCAGCTGCTACATTCAATCTTTTTACTGAGGGGTATGGGGTATTGTGTAAATCAAGTTTTTAATTTCCTAAAGCCCTTTTGTGTTCTCTAGTTGCTTCTTTTTTGTAGCTACTACTCTTATTTTGTGAGTTTAAAAGCTTCTCAAATCTTTCTGGAGATAAACAGTATTTTATTAAATTCCTATATCTGTACTAACTCTATTTCCTCAGGATTTAGTTTCTCTACTTTTCCTTCCATTTTGAAGCCTCTCTTTCATGCTGCTGGTTTCTCCTCCAGTGGTTTTGATTCTTGGCTACTCATATCTAAAATGAGTATCTTTACTGATCAGTTATTGGTGGCTGCATTCCGTTTCCTGAGCCCAAGTGAAATGGCATTTCCCTTAGCAAGGAATAAGGATATTGATCAATGTAATCCTAAATGTGAGGAGTGGGCAGAGACATGTGGCCTGGCTGACTTCTCTCTAGGGCATATGAAGAACTTGTCATTGTGGTACAGAGACTCCTTTTGATAATACCTGGGCCACTGCCCTAATTATCTCTCTGGTCCCAAGATTTACTTTGGAGCTCCTCAAGGTATATCATCCATTCTAAGTTTTCAGCTTATTGCAAGAATAATTTTAACCTAAGAAATGGAAACTAAAACTTGTTACAGAACCATGTGGTAGCAGAGTCAAAAGAAAGAAAAAAAAGAGAAGAAGAAAATACAATATATCATCACAGAAAAGCTTTCAGACTTACCCAGGCAGTTAGAGCTACATCTTCTTCATAGCAGCCCAAACCTTGCAAGAGGGCAAGATAAGGTACAAATGAGGGACATCAACTATCCATATATCTGATAACAAATTTCTCATCCCTAAATCTATCCCAAAATGAGTTGAGCTGTCTTGGAGTTCTCCTCATTAGATAACTTTGCATTGGGTAAATAGGAGAAGAAATTAAATATTCAGCATGTTTAAAACTGATGATTTCTAAGGTCTAGTCTAGGGAGGTACCAAGAAGAACATCCTGGGGTGTATCAGAAATAGCACTGAACTGGAAATCTTGGCATAGAGTCCCAGCACTGCCAGTAACTGACTGTAAAACTCGGGAAAGTCTCTTTAACCTCTCTGGGACTTAATTGTGAGCAACTCAGAAATAGTTTGTCTTTCCCAGAGACAGACAGCCTGGGTACAGTGGACTTCCTTTTGGCTCAGTTGCCTCATCTGTAACAGGACTCAGGAAAAGTTCTCTATAAAGGGCCAGATGGTAAATGCTTTAGGTTTTGCAAAACCTAACACAGTTTCTGTTGCATTTTCTGCTTCTCTCTCTCTCTCTTTTTTCACAATGTTCTAAAAATGTAAAAACCATTCTTAGTTCATGGGCCCTACAAAAATAGGCCACAGGCCATAGTTTGTCTATCCTTGATCTTCAGAGATAATGAGTACTACTGCATAGGCTTGTTGTGTCTATTGAAAGAGTAAAGCATGTAAAGCATTGGAACACTGTGTAGTACATAGGAAGCTCTCAAAAATATTAAATGGCATGGTTACTACTATAATTGTTATTATATTTTCAGTATCTAGCTTAACATTGAGAACATATCATGACCTCAATAAATGGTTATTAAATAAATTAATATGTAAAGGAAGGGGCTTGGACTCCATAATATCTGCGCTCTCTTCAAGCTCTGCAATTCTATAACCCTCCTGTCTCAGGATGTGTGTTGACAGCAAGCATTGGCCCAGTGCTTGAAGGAAAGTCTGGTGAGAGTTGGAGGTGATGCCAAGTAAAGCCGGCAAAAATATTGACCTGCTGAAAAAAATGTTTCAATCTATACGACTGAAATAAAAACCTGAAAGGCCAGAAGTCCTAGAAAAGTACTTAACATATCCAAGTATGATTTTTGTTACATATATTTATGCAAAGTACAGTTTGCCAATTTATTTTAGAAAGCCTGTCTTTTCTAGTGAAGTGAGCTACTCCCTGGAGACTTTTGATATTATCTCTTGAAAAATTTCATGAATTTACAATAACGTAATTTTTATCCACAAATGACAAAAATTAAACATTGAAGATGGTGAGGGGAGGGGGAATTAGATAAAAGTGGTCAAAAGATACAAATTTCCAGTTATAAGACAACTAAGTACTAGGGATATAATGTACCACATGACTATAGTTAACACTGCTGTATGATATATGTGAAAATTGTTAAGACAGTAGATCCTAAGAGTTCTCATCAGAAGAAAAAAAATTTTTTTATCTATGTAAGATGATGAATATCTACTAAACTTACTGTAATAATTATTTCACAATATATGTAAGACAAATCATTATGTTGTACACCCTAAACATAGTCACTGCTGTATGTCAATTATATCTCAACAAAACTGGGGAAAAAAATTGAAGGTGCCCTGAGGTTCCAGAAATACTTTCCTTTTCTCCATCGAAGATTATACCAACAAGTTAAGATGACATAGATCAATTATCAAATTAGTAAATATCGGTTAACATCTTTGGAAGCTGAATATACAATGAACCAACTAACATTGCCCTGTTATAACCCCATTGTGTATAAAAATTAGGTTTAAATGCTTAATGAATTGTGAAAATATAATTTCTCAATTATTACTCTTGTAGAGGTGACTAATAATCATATTACTGACTTAAAAAAAAAGAGAAAGAAAGACTGTCTTTTTTCTAAGCCAGTGATTCTCAAAGTGCAGACCTCGAAGGAGCAACAACAATAGTACCTAGAAATTGGTTAGAAATACAGATTCTCCTCCCTGCTCCAGACCAAGTCAGAAATTCTGGGAGCGGGGCCAGCAATCTGTGGTGATAACCAGCCCTCTAAGCAGGATCACGTTTGAGAGTCACAATTTTAAACCATCCCCTTCCTCAATCATCTTCTTATTCTTATCACCTTAGTCCATTCGAGCTGCTATAACAAAAATACCATAGACTGGGTGGCTTCAACAGCAAACATTTATTTTTCACAATTCTGGAGGCTGGGAAGTCCAAGATCAAGGAGCCAGCAGATTCGGTGTCTGGTGAGGACCCACTTCCTTGTTCATAGATGGCCATCTTTTCACTGTGTCCTCACATGGGGGAAAGGGGCAAGGGAGCTCTGGGGTCTCTTTTACAAGGGCACTAATCCCAATCATGCAGACTCCACTCTCATGACCCAATCACCTCCCAAAAGCCCCACCTCCAACTACCATCACACTGGGGATTAGGTCTCAGCATATGAATTTGGGTGGTGGTGGACATTGGCGGGGCGGCGGGGCCAATGTTCAGTCTTAAGTCTCACCAAATTCAGGATTTGAGGTCTCTTCTTCAATTAGCATAATCTTTATAGAACCAGAACAAGTCTCATTTTTCTGTTCTCCCAATTCTTGGACCCTTTCTCCTCTCTCTCCTTCCCTTATCCAGTCCCTTCCCTTTCCTTATTTCCCCTCTCAGTGCCTATGTTCTGGGCCAGGCCTTCCCAGAACACAATGAGCACGTCATTTGCTGAAATCTTCAGTATTAACTCTACTACAATTTATTTATTTTTTTATATTTTATTATTATTATTTTTTTATGCGGTACGTGGGCCTCTCACTGTTGTGGCCTCTCCCGTTGCAGAGCACAGGCTCCGGACGCGCAGGCTCAGCGGCCATGGCTCACGGGCCTAGTCGCTCCGCGGCATGTGGGATCCTCCCGGACCGGGGCACGAACCCGCGTCCCCTGCATCGGCAGGCGGACTCTCAGCCACTGCGCCACCAGGGAAGCCCTCTACTACAATTTAAACTCTAATCACACTCTGTCTTGCACGGTTACTAAGTTGTTTTATTGATTCAAACTAAAATCATTTACTAAGGTTCTACCTGGAGCCAGACTCTGGGCTAGACTCTGTGACAGTTCAGACACAGAACCTATCTCCAAGGAAATAATCTAGTAATGGATGAGAGGAAACTTACAAGTAATAATAAAATATAGAAAGCATGCTTAAATGGGGCACAGATAAAAGCATCATTTCTTGGTAATGCCTTGGTCTTTAAATAGCACTCATATGTATTTGACTTCCAAATTTACATCTTCAGCCTGGACCTCTCCAATGGTTCCAATATCATAAATACAACTCCGCACTCCATATCTAGACCTGAATGTCACAGAGACACCGCAATCATAGCATGTTCACAAATGAAATTATAACCTTCCTCCAACCGACTCCCTTCCCCATCTTCCCCATCTTTCTTTCACATTTCACATCTGAGTATGATTTCCTGCCAGCTCTACTTTCAAAACAGTTGCAAAAGCTAACTGTATCTCATCACTTCCACCATTACCACCAAGGTCTTAGCCTTTGGACAATGCTCTTGCTTTCATGCCAGCCTATTTGCAACCCAGCAGCTGAAACAATCCTTTTGAAATATAAGTCAGATGATGTTACTTCTCTGCTCAGACCCTGTAATGGCTTCCCATTGCTCTGTGATTAAAGGCCAAATCCTTAAATAGCTACGGGATCTGCACCCCGCCCCCCTCCACTGTCACACATCTGCCCTCCTCACCTGTTAGACTCTCTCACTCACTCTTCTCTGGGCTCCTTGGCCTTGCACTTGTCATTTCCTCCCCCTCAAGCACCTCCCAGCTCACTTCCTCACTTCCAGCAGGTCTCTGGTTGAAGATCGTTTCTCCATGAGGCCATTCTACTCAAAATTGCAACCATTCTCCCCCTACCCTGGAATTCTCTATACCCTTTTCCTGTCTTATTTTCCCCAGGACATTTATCACCATCTAATATAAAATATATATACATTTTTGTATCCCTCCACTAGATTATAACCTCCATGAGAGCAGAGACTGTTGTCTACACAGAGTATATATTTGTTGACTAGATGAGCAAATGAATCAATGAAGTGTTACAGCAATCCAAAGAAAGGGCAGAGTACTTCCGATCAAAAGAATAAAGAAATGTTAGGGTGGAGGTAGCATGTGAGTTGGTCCTCCAAAAACTGGTAGAGTTTAAACAATAATAGATGGTTCATGGAGGCCTATCTTTTTTTTTTTTTCATGAATAAGTTCTGAGGATCTAATGTACAGCATGGAGACTATATTGAATAATACAATACTGTATACTTGAAATTTGCTGAGAGTAAATCTTAAACAGATCTACTTAACCCTTTACAGATACTTACTTATGGAGACTTATCTTTTTACCACACCTAGGAGAGCCCATTATCCCCAAATGTAGCTAAAACATTGTACTATTATGGTATAAAATACATTAAAATTATATCCTTTCAATGTTAATATTAATAATATTATTACATTAATACTAATTATTAGTAGAGTCAAAAATAGTTTTAAATTGTTCTTGTGAAAAAGCGATTGAGTGGAGCAGGCAGTGAATGAAGACCTTTGTAGGCTCTGGACAGGACCCAGGGTGCACACAAAGGCTTTCAAAGTGAGCGAGATGAAGATGTGGAGACACTGCCTTCCTTTTTTGGGTCGAGGTGTAGCCAATGATCCTTTTCTGATGAGATTAGGGATATTTGTTCTTCATAAATTGATGGAAGAGAGATTTTGTTAGGCGATAAGAGTAAAAAGCTTAGTGTTAAAGAAGGTGTGTGTGTACGTCAGTAAGTGAGTGTGTGTGTGGGTGTGCATATGTGTGTGAGAGCTATGGAAACAAAGAAAAGGGAGAGGAGCTGCTTCTAGACAGGGTACAGTGAGCATGACTCAGGGAATACACAGTAATGAATAAATAGTTGTCAAATGGATGAAGTCCCACCAATTTAAAATAGCCCCAAGAAGAATCTTCCTAAGCACTCACTGATGATTTTTTGATTCTCCTAAAACTCAGCTCATGATTTATCTCTCCCAGGAAAATTAAATGGTGCACCAATCTTATCTTCTCTGCAGAAAACATGGCATTCAAAACAGAATATTTATGCTAGAAAGAACCTTGAGAGTTGCTTATTCCAATCACTCTCATTCTTCAATAAGATGGTGGGCTTCTGAGATGTGTAGAGCCTATTCAAGGTCACAGAGCTGGTTAGTATCAGATCCTGCACTCAGTCCAGGGCTTCTGGCTCCATGTCCAGGATTCCTTCTCCTTCTCCAGCTGACACTGTTTCACTGTATTGTTTGCTTTATTGAACAACAAAGCAAGTCAGGTGGCCAGTACTTGTTGGTGTATTATCTGACATATCCTGTAGAACTTGGATTCTGGCTTACACTTGAGTTCCTACTGAAGGTCAAGGTTGGCTTAACAGTTGTTCATTTCATTCATTCAGTAAATATTTATTGAGCCCTTACTCTGTGCCAAGCACTACTGATCCAACAATGAACATGACAAGCATGGTCTTGTCTTCACAAGAGCTGCTTACATGTTGGTAGAGGTGACAGAAAACAAGAACAAATAAAATTACCAAATACTGTGATAAGTGATACAGAGGAAACAAACAAGGTGGCTGTGGTAGAGAATAGAAAGGAGACTTACCTTAAATAGGGTGGCCAAAGGAGGTTGCTAAGAAGTGTCACCCAGGCTGAGTATGAAGTAGGGGAAGGAACCAGGCCCTGGAAGAGTTTCTAGACAGAAGGAACAGCAAGTGAAAATCCCTTGAGGCAGCAAAGAGCTTGGCATGCCTGAGAAGGCAAGAGAAGACCTGTGTGTCTGGATCACAGTGAGGGAGGGAGAGAGTGGAGGCAGGGCCAGGGCACACAGGACGTGGATGCCCTGGTTTGGAGCTTGAATTTTATATCAAGTACATGGGAAGGTACTGAAGCATCTTAAGTACATGGTTTTATTGACATATTAATAAGTTCCACTCACTCATCATAACTCTACAAGGTAGGTACTATTATGATCATCATTTTATAGCTGAAGCAATTGCAGCACAGAAAACTTAAATAAATTGCCTAAGTTCATGGAGCTAGGAAGCGGCAGAGCCAAGATTCAAATCCAGCCCATAAGATTCCTGAGTATTCACTCTTAACCACTACACTTTTTTTTTTTAACATCTTTATTGGAGTATAATTGCTTTACAATGGTGTGTTAGTTTCTGCTGTATAACAAAGTGAATCAGCTATACATATACATATATCCCCATATCTCCTCCCTCTTGCGTCTCCCTCCCATTACATTTGGTAGTGTATATATGTCCATGTCACTCTCTCACTTCATCCCAGCTTACCCTTCCCCCTCCCCATGTCCTCAAGTCCATTCTCTACATCTGCGTCTTTATTCCTGTCCTGCCCCTAGGTTCTTCAGAACCTTTTTTGTTTTGTTTTTTAGATTCCATATATATGTGTTAACCACTACACTTTTGGTTTTTGCTGAATAAGAATTTGGTGAGGTGGGGCAGAGGGCAAGAGTGGAGGCAGAGATATCAGTTAGGGATCTATTCCAGGAGTCTAGGGGAGAAATAATGGTGCATAAATCAGGATGGATGGAGGAGGTACTGGAGATGGAGAGCTGATGGAGCTCAGATATATTGTGGTAGTAAAATTGACAGGATTGGATGTGGCAGTGGCTATAGAAGGTGAGGAAAAGAGAGGAATCAAAGATAGTTCTTAAATTTCTAGCAAAAGTCATAAATCAGGCTTCTGGGTGGTACCATTTATTTAGATAAGAAAGACTGGTAGAGAAGTGAAACAGATTTTAGAGATAAAAAGTCCAGGTTTTTGATTTAGCTACCTTAAGTTGGACAGATCAAGCAAATGTTTGAATGAGTCTAGAGCTCAGGGGGCTGGATATAAAAATGTGTAGGTCATCTGCACAAAGATGGTTTTAAAAGCCATGAGAATGGACAAGCCAACCTAGGGGAGAGCATAGAGAAAGAAAGAAAGGAAGAGAGAAAGAGAGAAAGAGAGAAAGAAAGAAAGAAAGAAAGAAAGGAAGAAAGAAAGAAAGAAAGAAAGAAAGAAAGAAATAAAGAAAGAAAGAAAGAAAGAAAGAAAGAAAGAAAGAAAGAAAGAAGATCTGAGACAGACTCTGAGGAGAGGATGGACCTCAGATCTTGATTAGAGATGGGTCCATCAGAGGAATTCTGAGATGCTTTGGACAATGAAATGGGGGAAGCCATAAAGTATGGTAACAGAAAATCCAAGACAGGAGATGGTCTTATAAAAAAGGGAGTTGTTAATATGTCAGATGTTGCTGAGAAGTCAAATAACAGGGGTGAGTTATATCACCTAAGCCAGTTCATACCAGTGACTCCAGGAAGCTCTCATCAGTTAAAGACCTGCCCAGCCAGTTCCCACATGTAGGAAAGTCTGCATTTAAGTCTTCATTCTTTTTTTCTTAATTTTATTACATTCAAAGTCTCATCAGTGAAATATCAAATTGAATCATTTCTACCCCCGAGAGGTAGTAAGTTTCAGATGATTTCTGGATACAGGAGATTTGATAAGGAAGAGGAGGGAGAGAGAGTGTAAGGGTGGAAGAGCGGGTACTGTCAAAGTGGGGGAGAGAGAAAAGCAGAAATGATGGGAGACATCAAATGGCACAAGAAAATAGCCTGGGGCCTGCTCACTGCACTGAGTTACTTCTGTTTTAAAATGGTATTCTGGCTGACATTTGATTTGATAAATGAGTATAAAATCTCCCTTACATTTCCTCAGGGTATAAGTCAACATTCCCTTTATATATGATACACCATTGATAATGAGGTTCTTAACACACTCTCTTTACACTCTTTATATCACCAACCTCCTTGAGGATGTATTAGGGACATAGTTAAGAACAAAACTCTTATTAACGTGTAAACACCACATGATGCTACCATTGGACTAACAGAGACATGGGGAATGAGAAAGACACATCTGGTGATTTGTATCTTCAGACCAACCCACAACCCTCAGGAGTGTGCATTTGCCAGAGGGAGGGCTTCCTTCCTAGTTAGGGGCTGGATGGACTTGGATTCTAGCTGGTACACTTGAGCCTGAACCCACTGGTTGTCCACTGCTTTACACTCTTAAATCTTTTATCTTTCACAGATCCTGAGGGGAGACTAAGGTGGAAAACTGGTTCACCTTCAGTGTCAAACGTTTCCAATCACCTGATGGGAAGTAGAAATGCCATTCATCAAGTACTTAATTCTTTAGAAACCTTGATTTCACAGGTCTTTAGAGGAACAAAACAAAGGAAGTCAGCGTCCTCTCCACCACTTGTGGTTAGGAAAACAATGATGTCATGTAACAAATGTTTCTTAACAATAGAAAACTCTACTCAGATGAAAGAATAAATAATGAATGAACTAATAAATTAATGAATGAAAGAAAAAGGCACATTATAAATTGATTCCCTATAGATTATTCCAGATACTGTTCCAGGGGCTGTGATTCCTTCCAGACTCCAAACAGGGCATGAGATGGGGACAGATAGGACAGGAATACAGGAAAAAGCTACAAGGGGGATAAACAAAGAGACCTTGGCCCCTGGGTAGGGGGGGTGACTATCTTCTGGACGTTTGTCCTTGTGGAGTCTTTTAGACAATCACAGCCAACTCTTCTCAAATCCCTTATCTGAGGACGAAACTTCCCTGACTGTGCAAAAATGAAGCAGCTGATGGCCTCCATAAGGAGGCATTTTTGAAGAGCAAGCATTTCCCCTGTTCAGGGCAACCCCCTTCAGAGAAGGTTAGCGTTCCTGGAGAGGCTCCAAACTATCCAGAGAGACTCTGTCCCTGTAGTCTAAACAAGGAGAAAAGTCAGCGAGATTCCTTATAAAACAACGCACACAAGCAACAGCAAAAAAACCCTTTTGTTTGCAGCCTAGAGGATTACAAAGCGGGGGGTGGCCAAGACACGTGAGGAAAATCATGGTTCCTGGGGCCTCGGGGCCGCAGTAAGTGGATGGCAAAGCCAGAACTGTGATTTGGCTCTCAGGTGACAATGCCAGACAGAAGTGCCCTCAGTTTTCTTTTTTGTTTTTCATTAATCAGTGGCATTTCCTATTTAAGCCCTAGATTGCTCCACTTAGAGGTGTTATAGATCCAGTTGTTTGATGGGTCTCCCTCATGGCAATGGTGCCTTGATAAGATTCCGTGACCAGAAGTGAGACTACATTGTCCTGTCC
This sequence comes from Physeter macrocephalus, assembly GCF_002837175.3. Taxonomy (NCBI): domain Eukaryota; kingdom Metazoa; phylum Chordata; class Mammalia; order Artiodactyla; family Physeteridae; genus Physeter; species Physeter macrocephalus. Next base: position 95,187,026 of record NC_041217.1, read on the forward strand.
ATGACTTTCTCCATGTTCTTTTCTCACATGCAAGAGTGAGAATCCTCTACCGTCTCTATCATCTCCACTTTGAAAAATGGGCAATTGTCTGTAATTATTATCTGTGCCTAGTATCAGTACCTTGAAGCAGTACAGAGTAAAGAGCAAACACATCAAATAAAACTGGCTTAGCATCCCAACTCCACCATTCACTAATTGTGTGATCTCAGATAAGTTCCTCAACTTCTCAGAGCCTCAGTTTTCCAAATCATAAAATGGATCTGTGAGTCTGTACTACACAGGATTATTGTGAGGATTTCACGATAACATATACAAGCTCATAGCACACTGTTGGCACTTGGTGAGCACTCAGTAAACACTGCTTCTGTTCTGTCCCAACAGGATGCTCACTCCAACCAGAAATGACTCTACTTTTCCCACACACACTCCCAGAGTGTTTATTATTTGCCCATTTACAGAATGCCTATCATGTCCTGCTTTATGCTCTCTACTGCACTGGAAGTTGAGAAAGAGACAATGGTTTGGGTCCAGAGTTCCTGGCAATCACTAGTTTTAATCAGTTTTTAATTATACCAGACACTACCCATAAGTGACAATAATAGCTGAGAATCTGGTAACAACTTGGTCAATTTATAAAAACTGTCCATTGTTTTCTTTAAAAAAATTTAAAAAACAAAAAAGCAACTTCCTGGAGCCCACAAGCCCTCTTTATTTACTAAAGTTCCAAATCCCATGGTTACCTTTTGTCTCATTCCAATATGCAAGGCCCTTCACCTAGTTGAGAGATACTTGTCCTGAGAGATGTTATTTTAAAGGCTGAACTTAGCACACTCAGCAGTCTTGCCCTTGAATCAGAAACAGTCTGTTCAACAGAAGTCCCTGGAACTTCACCATCCAAACAAACATGGGGCTCAGGATCACCTCCCCCATCTCTGGGGAGAGGGTCCAGAGAACCACAGAATTAAAACAGCCCTGCTGTCTTTCCTCAACACAGGATTTTCTCTCCAAAGTGTCTGTACTTCAAATCTCTGATTTATGTAAGAGAGAAAACTTTATTTAGGTTCTAAGTGTCCTTAGTATTTTTTTCTTCCTCCTAAACCGAGGCAAACACAGGTTCACTATAACATGAGAGAGCAGTGGTAACTGAGGCCCAGGAAGGGGTGGGGGTGAGGATGCAGGGGTGGGGTAAGAGGAGGAGCACAGTATCTAGAAAGGAGCATCTGAGATTTTTGAAACACAAATCTAGAATCCATAAATCTAGGAACTGAGATTCCCTCAGGTTCCATAGTCATGTTATCTGGATGGTTTACACAGAGTTAAAGCATCGTGGTTAGTATAGAAGCTACCCAGGTTTTAGAGCACTTCCTTTTCATTCTCTTCCATTCTCTCCTGGGATCTGACATGTGGCCTGATCCCCAGCTCTTCATGGCCCTGCAATCTTGGCCTGCCTTGGTCACCAGACGTCTCTCTCCTCCCCTTTTCATTTTGGTGACTATTCAACACCATCCTTATGTTTCTATTGCATGCCTGGGGGGTGGGGGGTGTTTCTGCTTTTACTTCATTGTTTGATTCTATCTGTCAGCCACGTAAAAGTCACCCTACGTCCTTATACGTTCACGGTTCTATAGGCATATTTGAATTTCAAACAAATATGTAGTTTTACAAACACAGTATTTTACATACTGGTTCCCAGTCCAGGAGAAATATGTCCATAATATCAATTATGTTTTCAGGGAGATTGGTCATATTTCTATAAATCACCTCTGAATTTACCCCTGAACAATAGGCAGGTTTTAGGGATCAGAAATTCTCCCACAAGAAAGTCTTTTAAAATAGAAAGATGGTCCTAGCTTGGTACACTCATAGAGGTAAACCAAGCTTATCAAGCCAGACCACCACACTTCCATTTGTATTGTTAAGATGGGTTTTATAATTGCACAATGGGAGCCATTGGTTCAGGAAGAGTGTAAATTAATTAATGGATAATAAATCTATAACAGGATATTGAAAGAGACTCAGAAGCATCCAGAATCATTAAGCTCAATGGCCAAGGGCAATTTCTGTAAACACACATGAAATATCCCTTGATACTACTAGAAAATACCTCTTTTTATAAAAAGATAGGAGGAATAAGTGTGGTATCTTTTACATGAGATGAGAGGGTCTGGGGAAAAGACAAATCAACCTGTCTTTTCAGGAGTGACCAGAGTCACTCGGAAATGTTAGGGCTTCTTACAAGAAACAGTGAAGAGGGCCCATTTTAAAGTACTTTTCTTTTTCTCCTTGTAAAAGATGAATGATATTTTTTGACTGATGATTGGTTCCAGGAACTAAAACTGTGGAACAGACTTGAAGGAGAGCTGGATGGGAGACACAAACCCAAACTTTAGAGGATGGGTGATGGGAGGAAAGGATTGCAATAACAAGAGTTTTCTGGAGTATGTTTGATTTTCAGAAAAGACAGGGGCTCTTGGGAGCAACCTTGGCTAGAGTTATCTCAACATCCTGACCCAGCCCTGGGGAAACTTGTAGTGGGTTAAAAACAAAAGGCAGCAGAGAGGTCAGCTTCAAAGGAGCCCAATAGCATTGTGATACCTGTGGGGGAAGGATTCTCTCCAGACCCCCTGAGAGAAACTTCACCAATCACTAGGGTGAGGAGGTTACTTACGGTGGCTGTGGATGGCAGCCAGGTCAGCCTCCTGGGCACAAGCAAGAGCCACATCAGTCAATTAAGATCATGATCACGTCTACAAACACTCTATCTTCCTTCAGTAAGCATCTTCTAGTCATACTTTCTCCAGCTGTCCAAAGTTCCCATCTGCAATGAGGTTTTGAAAATCATACCCAAATGCAGTGTGTTTTGGTTTCTAAGAAATTTCCAGAGCTAGTTAGCCTCTAGGTGACACAAACTGCATTTATCTCCAAATCATCTGCTTTTGTCCTCTCCCAAACCCTGATTCAATATTTTTTAATTAATTCACTTTATTCTTTAGAGAAATTTCAGGTTTGCAGAAAAATTGATCAAAATGTACACAGAGTTCTCATACTGCCTCTATGCCCCCCCCACACACACTCTCTCTCTCTCTCACTTTTTCTCTCTCTCTCTCTCACAGTTCCCCCTATCATTATCCTCTTACATTAGTGTGGTAAATTTGTTACAATTGATAAACCAATATTAATACATTATTATTAACTAAAGTCCATAGTTTACATCAGGGTTCATTTTGGGGCTGTGCAGTTCAATGGGTTTTGACAAATGTATCATGACTTGTATCCACCATTATAATATCATACAAAATAATTTCACTCTCCTAAAAATGCTCTGTGCTCCACCTAGTCATCCCTCCTCTTTTCCTGTGAACCCCTGGAAAGCATTGAGCTTTTTACTGTGCCCATCAATTTGCCTTTCCCAGAATATCATATAGTTGGACTTGACCTATTCAGATTGGCTTCTTTTGCTTAGCAATATGCATTTAAGTTCCCTCCATATCTTTTCATGGCTTGGTAGTTCATTTCTGTTTGATGCTGAATAATATTCCATTGTATGGATGTATCACAGTTTATTTATCCATCCACCTACTGAAGGACATCTTAGTTGCTTCCAATTTTTGGCTATTATGAATAAAGCTGCTATAAACATTCATGTGCAGGTTTTTGAGTGGACATAATTTTCCAACTCATTTGGGTAAATACCAAGGAGCATGATTGCTGGATCATATGGTAAGAGTATGTTTAGTTTTGTAAGAAACCACCAAACTGTCTTCCAAAGTGGCTGTGCTATTTTGTATTCCCACCATCAATGAATCAGAGTTCCTGTTGTTCCACAACTTTGTCAGCATTTGGTATTGTCAGTGATTGGATTTGGGCCATTTTAACAAGTGTTCAGGGTATCTCATTGTTTAATTTGTAATTTTCTAATGACATATGATGCTGAGTATCTTTTCACATGTTCATTTGTCACGTGTATATCTTCTCTGGTGAGGTTTCTGTAAGGGTCTTTGGCTTATTTTTTAATCAAGCTGTTTAGTTCCTTATTGTTGAGTTTTAAGAACTCTTTGTATATTTTGGATAATAGTCTTTTATCAGATACATAATTGGCAAATATTTTCTCTCAGTTGTGGGTTGTCTTTTCATTCTCCTAATAGTATCTTTCAAAGAGCAGATTTTTTAATTTTAATGAAGTCCTGTTTATCAATTTTTTTTCATGGATTGTCCTTTTTGGTGTTGTATCTAAAAACTCATCACCACACCCAAGGGCACCTAAACTTTCTCCTATATCATCTTCTAGAAATTTTATAGTTTTATGTTTTACTTTTGGGTCTATGGTCCATTTTAAGTTAATTTTTGTTAAAGGCATAAGGCTTGTGTCTATATTATTTTTTTTGCATGTGGATGTTGTTATTTCAGCATCGTTTGTTGAAAAGACCATCATTTCTCCATTGAATTGTCTTTGCTCATTTGTCAAAGATCAGTTGACTATATTTCTGGGAGTCTAATCCCAGACTCTCTATTCTGTTCTATTGATCTATTTGTCTATTCTTTTACTAATACCAATTTTGTCTTGATTACTGTAGCTTTATAGAAAGTCTAGAAGTTGCATAGTATCAGTCCTCCAGCTTTGTTCTTCTGTATCAATATTGTGTTGGTTATTCTGGGTCTTTTGCATTTCCAAGTAAACTTGATAGTTTTTGTCAGTATTCACAAAATAACGTGCTGGGATTTTGACTGGGATTACATTGAATCTATAGACCAAGCTGGGAAGAACTGACATCTTGAGTTTTCACATCCATGAACATGGACTATCTTTCCATTTACTTAGATCTTTTTAAATTTCTTTCATCAGAGTTTTGTAGTTTTCCTCATATAAATCTTGTGTATATTTTGTTACATTTATACCTAAGAATTTCTCTTTTTTTGTATTAATATAAATGGTGTTCTGTTTTTAATTTCAAATTCCAATTGCTCATTTTTGGTACATAGGAAAGCAATTGACTTTTGTATATTAACCTTGTATACTACAACCTTGCTATAATCCTTTTTAGTTTCAGGAGGTTTTTATTTGTTTGTGGGGAGGGGTTGTCAATCTATGAGATTTTCTGCATAAACAATCATGTCATCTGCAAACAAAAACAGTTTTATTTCTTCTTCCCCAATCTGTATATATTTTATTTCCTTTTCTTGTGTTTTTGCACATCATATATTGTTTATTTCTTTCTGAATTTTTTAATAGCCATGTCTTTATTGTTGATTATTGGTTACTGCTTATGAACAATTTGATTTAATTCAATTTGACTTGATTTAATGTGTTTAATTTTACTTAATGGGTTTATAAAGCAACGCTTACACTTTAGTAACTGAGTTTCAATAACTGTAGTAAACCAGCATCTCTGGGGGTGAGTGATGTGTCAGGAAAATTACAAACTGAAATTCTCACATTCCTGTAAGGTTGGTCCAAAAGATAGCTGGAGAGGCACATTTGTAAAAGAGATTCAGTTCTATGAGAAACATTTTATACTTTATCGAGATAAATAATTTATTGTTTATTTATTCTAAATATTGGGTTGGCCAAAAAGTTCATTCCGGTTTTTCCATAAAATGTTACAGAACTTTTGGCCAACCCAGTAGATAATCTGATAATTAATGATATCTGATAATCACTTTCTGCAGGTGAAAATCCCAGAACACAATGTCTCCTCTTTAAAAACAATTGCAAATTTTACTTTTACTTATATGATAAAATTCAACCAAATTGCATTCATGTGAATGAAATACCACATGTCTATAGGCAACAATCAAAAGTTAACTTTTCCATATTAGAGGAAGTGAGTGTTCTTAAAGTCCAGCAAGATCTGGTATAGGCAACTGCTTAATCTGCTTTAACCTAGGACTGCCTCTATGTGTGCATGTGTATGTGTGTGTGTGTGTGTAGCCATCTTAATAACCTTCTCTATAAGGCTCTTCCTCTACACAGAGAATCTGACTAACCTTCTGCATCCTTCAAAGCTACAAGCTAATGCTTATTTTTATACACCTGTAAAATGCACAAATTTTCTCTTCCTAAAGTGTGATAGTTAATAGAGGCACTTTACTGTTGAGGCTGTATGTAAGACAGGACTTGCGATAAATAGCACAGTTGAAAAAAATGCATGTAATTGTTAAGGAGAGTACAGCTACTCCTGAAATCAGAAAAAGGAAGTAAACTGTGTTTCTTCCTCAAAGGGACAGATCTGGAGAGTCCTGCTACTATCTCAAATAATCTACTTGCAAATTTCAAAACAAAAGACACAAGGAAGTTACAGGCTGTCTCTTTGATTTACAACTTCCCCCCAACCAGAGCTGGTACTTACACTGCTATGTCTGAAACTGATCTGTGCGGGAAGGTGTCAGAGGGATGGCCAGCCAACTGGTACATTGCTGCCAAGTCAGCTGATGCCACAGACTGGTATGGGACCCTGGTCAAGTAACCCATAGTATCTACCTGAAGGAGTTATTGTGCAGAGGTGGAGAGCAGTGGGGGGAGAAGGGGAGAGGAGGAGAAAATTATGGAAATACATTTTGAAAATCCAAAGTGCAGTTGAAATTCCAGTCTTAATGAAAAACAGTAACAGGCTCTGCTAAATACCCACAAAGGCCTGCTAAAAATATGTGAAGTTCATCCAGAGTTCAAATCTCAGAATTATTTTTATTTCCCAGCTTAGGCCTATCAAAACTGCCATGAAGCCTTTAGCTGTTTTAGTGAGAAAACAATCTGTCCTTGCAAACTAACCAACATGTTCTTACACCACAAAATGAAGCCAGAAGTGAAAGAAACTTGACAAATCTCTCCTTGCCATTTTACTGAGGTTTAAGAGCACTGAGTTTGGAGTCAGCGAATATAAATTTGAACTTATTAGCTTCTTGACAACCTCACTGAGCTTCAATTTCTTAACCTTTAAAGTGGATTATACATAGGCCACTATACTGCGTGGAATAGGAAAAATTCAAAATCGCTTTCTTTCCACTGTTACATTACTGATTTGAATCATGTGTAAGTCCTCTTTATGGTCAGAGTTACAATGTAGCTGAACCATAGCTGCTTCCCACTGACCCACAACACACGAAAGCTAAGACATTGAAAGGGAAGAAAATGTTTAATTTGGAAACCAAATATCTTTGAGACACTAATCCAGATGTAAACTGAAATCACACTGTCCTCTGAAATTGATATGAAAGTATGTCGAGCCCTACCCCTCATTCAGTGGGAAGTTTATTGCTCTACTTAAGATTTCTACAAAATCTCAAGGGCTTGTGTTTTTGTGGTTATTTCTGGCTTCACGTCCCTGATTTCACCACACATCGAAACTCACTTGAGGCTCACCTCCCCTCAAAGGTTTGAAGATGCATAATATTTTACAATAACAAAAGCAACTGAATGTACACTACAAGGCATCCTGTGCTGAAAGGCATCTTGCCCCTGGTCTTTTTCCAAAGGAACCAGCCTCCTTCCTACAACCCAGTTCCCTCTCCCTGTCCATACCCTCCTGCATCAAGAGTCCCCTCACCTGATTTGCAGAGAGATTTATCTCTCTACACCCTACTTGGTGCTGGTCCTTCTTTGGCTCATCCAGAGACACCCTGATGGGTTCTGTTAGGCAGAGAGCCATCCACTTGGAGCCCCAGGGCCCCTAGCAGAGGCTGAGATTTTATTCTTTCCTTCTCTGCACTGCTCCCTTCAGCAGTCTCTGTAAATTGAAGGAAGTAGTATAGAGATTTATTTTCCCACTAATACATGTTATTAATCCCCAAACGCCTAAGACAGACCTGACAATTTAAGGATTTTTTAAATGAGTATGTACTTTGAGCAGTTTTATGTTTATAGAAAAGTTAATCAGAGTGTACAGAGAGTTTTCACACACCCCTCTACCCTCTCCCCTTCACACACCCACACTTTCTTATTCTTAACGTCTTGCATTAGTGTGGGAAACATGTTACAATTGATGAACCAATATTGATACATTATTATTAACTGCAGTCTATAGTTTACATTAGGGTTTACTTTGTTTTATACATTCAATGAGTTTTCACAAATGTACAATGACATGTGTCCATCAATACTGTATCACACTGTCCTACATTTCATTGTCCTAAAAATACCTTGTGCTCCATCTATCCATTCCTCCTTTCCTTCCCCACAAAGCCCCTGACAAACATTGATAACAAGATAACATAGCTAGTAAGGGGTGAAGTCATTGAGTATTGGACTCAAAAGTTAGTGCTTTTAACCACTGTCCCACCTGTCCTTTTTCTTTAGGCATCACTCACAGAAGAAAGGAAAATGGCTTTCTCAAATTAGATTTTAACTTGCATTAATATGAAACTATTCTGTGTTAATTATCTTCACTGTCAGACATGGTATCTTTATGTGCTGAGGCAGTCTGTGCTTATCTGTGTCAAAAGGAATAAATGATAGCAACTGTGCTCAATGAAGTATTATTTTCTGGTCACCAGTGCTCAGAAAGAACCCTTGAGATGAACAACCAAATAAATGTACATAAGTTGTAAACCTTCAGAAAAGATTATGTTTGAAATTTAACCCACTATCTGGGGGGGTGGGGTGGGTAGAAAACATATAAGACTTTAACTCCACATTAATATAAACTACAAATAAAGCACATTAAATTAGAATTTCCAGTTCAATATAGATATGAATGGTAAATAAGGGAAAGCAAGTAACTCTAAATGAAGAAAGCGCTCCACTGCATACCACTTGCTTGGTACAGCCAGATGCCTCCAATCATCTTCATCTTTAATTTTTGAGAGCAAATTTCTGCTGCACTATAAATCATTGATGGTAATGTTTGCATGTGGCTGGCTTGGTTACTCTTTTGGCATTTGTTTTCCTACTTCTCAGTCATTATTTTGCAGAGATGATCTGCAAATGGTGCACCCAGTCAAGTCTGGTCTCTGAGGATAGCAGTCTACAGGGCCCAACACAGACCATGGAAACTTTGACAAGCGTGGTATTAGAGGAATAGTGGAGGCCAGACTGGAAAGGGTTAGGAGAGGTAAAGGACTGAGAAAATAGGTTCATGGAGGACAGACTGTTTAATGAATAAGTTTGGCTGTGAAGGACCTGAGCATGTTAAAAGTCTGTAGAACAGAAGCCAGTAAATAAAAGTCAGTAAACAAAAGCCAGTAAGTCTTTCAGCCAGTAAAAGTCTGTAGAACAGAACCCAGTAAGAGAGAGCAAGCAAAGGTAAAGGAGAAAGAAAAAAATAGCTACAGTTCCTGGGGTCCTAGGAGGTGGGAGGGAATGTTGCCCTTAGGGCACTGCTGAAAACCCATCACAGCTGGAGAAGGTTAGGAAAACTCTCTACTCCAGGGGGAAGGGAAGGGATATATGATGGAGCTAGAACTACAACTGGGGGAGGGGGAGGGGGAGGAGTCCTGGAAAGGAGACATCCCGAGACCCAGGGATATAGTACCTGCTGAGACTGAAGCTGAATCAGAGGAACAGAAAACTCCCCTCACCTTCCCTACAAGGCTGGCAAATACTGAATAACAAGGAACAGTGAGACACCATTGGGAAAGTTGCAAGAGCATGGAAACAGGCTATCTGTGAGTACAGTGCAAAGGGAAAACCTAAGGCAGAGGTTGGAGCAGACATTGTGAAAACCCTCTGAAAAACCAGTCCCACCAGAAACACAAGGGATCCCTAGAGGCATTTGAAACCTGGTGCAAAAGCAAACCCCAGATCTTAATTCCTAACTAGATTAATTCAAATCTCCACACTAAAGGCCCAGCAGAAGGAAAGATATGCCCATTTCCAGGTATAAAACTCTCTGCCTCAGCATCTTCTGTCTTATAGCTTTCAACAAAAAATTATAGAAAAGGCAAGAAAAAAACAACACACTGCCAAGAGACAAAGCAATATTGGAACTGGAAATTTAACGATTAAGATGTTAAAACCTCTACTAGAAAAGATGGTAAACATGAAAGATCAGATGGGGACTTCACTGGAGAGGTAGAAACCATAAAAAATAAAAAAGAGAATTCTTGGGGGTGGGGGTGGATAAATCCTGAGGATTGTTTGTAGGAACAAAAGTAAAAGGTGAGGAAGAACAAGAAGTCAGATGACTGTGATACTATTTACTGAGGTAGAAAATATAGAAATTCTAGTTTGGGGAGGAATGTTCATTATTTCAGATTTGGACAATTTGAGTTTAAGGAATTGGTGGAACATCCAAGTGTGTATATTCAATCAAGGGTAAACAGAGATGTAGAGTTCATGAGAGACATCTGGGCTGGATCAGCAGGATACAGATTGTTGTATGAATCATTGGAATGGATAATCTCTCTCAAAGAGATTGTGTGCATTGAGAATAGAAGAGAGTCAAGACTGAAAACACTGGGAAAACCAGCCTTTGAGGAGTGGGCAGAGGAAGAGGAGCCCACCAAGGAGACCAAGAAGGAGCAGGAAGAACAGCAACAAAGGATGTCCACAGTGTAAAATGCTGCAGAGAAGTCAGTAAGATAAGAGAGCACTCTATTTGGCAACAACAATGTCACTGATAAGCTAGAGAGTGTGGTAAAATGAGAGATAGAAAGTGAGTTGGGTGAACAAATGGAAGCAGAGACAGCAAGAGAAAATACCTCTTTCAAGAAGCTGGGCTATAAAGGTTAGGAAAGAAATAAGGTGGTACCTGGATGGAGATAGCTCATTCTCCATAGGAAGGATTTCTTTGCAGAGGAATCAGCTTGAACATACTGAAGTGCTGATGTGAAGGATCCAGTTTGAAGAAACAGGGGAAAGAGAGGGAACTTAACTGATAAGTGGCTTCACTGAAGAGATCAGTGTCAACTGGCTCCTTTTCACGCTCTCAGCATTTATTTGGTGTATATTACGTAGTAGGAAATATGTCACTGAATAAGACACTGTCCTTGCCTTCAAGGAATTTATGGCCTACATAGGCATACAGACCAAAAAATAAACAAAACAATTGCTATATCGCAAGATACGAGCTACGGGTTAATCATAGGGGGCTATAAGAGCGTGTAGGGAGGCTACCTAATTCAGTTTTAAGAGGTCAAAGACAATTTCCAAAAGCCAGAAAAATGTAAGGTAGTAGGAAGGAATCACCTGATTTCTAAACAAAGTGTACAGTTTATGATGTTCAAGAGGCTACAGAGAGCACTGATCATTCTAGAAAACAAATTTAGTGCTTCTTTTCATAAATGTTCATTGCACTTACCATTTTTGCTTCTTGTCACTTATTTCAACTGTAATGAATGAACAATGTGTGTAATTATTTGTTTTATGTTTCTCTCCCCTACTGGACCTAAGTCGCCAAAAGGCAGGGACCACAACTGTATTGTTTGCACAGGTATATAGTAGTCTTGCGATAAACTATTGGAACCAAAAATGTAATAATTATGTCTCCCCTTATCTCTGTGGGGAGAGTCAGAAGAAGAAATCATTGGAATGTGTTCCACTTGGAAGCAAAGCACGTTAAAACCAACTGTATCTGATTCTTGACTGCAGGCTCTGACATGGTTTCTTTGCAGATGAAGGCTGGTCCCGCTGCCAACAACCCACGTGATGCGCATGCATCAAGTTGGGGTCTATTTTTAGCTACAGCAAATTACCATTCCTTTATGCTTTTAGATTTTCATCTCTGCAATGAGTTCTCTTGTTCTTACATTTTTCAGCATCAAGACTGACTTCTTTCATGAAGAAAGAAGATAGTCTTTAAGACAAAGCATTTCTCCTTTCATCTCCACCCCAGCTTGGAAGTTCAAAGAGATTTTGGAGGGCTGCTTCTTGCTATTCCTGAGAGTAGGGATGGTCCTTCCATACTTTTTGTAATGACACTGCAGACTCAAACTGGTGTGGGGGAAACTCAGTCCAAAGAAAACAAAATGAAGATTTGACCGTGAGTCTAGTCAGAGACATAGTGTTCCATGCAATTCTATCCAATTGGTTAATAAGAAACTGACATTGTATAATTATAGATTTTTTTTTACTATATTTGTAAAAAGGTCGTGTCATATAAAAATGAGCTACAAGCTCCCACAAAAAAATGCAGTTTATATAATGTCTTGAAGATGTCTTCAAGGTCAGGTAGCTTTCTGGGTTAACAGATGTTGTAGTGCTGTTGGCAAAGTTGTCAGCTGAAAGGTGGTGTCAGCACAGAGGAGGGATCTCACTGTGAGAATCCCGTTTTTGGGGGGCAGGGAGTAGAAGACAATAGGGAACCTGAATACCAGGTAGGCTGAGGTGGGGAGAGGACATGTAGCTTTTTAAGTATTTTTGAGGTATAATTTTATATTTTTAAAATACTGTTTTGTAATACAACACTAAAAATTAAAACTTGGTATACATTTCTTGATTAATAAGGATACGGAGAAAAGGTTTTGGAATCACTAAGAGGCCAAAGATTTTTATCTTTAGTCAAGGAGGGCAAAAGTCTGAAAAACCCAGTCATAAGATTGTCCCCAAGTAAGAAAAGAAATATGTTTGGTTCAGTACCATCTTCCCTTCCTATTTTACCTCACTTTACCTCACCTTGTCTCCTTTTCCCTGTGTTAACTTTTTCTTTGTAGTCAAACACACCATACACAGTCCTGCTTCCATGTCTGTGGTAGGCAGAATAATGCCCCCTCCAAATATGTCACGTCCTAATCCCCAGAACCTATGATCATGTTACTTTATGTGATAAAAATGACTTTGTATTCAGGTTAAAATTAAGGACCTTGAGATGGGTGATTATCCTGGATTATCTGGATGGATCCAATCTAGTCTCATAAATCCTTGAAAAGTGCAAGAAGGCTGAAAGGTCAGAAGACACAGAAAGGATTCACCCCACCATTGATGGCTTTGAAGGTGGAGGGAGGAGACCATGAGCCTGGGAAAGCAGCAGCTTCTAGGAGCTGGGAATCATCCTCAGTTTATAGCCAGAAAGAAAACATGGACCTCAGTCCTACAACCAAATGGAGCTGAATCCTGCCAACAACCCAAATAAGCAGGAAATAGATTCTCCCTTACAACCTCCGAAAGAAACACAGCCTGCCAACATTTTGGAGGATCCAGTTTGAAGAAACAGGGGAGAGAGAGGGAACTTAACTGATAAATGGTGTAAGACCATAATGAACTTCTGACCTACAAAACTGTAAAATAATAAATTTTTGTTACTTTAAACCATAAATGTTCTTGCAATTTATGATACAACAATAAAAACCTAATACAATGTCTTTGCTCCTACCTTTCTCTGTGTTTACAATGCCCTTTCCTCTCCTACATTCTTCCAAATCCCACATCCTCAGTGAAGCAATCCTGACTTCACTCCCTACTCTGTTCTATGTGTTGGTACATATATTTATGTAGGGCAACTAGTTATTTCTTCATGCTTATGCTCTAACTCTATAATGAGATTGTAAGAACCAAACCTTAGGAACATGGATGATGTATTAATAATTGCAGTCCATTGCAAAAATGGCCACAAATCCTTTCCTTCCACTGTCTTGCAATGTGACTTTGAAGATATTCCCATCAAAAGATGGATTACATTCCTCCACACCTTGAATCTGGGTTGGTCCTGTAACCTGCTTTGATCAATGTAGATTAGCAAATGTAGAAGGAGAAAGTTGACTCTGAGACCACCATCAAATGAATGAGCCTGGACTAGCCCAGTCAGCTAGCCCAACTGCTAGCCCAGCCAAGAGCCGATCAAATGTCAGACAGGTGTGTATGAACCACCGACCACCACTCACTGCAGACTCAAGGGTGGGTTTAGCTGAAATCAGCAGAAGAACCACCCAGATGACCCATCCAAATTTCTGACCCACTGATTCCTGAGCTAATTAATGATTGTTGTTTAAAGTCAATGGTTGGGGGTAGTTTATTAAACAGCAAAAGCTAACACATATAACTCAATGCTTTGCATTGACCTATTTGTGAATAATTTTTGATGGTACTCACAAAGATGATGATGACAATGACAATAACAACAATGACAAAGATTAAAGAAAGCCACATTCATTCCTAGTAAAACAAGAAGGTAAGTGGCATCATTTCCATATCTCAATACCAGGAAATTTCAGTGCTTATAAATTGAAGAGTTTCAAAATTTTGTTCAAGTAAATTGGAAAACATAGTGTCTATAGATTTTAGGTTTATTGGTCTGTTATTGGTCTCCAACAAATCCAAAATAGTTCTTAACCTAGCTTTTCTATTGGTAACTTTTAGTGTTTCAATCTATTTCCCATTGTGTCAGAACATTGGGAGGAGACAGAGAGTCACTCTGCTGCCTCAGTTCTGAACGTACAAGCAGACTTTGGTTAAAATCTGCAAGGGACTTTGTCACATGAAAAAAACTCAACCAAGAATTTTCATCAAATGTAGCTTTTACCCAGTAGCCAATAAATAGCTTATTTCTCATCCAAATAGTCTTCTCTAAAATCTGCAAACACAAAGTAGTGTGCAATTCAGGACCTAGGGGAAGGAACAGTGACCCCACAGGAGACTGAACCAGACTTACCTGCCAGTGTTGGAGGGTGTCCTGCAGAGGCAGGGGGTGGCTGTGGCTCACTGTGAGGACAAGGACACTGACAGCAGAAGTTCTGGGAAGTACTCCTTGGTGTGAGCCCTCCCAGAGTTCACCATTAACACCGCCAAAGACTACAGGTAGGCTCCAGTGTTGGGTTGCCTCAGGCCAAACAACCAACAGGAAGGGAACCCAGCCCTACCCATTATCAGTCAAGTAGATTAAAGTTTTACTGAGCTCTGCTTACTAGAGCAACAGCAAACTCTACCCACCACCAGTCCCTCCCATCAGAAAACTTGCACAAGCCTCTTAGATAGCCTCATCCACCAGAGGGCAGACAGCAGAAGCAAGAAAAACTACAATCCTGCAGCCTGTGGAACAAAACCCACATTCACAGAAAGATAGACAACATGAAAAGGCAGACGACTATGTACCAGATGAAGGAACAAGCCAAAAGCCCAGAAAAACAACTTAACGAAGTGGAGATAGGCAACCTTCCAGAAAAAGAATTCAGAATAATGATAGTGAAGATGATCCAGGACCTAGGAAAAAGAACGGAGGCAAAGATCGACAAGATGCAAGAAATGTTTAACAAAGATCTAGAAGAATTAAAGAACAAACAAACAGAGATGAACAATACAATAACTGAAATGAAAACTACACTAGAAGGAATCAATAGCAGAATAACTGAGGCAGAAGAATGGATAAGTGACCTGGAAGACAGAATGGTGGAATTCACTGCTGCAGAACAGAATAAAGAAAAAAGAATGAAAAGAAATGAAGACAGTCTAAGAGACCTCTGGGACAACATGAAATGCAGCCACATTCACATTATAGGGGTCTCAAAGGAGAACAGAGAGAGAAAGGACCAGAGAAAATATTTGAAGAGATTATAGTCGAAAACTTCCGTAACATGGGAAAGGAAATAGCCACCCAAGTCCAGGAAGTGCAGAGAGTCCCATACAGGATAAATCCAAGGAGAAACATGCCGAGACACATAGAAATCAAATTGGCAAAAATTAAATACAAAGAAAAATTATTGAAAGCAGCAAGGTAAAATGACAAATAACATACAAGGGAACTCCCATAAGGTTAACAGCTGATTTCTCAGCAGAAACTCTACAAATCAGAAGGGAGTGGCATGATATACTTAAGGTGATGAAAGGGAAGAACCTACAACCAAGATTACTCTACCCGGCAAGGATCTCATTCAGATTCAATGGAGAAATCAAAAGCTTTACAGACAAGCAAAAGCTAAGAGAATTCAGCATCACCAAACCAGCTCTACAACAAATGCTAAAGGAACTTCTCTAAGTGGGAAACACAAGAGAAGAAAAGGACCTACAAAAACAAACCCATAACAATTAAGAAAATGGTAATAGGAACATACATATC
>NC_041217.1:95203494-95203804 GCF_002837175.3 Physeter macrocephalus
ACAGATCATCCAAACAGAAAATTAATAAGGAAACACAAGCTTTAAATGACACAATAGACCAGAGAGATTAATTGTTATTTATAGGACATTCCATCCAAAAACAGCAGATTACACTTTCTTCTCAAGTGCGCACAGAACATTCTCCAGGATAGGTCACCTCTTGAGTCACAAATCAAGCCTCAGTAAATTTAAGAAAGTTGAAATCATAACAAGCATCTTTTCAGACCACAATGCTATGAGATTAGAAATGAATTACAGGGAAAAAAACATAAAATACACAAACACATGGAGGCTAAACACTACATTACTA
>NC_041217.1:95204672-95225588 GCF_002837175.3 Physeter macrocephalus
AACTCTATGCCAATAAAATGGACAACTTGGAAGAAATGGAAAAATTCTTAGAAAGGTATAACCTACCAAGACTGAACCAGGAAGAAACAGAGAATGTGAACACACCAATCACAAATAATGAAATTGAAACTATGATTTAAAATCTTCCAACAAACAAAAGTCCAGGACCAGATGGCTTCACAGGTGAATTCTATCAAACATTTAGAGAAGAGCTAACACCCATCCTTCTCAAACTCTTCCAAAAAATTGCAGAGGAAGGAACACTCCCAAACTCATTCTATGAGGCCACCATTACCCTGATACCAAACCCAGACAAAGATACTACAAAAAAAGAAAATTACAGACCAATATCACTCATTAATATAGATGCAAAATTCCTCAACAAAATACTAGCAAACAGAATCCAACAACACCTAAAAAGTATCATACACCATGATCAAGTGGGATTTATCCCAGAGATGCAAGGATTCTGCAATATACACAAATCAATCAATGTGATAAACCATATTAACAAATTGAAGAAGAAAATGTATATGATCATCTCAATAGATGCAGAAAAAGCTTTTGGCAAAATTCAACACCCATTTACAATAAAAACTCTCCAGAGGGCTTCCCTTGTGGCGCAGTGGTTGAGAGTCCGCCTGCCGATGCAGGGGACATGGGTTCGTGCCCTGGTCCGGGAAGATCCCACATGCCGCAGAGCGGCTGGGCCCGTGAGCCATGGTCGCTGGGCCTGCATGTCCGGAGCCTGTGCTCCACACGGGAGAGGTCACAACAGTGAGAGGCCCACGTACCGAAAAAAAAAAAAAAAAAAAAACTCTCCAGAAAGTGGGCATAGAGGAAACCAACCTCAACATAATAAAGGCCACATACGAGAAATACACAGCAAACATCATTCTCATTGGTGAAAATCTGGAAGCATTTCCTCTAAGCTCAGGAACAAGACAAGGATGTCCACTCTCACCACTATTATTCAACGTAGCTTTGGAAGTCCTAGCCATGGCAATCAGAGAAGAAAAGGAAATAAAAGGAATACAAATTGGAAAGAAGAAGTAAAACTGTCACTGTTTGCAGATGACATGTTACTATACATAGAGAATCCTAAATATGCCACCAGAAAACTACTAGAGCTAATCATTGAATTTGGTAAAGTTGCAGGATATAAAATTAATGCACAGAAATCTCTTGCATTCCTATACACTAATGATGAAAAATCTGACAGAGAAATTAAGGAAACACTTCCATTTACCATTGCAACAAAAAGGAGACAAAAGACCTGTATGCAGAAAACTATAAGACACTGATGAAAGAAATTAAAGATGATACCAACAGATGGAGAGATATACCATGTTCTTGGATTGGAAGAATCAATATTGTGAAAATGACTATACTACTCAAAGCAATCTACAGATCCAATGCAATCCCTATCAAAGTACCAATGGCATGTTTTACAGAGCTAGAACAAAGAATCTTAAAATTTGTATGGAGACACAAAAGACCCCGAATAGCCAAAGCAGTCTTGAGGGAAAAAAGCGGAGCTGGAGGAATCAGACTCCCTGACTTCAGACTATACTACAAAGCTACAGTCATCAAGACAATATGGTACTGGCACAAAAACAGAAATATAGATCAATGGAACAAGATAGAAAGCCCAGAGATAAACCCACACACCTATGGTCAACTAGTCTATGACAAAGGAGGCAAAGATACACAATGGAGAAAAGACAGTCTCTTCAATAAGTGGTGCTGGGAAAAGTGGACAGCTACATGTAAAAGAATGAAATTAGAGCACTCCCTAACCCCATACACAAAACTAAACTCAAAATGGATTAGAGACCTTAATGTAAGACTGGACACTATAAAACTCTTAGAGGAAAACATAGGAATACCATTGCAACAAAAAATATAAAGTACCTAGGAATACACCTACCTAGGAAGACAAAAGACCTGTATGCAGAGAACTATAAAACAGTGATGAAAGAAATTAAAGATGAGACCAACAGATGGAGAGATATACCATGTAAAAAGGAAAATAAACAAATGGGACTTCATGAAACTTAAAAGCTTTTGCACAGCAAAGGAAACCATAAATGAGACGAAAAGACAACCCTCAGAATGGGAGAACATATTTGCAAACGCATCAACGGACAAAGGATTAATCTCTAAAATATATAAATAGCTCATGCAGCTCAATATTAAAGAAACAAACAACCCAATCCAAAAATGGGCAGAAGATCTAAGTAGACATTTCTCCAAAGAAGACATACAGATGGCCAAGAAGCACATGAATATCTGCTCAACATCACTAATTATTAGAGAAATGCAAATCAAAACTACAATGAGGTATCACCTCACACCAGTTAGAATGGGCATCATCAGAAAATCTACAAACAAGAAATTCTGGAGAGGGTGTAGAGAAAAGGGAACCCTCTTGCACTGTTGGTGGGAATGTAAATTGATACAGCCACTATGGAGAAGAGTATGGAGGTTCCTTAAAAAACTAAACGTAGAACTACCACACAACCCAGCAATCCCACCACTGGGCACATACCCAGAGAAAACCATAATTCAAAAAGACACATGCACCCCAATGTTCATTTCAGCACTATTTACAATAGCCAGGTCATGGAAGCAACCTAAATACCCATCGACAGACAACTGGATAAAGAAAATGTGGTACATATATACAATGGAATATTACTCAGCCATAAAAAGGAACAAAATTGGGTCATTTGTAGACACATGGATGGATCTAGAGACTGTCATACAGAGTGAAGTAAGTCAGAAAGAGAAAAACGAATATCGCATATTAACACATATATGTGGAACCTAGAAAAATGGTACAGACGAACCAGTTTGCAGGGCAGAAATTGAGACACAGATGTAGAGAACAGACGTATGGACACCAGGGGGGAAAGCGGCGTGTGGGTGGGGGTGGTAATGTGATGAATTGGGAGATTGGGATTGACATGTAAACACTGATGTGTATAAAATGGATGACTAATAAGAACCTGCTGTATAAAAATAAAATAAAATAAAATTCAAATATTCCAAAAATAAATAAATAAAGTGAGACTTAAAAAAAAAAAACAAAAAAAACCAAGTAGGACTTGCACTTTTTTAAGAAGCATTATATTTGTAAGGGAAATCTCCATTTGTAAGGGCATCTCCCTCTCTGACTCTGTAATAGGTGGATGACCAAATCTCTAGAAACTTATCAATGGAATAGGCAAAGACTTAAATCTGTAACAAAATCATCCTTGTTTACGGTGCTTTTCCTGCAACCTCTCTTAACTGACTCTCCTCATGCTTGACTTCCTTTTATCTTTAGCTGAGGATGGTATTTAAGGTAAGGGCTTCAGCCATTTTGACAGGTTACTCAGTTTTCCTAGGTCTCTCCCATGTATGTGTACATTATTAAATTTTGATCTTCTCCTGTTTAAAAAAAAAAAAGGCATCAGAAACAAGGCAGAGACACCAAGAATGTCTTTGTTGCATATTGTTGCATAGAGGCAAAGAATGTTGCATATTCATGTCCCTGTGCCCAAGGAGGAACATCCCTGGTCACCTAGGCTTGCTCCTCTGTTAGCTGGTGTGGGTAAGGTTTTTGGCAAAGGCAGTCCTTCTCACTAATTATTTAAAATATTATAAGCCCAGAGCAAGAAAGATTTTGTCACCTCCAAGTAAAAGAAGAGATATTATATAATCTTAGAAATTTGATTTCAAGGCATCTCAGAGTTGCTCTGATAAAACTTCCCACACAGTACAGACATTCTTTCCAGAGCTAGTCCTCCACACCCTACTTGAATTCCTCAAGTGTTAGGAAAGTCACAATTTCCTGAGACAGCCCATTCTATTTTAAGCACCTATTAAGACAAAGTTCTTTCTCATAATAAGCTGAAATCTATCTCCCACCCACTGAGCCAGATTTTCCCTCTAGAACCACACCCCTCACATGTTTTCTCCTTCCTCTACGGTTGGGTGCTGTGTTTGTTTACAAGGCCAGGCTTTAGAATCAGCTGGACTTGAGTTCAACTGCCAACTGTTTCCCTTGCCAGCTGCATGAACTTAGGCAAGCCTAACTCTTGAAGAATCAAAATTTTCAACTATAATACTGGAGTCATCATACCTGCCTTATAGGGTTGTGAAAATCAGAGAAGGTAATATACATAAAGTGCATGGCACAGCGTCTGACACATAGTATGTTACCAATAAATGGGATCTGGCTTTATTATTTTGCTTGACAGTCTTTCAGACATTTGCAAGCATCTTATTTTTCCGGATAGTCTTCTCCAAGCCAAGCATCTCCTTCAATTGTACTTCAGAATATGGCAAAAATTATTCTTTCCCAGATCTGGATACTACACTGGTTTACAGCTTAAGTTTGCATTTAGGGGCTAGTTTAAATTATACCTGGCTAACACTTCCTGATACAACTGGCAGTTTACCTATTCACAGAAACTGGGAGGCATTTCCTCTAATAAATAAAACTGGATAGAAAAGCAGCTCATCTGAGCAACTCTACTGGAAGCCTGCCTGTTCCTCCTGACTGCACCCTGGTTCAATATCACAGGTCTACACTTTTAGAGGAGAATGCCTTTTTCTCATTCGTCTGGTCTCCAGAGAAGTCACTTTTGCTAGTATTGCCCCATCTTTTAGTCTACCTCTTGGAGGTGAAGTGAGTTACCTAGTGGATAGGCAACATCCACTAGCCAAGTTTCTCATCCGAGTGCAACTAATCTAGCAAGGTCTTGAGCCCAAGAGATGTGGTATCTTTCTCCTTCCTCTCCACTTGGACTAGTGAGAGCCAGTTGACCTGCTTATTCCAAGGACTAGACTGGTAGGGAGGGCATTAGTAAGTCCATCTCGGCCCTCACATTAAGTTACATCCTCTAACTTAGCCTTTATCAATATAGAAGTGATATTGTGGTTCACCATTTGCACACTTTATGTTCTTATGTATCACATGGTCCAAAACTCAGTGAGTGAAGAGGGGCGCTATTTCCTGGCCACATCTAGACCTCAGTATGTTCTGACCATAATCTGGAAATAGTCCTACCACATGAGTGCTGATGTTCAAGGAAGACTGAGGACTGCTCTCACCTCTGCCTGCTCCACCCCCAGCAGGAGTTCTCTTTCTACAACCAGCCAGAGAGCCCCTATGAGAGGGACAGAAACAGAAGGAGACCTGGTAGGTTGTAGATTTTTACGTGCTCCATCTCTTCACTGTCAAGAAGCTAAGTAATAAGGGTCAGAGAAGATCCTATTTCAGTGCAACAGACTTAACAATAAATGACTTCTAGACACTAGAAATCGCACAAGGACCTACTCATTTTAACCTGCAGTCCAGCTGTAAGTTCTGAAAAAGAGATAAAATCCACCGAGTAAGTAGAGAGCAGCACAAATGGCAAACAATGAATCCTGTACATTGACAAGCACTGGATAGATTTCTCATGATAATATTTTTTTAATGCCAGATGTTCACAGCTCAGCTTCCTTTAGGGGTAGCTATGTGACCTACTTCTGACCTATGAGATGGGAGACATCTTTAGGGGAGTTCTTAGACTTTCCTCTCTCATGAAAAAGAGAGGCAAGCAAGCAGAAGCTTTTTCCCTCTCTTCTGCTATGGGTGCTGTCGTGTGATTATAGCAGCCATCTTGGAACCATCACCCAACAACACTGAGACTGATGAAGCAAAAGGATGCAAAGAACCTGGGCACTTGATGACATCAAGATGCTACTGAACAAATTCTGGAAACTACCTACAGACTTCTCAATTGTGTGATGATGAAACATCATCATTGTTTCAGCATTTTTAGTTAGGTAGTCTATTACTTGTAGTTGAACATATTCTAATTGTTACAGGGCCTAGGCCCCTCTTTATAACATCTTTCTTTTGCTTACACTTTTTAAATAGAGGTGAGTGTACTATTTACAATAGCCAGGACATGGAAGCAACCTAAGTGTCCATCGACAGATGAATGGATAATGAAGATGTGGCACATATATACAATGGAATATTACTCAGCCATAAAAAGAAATGAAATTGAGTTATCTGTAGTGAGGTGGATGGACCTAGAGTCCGTCATACAGAGTGAAGTAAGTCAGAAAGAGAAAAACAAATACCGTATGCTAACACACGTATATGGAATCTAAAAAAAAAAAAAATGGTTCTGAAGAACCTTGGGGCAGGATAGGAAGAAAGATGTAGACGTAGAAAATGGACTTGAGGACACAGGGAGGGGGAAGGGTAAGCTGGGACGAAGTGAGATAGTGGCATGGACATATATACACTACCAAATGTAAAATAGATAGCTAGTGGGAAGCAGCCGCATAGCACAGGGAGATCAGCTCGGTGCTTTGTGAACACCTTGAGGGCTGGGATATGGAGGGTGGGAGGGAGACGCAAGAGGGAGGGGAGAGGGAGGGGATATGAGGATATATGTATACATATAGCTGATTCACTTTGTTATACAAGCAACTAACACAACAATGTAAAGCAATTATACTCCAATAAAGATACTTTTTAAATTTAAAAATAAAAAACATAGGTGATATATAAATGTATGTCAATATATACTTTCTGGCTATAATTATGTACAATCAAACATACATAGGAAAAGAGGTTTTTTAAAGTAGATGAGTACAGTAAAATGCTAAGAGTGGTAATGAATAATTTCTTCTACATTTCTATATTTTACAAATTTGCTATGAAAACAGACATTAATCTGCACATAGAAAAACACACTTTATTTTCAAGAAATAAAACTTTCATAGGGGCAGATTTTTTTGTAGTAATATCAGAATTCAACTATGCCAACATTTCATAGAACTTTCATTTGGCTAAAAGCAGAGTATCCACCATAGCATTACTATACAAAGGAGGCTACGCACTTATCTACTACATGAGAATAGAAAAATGGGAAGTGGGCCTAATTTATACCAGGAAAGATTAAAAACTAAAGCACTTTCTGTTGAATAAAAATAGCAGGGGGCTGGGCTGGCTAGCTGATCTTCAGGGCTACCATCCAGTGAACTGACACGAAGTAAAGACATTCCCACAGTTGTTCCTCCCAGGATTTTAGCAAAATTGCATGACCATTGATTAGCAATGTTTAAGGCTTTTAGAAATCAAAAACACACAGCTTTACTATGCAAGACCCTGAGCAAAAAAGTTTATGTGTAATTACTGAATATATGTTCAGTAATTTGACCTTGAATTTAAAATAGTATTTAGGACTGAAACTTATTGTTGCTTTTGTCAGTGTGAACAGAGCTTGGATAACAGGAATATAAATCTCCCCCAAATGACAGCATGTGATTTATACACATGGCTCATAATCCCATACATTATTACTCTGGGATATCCTTTGGCAAAATATGAGTTGGGAGATAGGATTTATTCTCAGTCTGTTTCATTAAGAGGAAAATATATGTGCAAGGAAAGGATCAAATCTTTTTTCTCTCAAAATTACTGTCTTCAACTATAAACATATATTCATTATTTAGTATATTTCAGGTAACTGGTTACTAAAAGATAAAAGGCAGTATTTGCTCTACAAAAATAAAGAAATGAAAAATAAACCAAAAAAATCTTTCCTATCTAGTTTTGAAGATGACACACACAGTAAAACAGAGGGAGTACAAGGGAATATGTGGTACGATCAAAGAGGTGCAGTTCTGTTGGGGCAGAGCTTATGGCTGGGGGAGCTCTGATGAGTGGGGGAGAAACAAAGTGAGCCTTCCTGGAAGGAAGGATGAGGGTTGGGTAAGTGATGAGACACGAGGGGACTCCAGGAAGGTCCTTGAATGAACAAGTTACAGACACAGAACATGGGCCACGTTTAGAAGGCAGTGTAGAGACCAACTAGGCTATAGTGAAGGATGCAAGTAGGGGAGAGAGAGATTGGGGAAATTAGGGAACGGTCCCGTCATGGAGGGAATTCCACACTTAACTAAAAACTCCGATTTTGTCCTACAGTACAGTAGTTACCATCTCATGCTCTGGAGTCAAATGTTTTGCATCCCAGCACCACCATTTAAGTTGCCACATGACCTTAGGCACATTAATTATGTTTTTTCCTTTACTTTTTCTCTTCCTTCTTTCCTTCCTTCCTTCTCTCCTCCCTTCCTTCTTTTTTTTTCAAGTTTGACTTCACTTTCTTTAACTTTTCATTACAAAAAATTTCAAAGATACGTACAAGTGAACTGTGCAATACATCCCATGTACCCATTGTTCCCCTTCAATAACCTTTGACATCTGACCTCCCTTCTTTCATCTACACCGTTCCCACTCCCTCCCCACTATCCTCCTTACCTTTAGCACTAGGCCTGATGTAATTAAGCATCTGGGAAAACTCTATGTGTGGCGCCTGTTTAAGGGGTCCCTGCAGGTGGGAAGAGTTAGGAAAGGATACCCAAGGAGGAGCCATGTGAAAGCAGCATTGCCCTTAGGTTGGAGATACTGGGGTCCCAAGCTGTGTCTCATGCTTCAAAGGGCCTGCTCCCACCTGCCTCTCGCATCTCCCCTTCCCACACGGAAAGGGGTCCCAAGGAAATGTGCAAATCCAAAGCCTGTGCCTCTTTCAACAGGCCTGGTTCCTGGACCCCCAGAATTCCCTGCCTAAATGGCTTGAGGTCACTACCAGGACATGCACTACCCTGTATGTGCACCACTAGGCGCTGGCAAGGTGGCTGGTTGAGAGGTGGATGTGGGCAGAGCTTGGACCTGTGGGCTGAGTCCACGCACGGATGTGGAGGCCCCTCAGCACGCTGACTGCGAGAGGAGAGGCAGAAAGAAAGGCTTTGTTTCTGCAGACCAAGAGCTCTCGTCCGGAGATCCATTCTTGCCCCCATGCCCCACAAACAATAAGGGCAGCGCTTTAAAAGTGAGGAACATCTATAATTTTCCTCAACGTTCTTGAATTTAAATTTATGCTACTGATGCCCTTTGTCAGGTCAGCCCCTAGGACTGCCAAAGACTCAGATGAGCAGTGTCTGAGTACTTGGAAGAATGGAATAAAAGGTCACACGTGAAACAAGGAAGTTGGCCAATACAGTTGTCATCAGAAGAACAGAGTTGCATTAAACCAGGAGGCCAGGGCAGACCAACATTTCCTTGGTAACCAGATCTTTTCAAGGGCTTTCTCTATTAGAGAGTCAAAACCCTATAGTATTTAAAAAACAAAACAAAACAAACAAACTTATGGATGCTTCTGTACCTCTGTACAAAACAGAATTATTGTTTAAGCACAGATTTCATTTTGGAAGAAGGAAAGTGCTACAAGTAATACCTATTACATCCTAGAATTTAGCCATTAATGTACAAGGATGGTGCAGGGGGAGAGCGTGCTATATGTCTTAACAGGCATATACTTAAAGAAAAAAAGTAGAAAAGGCAAAGTAGGGCAGCCCAAAACAGCAATTAGGATTTTTCATTCTTGAGTGGATAATTTGTAGTTTCATTTAAATAGGAACACAATCTTCATTAACTTAATCTGTAAAAGCGGTAACTCCAACTCCCAGCTATTGCCCGAGTAAGGAAATTTTAGAAACATCATTGCTACTTCGAAATTAAAAGTGAATCAGGGGCTTCCCTGGTGGCACAGTGGTTGCGGGTCCGCCTGCCGGTGCAGGGGACGCGGGTTCGTGCCCCGGTCCTGGAGGATCCCACGTGCCGCGGAGCGGCTGGACCCATGGGCCATGGCCGCCGGGCCTGCACGCCCGGAGCCTGTGCTCCGCGAGGGGAGAGGCCACAGCGGTGAGAGGCCCGCGTGCCGCAAAAAAAAAAAAAAAAAAAAAGTGAATCAGTCCTGTGGAGTTAATTACCAGTAAATACAACCTGAAGTAGGTCTCCCACATGGCACTGAACCAGCATAAGGTGTTCTCAGTGTTAGCCAGAAACACTGCAAGGTATCAGATACTTGAAAAGCTAAGTTTATAGGCTTGGCAACCGTTTATAGGAATAGCGGGAAAAATCGTTAGTAGCATCCACAGTGAGAAACATGGATAAAGGCCTAATTAAAAGAAGACCTTTTTGATAGAGATTTAGACAAGCGTCCCCCAGCACCCCCCCCCCAAAAAAATTCAGCTCACTGTTGTTGCAGCCTATTCCCCAAATCAGTTATACTTACAAAAAGGAAATTACACCTATTTCTTTTCAATGCTGGCATATGGATCCTATTTAGTTATAAAAGGTAGAAATAATTTTAGAAACTAAAAGTGGAATTAAATAAAGCCAGAACAAAGAAATTACTTTCATCGCCATTGCTTCGGGATACAGTGTCATCTGCTTCAGCGTTCTCGAGGAGGTATGCAAGAAGATCAGAGACCGAAGAAAAAAACTCGGAGGAACAGTTGTCTGAACTTTAATTAAATATTTGAATCAAGAAAAATGGGAACAGATGAAACCTTAGTAAGAGAGAAATGGTGCATGCACAAAGGGGATAGATTAATAAAATGACTCCTGATCTATTATTGGTAATAAACACATTTGCTTTGTTTTGTTTTTCTACAAACATGTCAAGGTTTCCTGCAACTCCCATAATTATTCAAACGCACAAGTGTTCCCACTATCCTGGCTTACAAATGTCCAGGAGGCCAACAAAGCAAGCTGTTTTGGTTCCTGAATTACACAGTTAATTGAGGCTGTTCGGCCCCAGATTTGATGTAGTGAACAGTCAGAATTGCTGATAGCTGAGTATCTTATTACTTTACTCTCATTTTTATTTTCTAAAGTGATTTCACACAATTTTGCATTTCAAATATTTCTAAATAAATTTAGTAAACCAGAGATGAAAATGGCAAGCCTCAAATCATATGTTTTAGAACAGATTCCCATTTGAACTGTTCATTTTATATAACCGAGTTTATTACACCTTCTTTAACAGATATGATATTAATGGTAAGTGTCATGGTAATACATAAAAAACACTGTTACTGTCTAATGTGTGACTTGTCTAAACCCTAAAAAGAGCACAGGTGACTTTGCAGAGCCAAATCATATTATTGATCCATCTTGACTGTGGTTCATTTGCAAGATAAAGTCCCACCTGGGAGTCTTCTCATAAATTGGGTCAAGACAAGAAGAACTCTAGGTAGCCAGAAGTGTCTCTGTGTCTCTTTTCAAATAATTGATGGCCACTTCTTCTGGTGTGTGGAAGAAGTAAAATGTCCTTGTCAAATGGGTATTGCTCTAGTACCACATGCCCAATAAGTTCTAGCATCTAGGAGAGCATGCAATAGAGGTTAATATTAGCTATGCAGTCATGGTATTATTAGTGTTTAATTATATCATGTGCATTGAGATATTTTAAATGTTAAAGAGAAAACAGAAGGACTTATTCTCCTTAGCAACCATTAGAGTACAGAATGTTCACAGCTGCAATCACACTCATAAGGCAGGTAAATTGATGACAAAATGAGGGTAGCAACTAATGTGCATGCTATAGAAAACCTGAAAGTGGTACCTAAAATAGATAGCCCCCTTATGTTTTCCAAAATTCCATAGCTGGCTCAGACCATCAATCAGCACAATGGAAATCTGTCACTTTAACACTCAATGCCGATTTTCAGTCTTAGAAGTGCAAAGGGGAGGGATGTAAAATAATAAATCTGGGGTTTTTCCCCCTCACTGGCTAAGATGCTATCTCATTCGGGAGTGATTTTACGTTATAAAAGCTCTTTTTAAAATAAAGGGCTTAAGGTCTTAATGGCAACTCATACTGGTGTGCACATCTGTGGCTTCATTCTTCAGGTTAATATACAAAGGCTAAATTATAGCAGAAGCATCATCGAAGGTAGGTTACTTGCTAAAATGCTTCATAAATATTATTTCCTTCAATATTATTTCCTTTGGCTCATGCACACTCAACGCGCTTCATATATATTATAAGATGATGAAGGTGGGAATGGTAATTATGTTATCAAAGCTGTTTTTCCAAAATAGTGTTGAAAGAAATTAACCGGTTCTTTCAAAACGTCAGTGTGCAAGTTCCTGAAGTTTCCCGGTGTTCTGACTTGAGGATTTCTCCAAAACACGCAAACAAAGGGTAAAAATCAGGTGGCCGTCGAAAATGACTTCGCGGACCCCATGTATACGGAAACCTCGGTTCAGGTATCCCACTGGGGTCGAAGGCGAAATCTTCGCACCGATATATTATTGAGCTTAACCCGCAGGAGTCTTCGTTCAGGCAGGGGATGCTTTCCAAGATCGGGAGGCGGTGGTGCCCAAGGGCAATGGAAGCTGGGAATCTCCGCTTCCCGCCCGCCCTGCCCGGGTCACCAGTGCTGGCCTGCGGCGCGAGTGCCCAGCTGCGCCTGGGACACCGCAGGCATAGCCGTGGCGGCGGCGGCAGCGGCCGCCGCGTCGCCGACGCCAGGCAGGACGGAGCGCACGGAGCGGCGGAACTCCTCGTTCCTCCACGTGTAGAGCAGCGGGTTGAGCGCGGACAGAGCGCAGCACAAGAGCCAGCTGGCCGCCTGCACACCCCAGGGCACGGGCAGCGAGAAGCCGCTAGCCAGGCTCACCCACACCAGCGGCTGCGTGGCCAGCAAGAAGACGCAGCAGAGCAGCAGCACCGACAGGCCGCTGAGACGCCGCTGCGCCCGCCGCGGGTGCAGCGCTGGGGGCAGGGGCTGGGCCTGAGCCGGGTGCGCGGCACCACCCGGGCCTGGCGCGTGAGGCGCGCCCGGGAAGGCGGCGGCGGCGGCACAGCCGGGCAGCTGGTGCAGCAGGTGGAAGTTGAGGACGCTGACCCGCTTGACGCTGACGCGCACGCGGCGCACGATGCCCAGGTAGCAGTGCAGCAGCAGCGCCGTCTGCGCCAGCAGCGCCGCGGCGGCCAGCAGCGCCGGGTAGTGGACGCGCGGGGGCGCGGCGCCGGGACGCGGCGCCCAGGGCGGGAGCAGTAGCACGAGGCCCAGGGCGAGTGCCCAGGACAGCGCCAGCATGCCCGCCGTGTGGCGCCGCTGGTACAGCGCCTGGTAGGTGGCGGGCGCCCGGGTGATGAGCAGGTAGCGGTTCAGGGCCACCAGGCAGTGGGACAAGAGGGACACGGTGAGCCCGAGACCCAGCAGCCCGCCCCGCAGCAGGCGGTAGCTGCCCCCGGCGCCGTCCCAGTCCCCGGGGGGCTCCGCGGAGCCCGCGGGCAGGAGCCCGAGCACCGCCTCCTGCGGCATCCAGAGGGCGCAGACGCTGAGGTCGGCGGCGCAGCCGTTCACGATGAAGGCGTTGCTGGTAGTCTGCAGCTTTCGGAAGGACGACACGAGATAGATGACCATGCCGTTGGCCAGCGTGCCCCCGATGGCCAGGCCTGAGTACAGGAGGGACACGGGGATGCGCCGGCCCGCCCACGACTCCTCTTCCTCGCAGAGCAGCAACAGCGATCCCCCGGTGGCGGAGGAAGTGGACGTGGAAGAGTTGGTCATTCTGGCCAACTCTTCACACCTCTCTGGCTAGCGTCGGCTTCTCGCAGCGCGGCCCATCCTGACACCCGCCTGCAGAGAGGGCAGAGACATCCCTTCAGCCCTCTGCCACCGACACAAAAGGCTGAAGCAGAAGAATGGGCTGGGGGAGGGGGAGAGAGGGAGCTCTAGGAGAACGGGGGTGGCAAACGACAGGTGCCTGCCTGGGCAATGTCTCTAGTGCCAGGCGAAGGGCCTCTTTACATTCAGCAAGCACCAGGGAAGCCCTAGGACAGAGCAATACAGAGAACAGTTTCCTCTTCTCCCCCTAAACACACACATAGACACACACACACGGGCATGGCAGGTGGAGCCCCCAGTTTCCGGGAGAAAGCAGAGATATCCCACCTGGGGAAAATACAGGGGAAAGGGGTTGGGGGGTATCTTACTTTTGGGCTGGTCCTTAGCTGGCAGTAGCAGAGGGAGGGATGCCAGAAAATACCTCCTCAGCAGCAGCATCTGTGGTCCCGAAATCAATAGGAGAAACTCATCTGGGATCAGTGCCAGGAGCCAAGTGCCTCCTTCTCCAATGCAGCATCCACACACATGGCCCTAGGCAGAAACCAGCAGCTGCAGGGAGACTTCTCAGCTGGCAGCAGGGCTGGAGAAAGTGAAGGGGCAGGCTGCAAGCCCAGGCAGGTGGGCAGGTAGTCAGGAGGCAGCAGCAAGGATGCTTGGCTGCAAAAGCAGAAGCTCAGCTCAAGAGGAGAGCAAGCACCCCGTGCTCAGAAGCAAGAGTGGTGGCTGATGAGGGGAACCCACTCGAATCGCTCTCCTGCTCAGTTATACATCACGCAGGGAAAAGGCAGCCTTTCCACACTTGCATGAATTATTCAATAGCTTCTAACTTGTGAAAGGGAAGAAAAATATCTTGCTCAGAAAGTCCTGTCATTAAACAAGTTTCTCTGTTTTTTCTCAGTCTCTCAATCGCCTTATTTTTCACTTTGCTTCATTTTTCTTTTCTTCTTTTTTTCCCTTCCATCAATGCTAGAATAAAATTTAATATACCCCCAATGTATTTCATCCCAGTCTGATGCATCCTGGGGGTGAGTTTTTCTGAGAGATAAATATACTCCTAATACCTACGACTGATCTCTTCCATCCCACATTTTCAGGGAGAACTTATATTCTAATTGAAATTCACTTTCTCTTTGGTAAGGTGGGACAGGGGTCATTATCCACACAAAATCCCCAAGTCTTAATTTCAATCATAATTTCAGTTTTTTTCTCATCACCAAACTCCTTTCTAGAGTGTGGCTTCTGTTTCAGTAATGAAATAGAGGGTAAAAGTGAAATGGTCAGAAGTTTAAATACAAGTGGGTATCTGGGGGAAAGCAAGGGCCCTGAATGAGCCACAGTTTAAGGGGCAAAGTTGTCTCTTTACTGCAGAACTTTTAATCTTGTGGTCTGTCTTAGATAGAGATTTGCAGTCTGATGTTGGAATCTTCCACATGGGAAATTTTTCATAAAAGTCATCACCTCCCACAAATCATTTTTCACTGGGAAAATCATTTATTTGAAAATTTAACTCAATATAGAATATGGTAATATGGCATAATAGACAAAAATGCTAGGTGGGGTTTCAGGACACCTGGGTTCTAAGCTGGGTGTCCACCAAATAAATGGCCTTGTGATGGATTGTTTTCATTCTTGTCAAATAAGAAGTTTCACTCAGTGACTTCCAAGGCCCTTTCTGTTCGAACTTTCTATGAATCCTCATGCATAAATTTGACATTTCTCCACCCTAGTCTGACACCTGAAATATACCTACCCTGTCTAACATGTAATGTAGTCAGTCTCAGGTCACATGGCAGCAGGTTTTTTCCAGCCTGTCCCTAAGGGTGCCTATTCAGGATGAAGCACAAAGTGCACCTCCTCTGCTCTCTGCTTCCCTCTCTCTCTTTCAAAAACAGTCTTAGTTAATGACAACTCTAAGGAGGTAGGGCTAAGCAGGACTTGATGGATTTGGTCCATTTAAGTGGTATCTAATAGTTGAGTTGGGGGATTTTTTGCCAGTGTCTTTTATCTGTTGTTATTTGTCTTAAGGCTTTGAGTACATCAAGCACAGCAAGCCTGCAAGAGATCCCTCTTAGCATTTATAGTTAAAGCTTGTTGAAATAAAAATTTCCTCTCACATGGTGGGGGAGGATTCAAGTTCCAGGTCCTTGGTCCCAGCTGCTGCCTTACGTGGAACGAGCGAAGCCCCTGCTGGGGGACTCCGATGCCTTGCAGTCACACACTTCTGCCAAGACCCTCCCTTCTTTAGCCCTGGCCTGGAAAGGGACAAATTTTTGTTTGTTTGGGGGTTTGTTTTTGTTGTAAGCTACTGCATTTACATAATATAGGGTGGGAATTTTTTCTATCTTATTCCCAGCATCAAAACAGTACTCAATTATAATTAATATACTTGTTAGTGAATCAACGAATGGATGTGTGCATAAATGGTTTCATTTCTTTCCATGGTGAGACAGTAGTTTTCATTAGCATCTCTTTCCTCCTACCCCCGCAGGAACTTGCTCTGTGAACTGTGCCCTCTGATGCTGGTCCAATCTCTCTACTCTCCACTGCTTGCTTTCCATTGGCCTTACAAAAATGCTGATTTCACTGCAATCCGATAAAGTTTCCCTGCACTTCACCTCCTTCTCAAGGTGCCTACACAGCTCACTCCCTTTCCTGGCAAAAGTGCTCGCTTTCTGTTTCTACTTCCTTTGTTCGCATTGAATGCCCACACCACACTGCTTTTGGCTGTCACCA
Organism: Physeter macrocephalus; assembly: GCF_002837175.3. Lineage (NCBI taxonomy): Eukaryota > Metazoa > Chordata > Mammalia > Artiodactyla > Physeteridae > Physeter > Physeter macrocephalus. The sequence continues at coordinate 95,220,891 of NC_041217.1, forward strand.
CTGAGACACTTTCCAACCGACCGAAGGTCTGCCCATATATAAAACTGCCTACTGGACATCTCCACATGGCTATTCTATGGGTATCGCAAACCCCAGATGTCCAAAACTGATCCCTCCCTCTTCTTTCCAAATCAGTTCCTCCTTCTCCTGTGTTCTCAGTGACCAGTATCACCAGTATCCTGGTGCCTAAGTCAGAATCCTAGCTATCACCCTTGAGTCCTTATTTTCTCTCTTACTCCTGATATCCATCAATCACCAAGTGTCATCATTCCACCATATTAATTTTTTTTTAATCTTTTCACTGATCTCTATTCACTTTGCCACTACCTGGCATCAGACAACCATCATCTCTTCTTTAAATTATCCCAACAAGCTCCTAACTCTATGTGCAATCTTACCTTCCTCCAGACAATATGATCTTTCTAAAACCAAAAGACATCACTTGACATATTAAATATATTTATTTTTATCTGTTTCCTACCCTCCACTCTAATATACATTCCTTGGAAAAAGGAGGTTTACTTTGTTCACTACTATTATTGGCAGCTCCCAGAACAGTACCAGGCACATAGTAGACCCTTAATCAATATTTGTAGGAAAACTAGTAAGCAAATGTCACATTCCGCTTAAAACCTTTCACTAGGTCACCTGTTGCCCTCAGGAGAATCATAAATATCATCATTGCTAATGATGTACACATACCATATTTACCAAGCATTGTTTTGAGTATTTTTCATGTCTTGTTTTATTTAGTCCTTGTGCCAGACCTACAGGGTAGCCGGGCTAGGGCCTAAATTTGCAGGCCAGGGCAGGAGTACAGATAGAATTCCATAGGCCACATGTCTAAATATTTTAAAATCATAAATCACGCTATCAAACTGTTAAATAAAACATGTTCTATTCTCCTATCTTGACAAATATGCTAGAAAGCCAGGCTCAAATTTAGAATTCTCAGATTTATAAATTGTTTCATGCCACTGGAATGTGACAACTCAGAGCCTTTGCCTCTGGCCCACAGTTCACCCCAGTTTTTCCCACTCTCTGTTCAACCATCACATGCCACAGGGGCCTTATTTTAACATAGGACATGCCAGCCTGCCCATCCAAGTTTCATTCACATCCTTGTCACACAGCCACTCCTTGGCAACACCTCAGACCTAGGGTGGTACCTGGAAGGCATAGTCGGTCATCAGAGGGCAAAGCCAGAGAGGAGGTCCACATAGGTCATGGAAGTGTGTTCATGGCCACCAGGCATGGCCTGGTGCTTGCTGCTCCACATGGCTGCTCCTTGCTGCAAGAGAAGCTGGGACCGCTCTAACTCACATGCCCTACTAAAACTCGGGAGGGGCAGGAGAACGGAGAGAATGGACGTTGGGCAGTGGAGGGGGGCCAGTTCTCAGGTTTATGCAGGTTTAAACCTGCAAGTTTAAAACAAGACATTATGATTAAGGCCCTATAAACACAGTGCCTAGAGCATACCAGCTTTTTATTTTTCTCATTTTTATTTTATTTTATTTTTTATTGAAGTACAGTTGATTTACAATGTTGTATTAATTTCAGCTGTACAGCAAAGTTTATTTGGCTATACATACATTCTTTTTTGTGCTCTTTTCCATTATGGTTTATCTCAGGATATTGAATACTGCTGCCTGTGCTATAGAGTAGGACCTTGTTGTTTATCTGTTCTATATGTAGTAATTTGCATCTGCTGACCCCAACCTCCCGTTCCATCCCTCCCCCACGCCCCCTGGCAACCACAAGTCTGTTCTCTATGTCTGTGAGTCTGTTTCTATTTCATAGTTAGGTTCATTTGTGTCGTATTTTAGATTCCACATATTGGTGATACCGTATGGTATTTGTCTTTCTCTTTCTGACTTACTTCACTTAGTATGATAATCTCTAGGTCCATCCATGTTGCTGTATATGGCATTATTTCATTCTTCTTTATGGCTGAGTAGTATTCCATTGTGTATATGTACCACATCTTCTTTATCCATTCATCTGTCAATGGACATTTAGGTTGTTTCTGTGTCTTGGCTATTGTGAATAGTGCTGCTATGAACATAGGGGTGCATGTATCTTTTTGAATTATAGTTTCATACCAGCTTTTTAATACCCTTTGAAAAGGTTTGGTATCTGAAAGAAAGAATTACTGGCTCTGAAAAACAAAAAGAAAACTTTGAAATAGAAAGGGACATGCTATTAAATAGTCAACTGAAATTCAACTCATTGTTATTCATAAATTAGTTTAAGGTGGAATCAGGATATATTTTCAAGTTTGATATGACTTGTGATGGGGCCTCCAAAAGTGTTGAGGTCTGCAGAAGTCTTAAAACGGTCCCACATAAATCCCCACGTGACCTCTTACATCCTCACCTCTCCACCACATCCTCACTCCTCACCTGTGCTCCCGCCATGCTGTGGGCGTACCCTTCCTGAGTGTGGCCCAGCCTCTCCTCTCCTTCCCATCCGGCATCTCTATTTGTTCAACGCATGCTTTTCCCATGGCTGTCTCTCCACAATCTGCCCCACTCTTGCCCAGCTAAGTCCTACTCAGCTTCCAGGTATGAGCTCAGGCTTCACCTCGTGCAAGGAGTCCTTCTTGATCTCCATGGGCGAGTGTCCAGCCTGGGTGCCCCCAAAGCACCCGAGTATATCCCAGCCACAGCCAGGCTTCCCGGCTATGTTTATTCCCTCTCCAAACCGTAAACTAGTCCAGGGCCAGGCTCTGTATTTGATCAGAGTGCCTGATGCATTGGAAATACTTAAACATTTGTTGACTGAATAGGTCCCTTGGGAACCTTTGATATGTGGGATCAAAATTTCTATCTCAATTTGCTTCTCAAGCGATACAACCAGCCTCAGTCATGCTGCAAAGCATTGTGATTTTTCTCAAACACTTTAAAAGCTTCATGTAACCATATCTTCATGCTTTATGCCACCAGATTTTCTTTAAATAGAACTTTTGTTCTTAACAACCCCTCCTCATATAACCCACCCATGACAGGATCCAGTGTGGACTTTTCTAGTACTCAATTTCGTAATCCACCAAAACAAGATCTAGCAACTGTCTCAAGTGCTTTGCGAAATCAAGGGGTAAGTGGCAGCACTGACAAAGTGCTCATTTCCTGTGCCTTTCCTGTCTGCTGTCAGCCAAGCCACAGAGCAGCCTCACTAAGCACAACACTGAGGCAGTCTAAAATCCTAGTTCAAATCCCAGCTGTACTTCCTCAGACCTCGGTCTCTCAGAAGTAACACAACTGGGAATCGTGTGGTATGGGCCAGTTTGGACTGTAGAAGAGATTTTTTAAAGAGCAACAGCTTTTGATGTTTCACAGCCAAACTTAGGAATAATTCAACTGCATGTGAGCATTCTACCGTTATCACAAAGCTCAATGGTCGAGTTTTTAGAAGTTAAGAATTTAGAGAATTATGAAGCTGAAAATGACCTATAGTTTGTACTATCCTGAAGCCCTTTACCTGGGGTACGTGAGACCTCGTCATGATGGTCCTCAACTTTTCTCCTGCCCTCAGAGAGATTCTCTATTTCCTCCTCAGTGACGTCAGCTCACTATAGTAAAGTGATCAGGGGGGTGTACCGTGCAGCATGGTTCTCAGCTGGGGGCTGGTTTGCCCCCCAGGATACATTTGGCAATGTCTAGAGACATTTTTGGTTGTCACAACTTGGGTGGGGCAATGTTATTGGCATCTAATGGGTAGAGCCAGGGATGCTGCTAAACATCTCCCAAGGCACAGGACAGACCCCCGCGACAAAGAATTATCCAGCCAGAGAGGTTAAGAGCTCAGGGTCAAATCCAAAGCCTGTTTGTTATTAGCATGTGACCTCAGGCAAGAGGTTGCACCTTTACAAACCTCAGTTTCCTCATTTGTAAATTGAAGATCATGTCAACTACCTCTGAGGAGTCACATAATGATTAAATTTATGCAAACAGCTTCCTGAAGTGGTCATCTTATAAGTGTGCCACACCTATTGGTGACAAAGGTGATTCCCTGCATGGGGCGGGGAGTGGAGGATGCCCCTTAAGGGAACAAATCTGAATGGGAGGGGGTATGAAACATAGTTTAGATGAGCCAGTTCCCTAGCTCTGAGCGTCACTGCCATAGGAAGTCCCTGTAAGCTTGTTAAGGGAACTGTCACCCTCCCTAAATTTGTGTGCAAAAATGTATGTGTATATTTGTGCATTTTTCTGGAGAAAAGATAAAAGAATTTTATTAGCTGCTCAAAGGAGACTGTAATCTCAAAATGATTAAGGACCATTGATGTCATCCAGTCTCCTCACTTTACAAAAAAGAAAATTTAAACCCAAAGAGAGTGAATGACTTACTTACACACATAGTGATGGATCTGTGCCTCGAACCAAGTTGTCCCATGACACTAAGACAGGTGGCTCCACTGAGGTGGGCTAAGAGATAAATTGTGTTTACCTCATAACAAAATAACTTCATAGCAAAACAACATAATAAACACAATTCCTCCTTCTAGTCCTATCAACTTATAAATCTCTCTGTTTGTCTTTTCAGTTAATTGAACTGTGATCTTCAAATCTCCTGTAGCAAAACCACCCGGGTCTGGGTCAGAGTTGCCGTCTGGGCCTGGAAATCTGCATTTTTTTTTTTTTTTTTTTTTTTCCAGTACGCGGGCCTCTCACTTTTGTGGCCTCTCCCGTTGCGGAGCAC
>NC_041217.1:95225718-95236421 GCF_002837175.3 Physeter macrocephalus
CTCTCCCGTTGCGGAGCACAGGCTCCGGAAGCGCAGGCTCAGCGGCCATGGCTCACGGGCCCAGCCGCTCCGCGGCATGTGGGATCTTCCCGGACCCGGGCACGAACCCGCGTCCCCTGCATCGGCAGGCAGACTCTCAACCACTGCGCCACCAGGGAAGCCCCTGGAAATCTGCATTTTAACAAGCTCCCCAGGAGATTCTTCCCTACACTAGTATTTGAGAATCACTGCAGTGGAGGATATGTAGACTGATCTTGTTAGTTTTTGAGTGTTGATTTGTAAAGTTGCCAAGGCTTTGCTTTTCTGAGCTACATTTTCAGCTTTTCCAGGAAAACCAATTTGGACTAAAATTGCTTTGGCTTGGTCCCTGTCCAGAAGTCACTTTTTTCCAGTAAGCGGTTTAATATGATTTATTTTAAAAATCTGCTTAAAAAATATTTCAGTCTGAAAGAGATAGGAACTGGATGGAGAGAGTTTCATGTTGTCAAGTGTTTAGGAATTATTTTAGGTAGTTTTAGTGATGAGATCAAATTACTTTAAGAGAGCGCTGTGTGTGTATGTTTTCACATATCACTGAAAAGAAAAAAAATCATACACTTTTGGGTGTCTGATCACAATTATCATCATCCTTAATGATGATGGTAAGCAAGATTGACAAGATCAGGAAAGAAATAACAAGAAAAATCTAAGAAATTTCCTTATAATTTTAAAGTCTAAATTAGATTAGGGAACAAAACCAGAAGCTGCTACCCTATTTCTGCCTCATCTAGGCAATCAGTGGTGGTTAGAAAAACTAATATTTTCTATTTTCCTTATCTCAGAAATAAGGTGCCCAATCCCCATCAATTTCCAGAAGCCCTTTTCTCAGCATATTCCTTTATTTTCTAATCCTTGAAGACTTTCTCTGGATACTGGGCCAGCCCTGTGAGCCCTGGTGAAAGCAGCTGCTAAATATGTGTGAGATGCCTCCCTGTCCTGGAATTTAAGAGACGGGGACTTTGCCCCATTTCTGACTGTAACATACACATCTCCACTTAAGTGTCCCTCAAACACTGTAGATAAAACTAACCCCTCCCGTGTTGCTGCCCATTGGGTGTGGAGTAGGTGGTGATTCTCTGTGCGCAAACACCCTATTGCACCGCCTCGTTTCTTCCCAAACACCTCCATACCCCACACGCGGTGGGAAACCTAAGTGTGCACGTAGACCCAGCCCTGCCAAGAGGCTGCTCCAAAGGTCCGGCTTTTCTTCAGGTGGGGCTAGCAATATTCTGTACTATTCCTTTGCTCATTACATCTGCACCACACTGTCCTCCAGGGTTGTCCGGTAACCTTCTTGTCCTGTAACAGTGTAGTGGACGCTTGTTTTGATGGCCCAGCAAACCCCTCCCTCCACCTGCTCTTCTGGGACTAGAACACCCGTTGTTCAGAAAACTATCCTTCACTTGATTTCAAAGGGAGGTGACCTGTTCTTCTGTGAGCCCAATCCCAACCCACTAGATATGGTTTGTAAGTCCAGAGGTGAATGTGAGTCCCTTCCCAGAGGTGTGGGCTTGAGTCTGAGAGGCAGCCAGTACCTCTCCGGGTCAATGAAGCTGAAGTTGCGATAAAGCAGCAGCTCCCAGCAGCCCTGTTGTCTGCCGTGCAAAGAGATAGGGCACACCTGCTGGTTTCCAGATCCTGGGTCCAGCTTTACCTTAAGTCCAGCCACTTCCTAGTCCTTGGGCTCTGTAAGCTCCTTGTGTCCCAAGCTGGTTAAAGTTGGGTATCTCTCACAATCCAAAAAACAAACAAACAAACAAAAAACCCAACCAATACATGATTAGATAATTTCCCCAACTGTATTGTGAACTCCTTGAAGACACAGATGAAGGCGGGGAGAAGATACCTTCTTACCCTTTTCCCCCTTCTTTTTATTCCCTTATTCCCTTGGGTTCTGAGCACAAGCCCTTGAGCAATATATTTGTTAACTGATAGATGGGGGAGGAGCCCTATTTAGCTTATTATTTCTCAATCTGAATCTTGATTTTGAAAGCCACTCTGAACAGTTAAATATCTTATTTTAAAAAGACAGTGTTAAATATTTGGAAACCTTGGCTTCCTCCCCTCAATTCCTTAATCCCACTGTGTACCAGTAATTAATGAAGAAGTTTTTGTTTTTGTTTAATTTTAAAGCCTAAAAAAGCAATTTCAGGCCCCATGCACCACTTTCTGGTATAATTATTCTGAGGTAAGACCTTGGTGTCACTATTTTTAAAACACTCCCAAGGTGATTCTCATGCAGCCAGAATTTAGAATCAGAGTTCCATATGAATCTCACTTTACAGTCATTTTAATGTTACATTTATATACATCCTTTAAAGCAACCAGTTGAGGAAATTGAGTGTCAGGAAAGTCACATTCCAATAAAGTTAAAGTGTTTTCATGCCTCTATTCCTGCAATCCCTCTATGACCCCCTCCAACACACAATCCTGCCCCCCTCCCTTAGTCGATTTTGTACATTTGTGGAAAAGCAGGAAGGATGGAGCAGGCAGTTCGTTCGTCCCGCAAACCACTTCATCTCCTCTGGGGCCCACCTTAAAGTCTCAAAAGTATGGATCCTGCTGGGGCAGAGAGCTGGTGGGACTGGTGACTCCACAGGTCTCAAGGTTATTGTTTCTTCGAGTTCCTTGCTGGGTGAACACATTCAGGTTTTTAATTAGGAAAAAGATACCAACATTAATTCCACACCTCTTGCTGTCCTCAAAACCATCTCAACAAATGCTTGCTGCTCTGGGAAGCCTCCTCTTTTACCCACACTCTCTCCTCGGGACTGCCAGCGTTTCCCAGGAAAAAGGTGTCATCAGACTGCATGGGCATTATTTAGGTGTCTGTGTTCTTCCCAAGACTGTGAACTTGAACACAGGGGCTTTTACTTTATATCTGTAGCTCCTTGGCAGCCTCTCATGAACTTTCTTGAATGAATGAATGAAATATTAATCTACAGTCAACTTTCCAATCTCTGTGGGTCAGTATGAGTTATTTTTTTTATGCCTTTCTCATCATCTCCATTCCTTCTAGACCAGCAAAGACACCAGAGCCAGCAGCACTTTAAACTTTCCTAAATCCTTTCTGATAAAGCCTCTTCAAAGTTCTGCTCCCAGCAGGAAGATGTCCTGAACCAGATTTCAGTCAAACTTCTGGATCTAATGACTAAGAGTCTCCCCTAGAAAGTAAAACCTATGTAGCACTTAATTTCTGAAGCACTCAGAGAAAATACGAAAAAAAAGCGAAGTGAAATAAAAGGGTCCAAACTATCCTATTATGAGTCGGGTACCTGGGATAAGCAACAAAGGGCCTACAGTCTAAATCAAAGATGTCACAGCGCAGTGAGGGGCAAAAAATGACAGTTCACCGAATCCAAAGTAGGAAAAGGCTTTTTGAAGAAAGTAAAACTTATGCTGACCACTAAAAGGGTTGACTGTATGTGGCATGTAAAAATATGTAAGAAGAAGCCTTAAAGCATAACTCATAAGAGGGGACAGGGCCTATTTTTATCCAGCACATTGTTTGGAACACTGAGTATATTTGTACAGGAACAAGAAAACACATAACATTTTGGGTGTTCAGATAGAGTCATTATTTAAGTACAGAACATGCTTTAGAAAAAAATTCTGGAAGTCTAATCTGTTGTCACAATTACTTCAGGTTAGCAGATTTGAGGGAAAGGAGGATTTGAATCTTTTACTCTGTAGAGCTCTGATTTTTTTTACAAGAATCATATTACTTTTTAAAAAATATTTATTTATTTATTTAATTTTTGGCTGCATTGGGTCTTTGCTGCTGCGCAAGGGCTTTCTCTAGTTGCGGCGAGCAGGGGCTACTCTTTGTTGCGGTGCGTGGGCTTCTCATTGTGATGGCTTCTCTTATTGCGGAGCACAGGCTCTAGGCGCGTGGCGTCCAGTAGTTGTGGCTCGCGGGCTCTAGAGCGCAGGCTCCGTATTTGTGGCGCACGGGCTTAGTTGCTCTGTGGCATGTGGTATCTTCCTTGACCAGGGCTCGAACCCGTGTCCCCTGAACTGGCAGGCGGATTCTTAACCACTGCGCCACCAGGGAAGCCCTACTTTTTATTTATTTATTTTTATTTTTTATTTTTCAGGGAAGCCCTAAGTTTTAAAATAAGAATAACATATTAACTTAAAACCACAATGTATGCTTTCAATGAAATATTTTATTAAATAGGACTCTAATTCTGATATGTCAGGTATATTAATGCACAGTGTTTGAGCCCATTAAAACCAAGAGAACAATATGTTTTGGAAAAGAATTGCCCAGGGTTTATTATTAGGACAATGCAAAAATTTATATTAAAAAGTCCTTAAATGGCCTGTTTATTAGACATCGCTCATTGTTGTGTCACGTTTCACTCAGGCATGTCAAAAAGAGGCACGGCCAGGTGGCTGTGGAAACTTCAAACCTGAACCCTCTGCTTTTTGGCCAGCTAATTTTTTCAACACTGTATTAAAACAATTTTTTAAAATTTCAAGAATTTAATTTTCTTCCATTAGATTTCAATGCATGAATTCTTAGCCTTTTTAGATTTTTCATGCCAGTTGAGACTCAGCAAGAGATGATTAATTTATATACGTGTCTCTGACTCCCTGCCTTGAAACATGCTCTATTTTCAAAGTAATAATACCTGGTGTGTCTGGTATTTTATTTTGATGTGTTCTTTCACAGCAATCAGGCCATATTTAAAAGAGGCTCTTTGGCTACGTGTAATATAGCAAAAAAGCTTAGGTGATGGGCTTTGGCATTAATTAAGTCTGTGTTTAAATCTGGGCTGTCCCTCTTGCTAGCCGTATGACCTTGGACAAGTCACTTCACTTCTCCACCTCTGTTTTGTCCACCTAAAACCTCTCAGGTCTACATAGTAAGATAGCTTATAGATTTACTTATAGATTTATGGCACGTAGCACAATGTCTGGCTTAAAGCAATGACTCAATAAAAATAATGTGTTCTTAATATTCCCCCAAGGCTTAACAGCTTTTGCAGGTCTGCACACGCCAGCCTGGAAATCTTACTGAGAGAATCTGAGCCGACAAACCGTCTTGTTCGTAGGTCTTTTCCTGTTCTGCCTGGGGATTTTGACTCTCACACCTGTCCAGGGTAGCACAACCTTGAGATAAGGCTTAATGGGAGGCCTGTGGGCATCTGTAACTCTCTCTGCTCAAGCAGCCCTGTTGCTTTGTTAAGAGTGTTTTAAACTTATCTTTTTTATGTTTTAGTTTTTTTCAATCCAGGCCATTTTTGTTTGATTTATTCTTAATTTATTTTAGATTATTCTACATCATTCTTTTAAATCTTCAGTTCCTTAATGGTATTATTCCACTGCATATTTTATTATTTAGATTTGCCTTTTATTTTAAGCAGTTTATCAACTTATATAAATCTTTTATCATTTTTATTTTTATTTAATTATATGTTATATTTAATTTTTCAATACTTTTTATCTTAATATTGTAAAAATTGCAATATTTTAAAATTATATTTCTGGGGTTTTTTTTCATACGAGATGAAGTAAGTCAGACAGAGAAAGACAAATGTCATATGATTTCGCTTATATGTGGAAGCTAAAAAAGTGATACAAATAAACTTATTTACAAAACAGAAATAGAGTCACAGAAGTAGATAATAAACTTATGGTTACGGGGTGGGGGAGGGCAGGGAGAGGGATATTTTGGGAGATTGGGAATGACATATACACACTACTATATAGAAAATATATAACTAATAAGGACCTACTGTATAGCACAGGTAACTCTGCTCAATACTGTGTAATGACCTATATGGGAAAAGAATCTAAAAAAGAGTGGATATATGTATATGTATAACTGATTCACTTTACTGTACACCTGAAACTAACACAACATTGTAAATCAACTATACTCCAATAAAATTTTTTTTAAAAGATAGTATTTCCTAAGTAGTTGCAGGATTCACTCATAAGAATATGATGATTAACAGGTAGTGTTTTTACTACATATGTATATCTATAACTGATTCACTTTGCTGTACAGCAGAAACTAACACAACATTGTAAATCAAGTATACTCCAATAAAATTTTTTTTAAAAAAAGAAGGAAACAAAAATAACTATTAGCCCAAATCTTTATTTCTTTTTACATATTAAATAATGGGTAAATATTAGGAGAAAAATTTAGACTAGTTCATCTCTTAAAGCAAAGAAGACTCAGAGAGTTTTTCCTACTCTAGTTTGCCCTGAAAGGGATTAGAATATTGGAGACATTGGGTGGTGGCATGTCTACTATAACCAGTAGTGTTTAGGAAGGGGAAGCTGTAGCACTTCCAAATTTATCCATTTAAAAACAAAGCAGAAACCGGAACTCTGGCCCATCTGGAGCAGTGGAGACTCAAAGGATAGATCCCCTGTCTCCGGGATCACAACTCCTCCCCTCCACAAAGAAGTCTTTTGAAAACAGGGACTTTGGGTCCGTCCTGTTGAGATAAAACTAACTGCACATTAATTTAAATGGACTTTAGTTACTACAAATCAGTTGGCTAAGACACAGAGTGTGCAAAAAAGGGTTTATGTAGCAGGCCTGAGACAGGTGTCCTTAGAAAAGCCTGCTTTCAAGGTTGGCCTTGGCTTGCACCTGGGAACTTGACTGGTAAACAGATCCCTGGGCTGTTATCAGACTTCCCCTAATGATAAGGGTGGTTCACTGTCCTTAGACCACGCAAACAATAAAGTTTATGCAGAATGCCTGCTTTCCTTCTGCGAGTCTGGAATTTTGGTTCGCGCTGGGTGGTGGGTGCTTACATGACCAGCCCCAATAAAAAAAAACCTTGGGTGCTTAGGGTCTAATGAGCTTCACTGGTAGACAACACTTCACACGTGTTGCCACTACTGGTTGCTGGAGAATTAAGCATATCCTGTGTGACTTTCTGGGAGAGGACTCTTGGAAGCTTGCACCTGGTTTCCTCCAGACCTCACTCCATGCAACTTTGCTGATTTTGCTTTGCATCAAACTGTAATAAGTCTTAGCTGTCAGTGCAAACATGTGCTGAGTCTTGTGAGTCCTTCTAGCAAATCGTCAAACCTGGGGGTGGTCCTGGGGACACCGACAAACAGGGCTTCTCCTATCTCCAGACTGGCTGATAAATAATTAGTTCCTGGCTTAGTTCCTATCTTGGTATCTCTCCTCCAGACCAGATGGATGAACTTCCCTCTTTTGGTTTACTCTAAAAATGAACAATCCTAACCACCTGTCACTTAAACTGGAATCCTTAATTAAGGATAATTTTCCCCATGACTTGACTTTAAAAAGGAGATCAAACTATTCTAAAGTCTCAGTTTGTCAGCTTGGTGGATTATCAAGGTCTCTCTCAGCAGTTCCACTTCTTGTCGTGACAGTACAGTCATCTCAGGGCCAGCGTCCCTCATTCGGCCACTGGTGCAGTATCTGAGAAAGAGAACTCCATGGAGGTGCTCTCTGGTGAGGGGACACGAGAATCTCTGAGCGCAGTGATTCTGCCACCTGTGTCTCTGCTCTGTCTTATGGTTTCTGCAGTGTTCCCCTTCAATATGGCCCCAGGCATTTATTCTTTGGTCATTGAAGGCCTGTGATCTAAATGGTAATGTAAGCTCCTGGCTAGGCCTCAAGCAGCAGGAAAAGTCTGGAATCGGCTGCTATGCTTGTGAAAGAAATTGGTATGAAAAGTGGCCAAGGGAGAAAGAGGAAGTGAATTTTATATATTTCCACAAATCAGGAAAAACCAGGTCTATCCAGCCCTGCTGGTCACTGTCAGCAGATGCCATATTACTTTACAACCCAAGCTACATGAGAGGTGAATTGGTTACACCCTTCTAGAATTGAAAAAAACAAACTGCGTGGAACTTACCTCTTGCAGTATGGGATCTCTCTTAGAATGTGCAGTATGGCGCTAAAATTCTCTCTGCCTGCAAGAAACCTAGATTTTTAAAAATGGTTCCATTTCCTCCAGAGTTTTACTTTTTTTTTTTTTTAAACAAAGACAAAATGAACGGGGCTTCCCTGGTGGCTCAGTGGTTAAGAATCTGCCTGCCAATGCATGGGACACGGGTTCAAGCCCTGGTCCGGGAAGATCCTACATGCCGTGGAGCAACTAAGCCCGTGTGCCACAACTACTGAGCCTGCATGCTGCAACTACTGAAGCCCACGCACCTAGAGCACCCGCAACAAGAGAAGCCACCGCAATAAGAAGCCCGCACACCACAACGAAGAGTAGCCCCCAGCTTGCCGCAACTAGAGAAAGCCCATGCGCAGCAACAAAGACCCAATGGATCCAAAAATAAATAAATTAAGACAAAATGGACTGGCTTCTTTAATCTCAAGTCTCTGGGGCCCCTGTATCTTCCAAATTTTACTTCTCAAGACAAAAAGGCACAAGTTACACTTTACAGCTTAGTGTACACTAGCTCTCAGTAAAGGTCAGATAAATTCTAGATAGATGATAGATAGATAGATAGATAGATAGATGATAGATAGATACTTACATAGACTATTATTATCCTATTCTGATCTCTGGTTTCAATTTGTCCTTTGAACTTCCTATGCCATGTACCTGACGTAATCATTTTGGGGGATCTGGATATCAAGACTGACAATCTCACTTGGAGATAACCTCTTCTTTAAAAAAAATTATAAACTACTTTATTGAGGTATGATTGACATACAAAAAGCTGTACATATTTAATGTATACAACTTGATGAGTTTGGAGGTAAGTATACTTCCATGAAAACATCACCACAATCTATGCCATAAACATATCCATCACCTCTAAAAGTTTCCTCCCATCTTCTTTATTATTATCTTTATTAATTTGTGATAACTTAAGATCTACCCTCTTAGCACATTAGTCAAACAAATAACAAAGTTTCAGTTCCACAAGATGAATGAGTTCTAGAGATCCACTGTACAGCATAGAGCTTAGAATTAACAATCATGTTTTATATTATTCTTAAAGTTTTGAGTGAAATAAATACCAATAAGGAGCCCTGGAACCGACCAAAGGTGTGCATTTAGTATAAATGTGCCCAACCTAAGAGTAGACCATATTCTATGACATCTGAGAGGCTGTTCATCTCAGCTTTAAGTCTCAGCATCAGTTGCCTCAAAATTTGGTGTCCAAAGCCCCTTCCTTCTCACTCCTCTATGATATGCCTTCTCCAATCTGTGAAGCCACCTTAAATCCTTTTGGGAGAGAACCATAATATAAATAAACAAAACACATTTGATAGATCGTTACCCCTGATTCTGAAGTTTAATGCAAATGTAAACATTTGCAGTCCAGCTTCTCATAAAAGCTTTGATCAACCTGATTCAAACCAAAATAGAAATAGCAAGTGGCATTGTGAGTCATCTCCATTTTGGTGGTATGCAGGTTAAAGCAAGGTATGGTGAGTGAAAAGTCAATTAATTTATGTTCGTCCATTTAAAACCAATTCCAAATAATTTGAATTTTGTATTAAAAGCAGTCTTCCAATATAAGTTTCTACTTGTACTCACCAAAAAAAGTTTTAAATTCTCTAGAAAAGCTATTTTTCTCCTTCTTGAGATGATTATCATAATTCAATCCATAGAGAAGGAACTGGGTGGGAATATATTAGCATATCAATCCAGCTCAAAATAACTTAATGCAGTTATTTTCTGCTTTCCTTTCTCTGCCATGGGTGCCACCTCTACACAACCTATGTGTAAATTTAAAACTTTTCTGTTATGCTGTAGATTGTGTCTCGCTGTATTTGGAAACCTCCCTAATTACTCTTCTGGGCAGATACACAGCGAGCAAATTCTTGCTTTGCTGAGTGTTGCCAAGAGGACTGCAAGGCTTTCGCAGGCAACTCTGCCTTAGGAGGGCACTTTGGGAAAGAGCACAGTCTTCTTATATGATATGAAACACCACAGAGTAGTGTTCAGCTTACACACTGACAACTGGTTTAAGTAGAAACTTTTTTGTTTGTTTGTTTTTTGGGTTTTTTTTTTTTGTTTTTTTTTTTTTTTGTGGTATGCGGGCCTCCCTCTGCTGTGGCCTCTCCCGTTGCGGAGCACAGGCTCCGGACGCACAGGCCCAGCGGCCATGGCTCACGGGCCCAGCCGCTCCGCGGCATGTGGGATCCTCCCAGACCGGGGCGCGAACCCGGTTCCCCTGCATCGGCAGGCGGACGCGCAACCACTGCGCCACCAGGGAAGCCCCAGTAGAAACTTTTTAACATAGTGATGGTTTAACACATGTCACCAAGGAAAGCATACAAGTGAGAACAATTTTGAAAATACATTTGTAGAGCTTACCGTTGGTCAACTCATGTTCCTGCTGTTATTTGAATCACAGCTGAATACATATATAGGGTAGCCTCTCCAGGTGTGTTTGGAGATTTAGAAATCATTTGACAGGGACTTCCCTGGTGGCGCAGTCGTTAAGAATCGCCTGCCAATGCAGGGGACACGGGTTCGAGCCCTCGTCCAGGAAGATCCCACATGCTGCAGAGCAACTAAGCCTGTGCACCACAACTACTGAGCCTGCGCTCTAGAGCCCAAAAGCCACAACTACAGAGCCGGCGTGCTGCAACTACTGAAGCCCACGCGCCTAGAGCCTGTGCTCCACAACGAGAAGCCACCGCAAGGAGAAGCCTGCGCACCGCAACAAAGAGTAGCCCCCGC
>NC_041217.1:95238042-95239115 GCF_002837175.3 Physeter macrocephalus
ACAACTACAGAGCCGGCGTGCTGCAACTACTGAAGCCCACGCGCCTAGAGCCTGTGCTCCACAACGAGAAGCCACCGCAAGGAGAAGCCTGCGCACCGCAACAAAGAGTAGCCCCCGCTCACCGCAACTAGAGAGAAAGCCCACGCACAGCAACAAAGACCCAGTGCAGCCAAAAAAAAAAAAAGAAAGAAAAATTATTTGACACCTAAGGGTAACAAAACCATGTGAACTCAATGACTGGCAGGTGAGAAATTTATTGGAACTAGTTAACTGATTTTTCTACTATTTTTTTTTTGTAAGAACTAAATCTGATTTTCTGCCCTTCTAGACAGGTTTATGAATTCATAAGAAATCTCCTTCTCTAAGATGTGGTCCCATGACAACCTCAGTACTCCAACTGTCTCATGCAGTGTTGTGAGAACAGCTAATTGGCAGATTCCCAACTCAAGAAGTGAAACTATCTTCCCACCCACAACCTTTCCTATGTGTTCCGAAAATTTTCAGAAGACAAAAGAGAAGGGGAAAACCTCAGAAACATCACAACCCAAAGAGATCTAGCTGAATACATAAAACATCTCCGATAAATAATGCAGCTTCTCCCTCCCAGGTCTTCAGGGCATAGATCCAACAGTGGTGAGGTTTGTGCCATCTGATTTATTTCTATAATTTCTCCTTTAAAAAAAAGCAGCTATTCTTTCTCAAAAGGAACTGATGACCAGTGTATCATACAATAGTCATAAATGATCAAGCAGGCCCAAAACACTGATATGAACAGTATTTTATTAACAAAAAGGAAAATTATATATAGAGGAAGACAGTAAGAGCCTGACATTATCTGACTCTTGTGAAATTCAAAGTATAAGATTTCTTTGTGCTCACTGTCACGTATTTCAGGAAATGACCACAACCTGGAAAGTCTATAAAAGATAAACTAAAAATCTGCAACAGAGGGGCTTCCCTGGTGGCGCAGTAGTTGAGAGTCCGCCTGCCGATGCAGGGGACACGGGTTCGTGCCCTGGTCCGGGAAGATCCCACATGCCGCGGAGCGGCTGGGCCCGTGAGCCATGGCCGCT
>NC_041217.1:95239241-95270738 GCF_002837175.3 Physeter macrocephalus
GGTTCGTGCCCTGGTCCGGGAAGATCCCACATGCCGCGGAGCGGCTGGGCCCGTGAGCCATGGCCGCTGAGCCTGCGTGTCCGGAGCCTGTGCTCCGCAACGGGAGAGGCCACAACAGTGAGAGGCCCGCATACCGGAAAAAAAAAAAAAAAAAAAATCTGCAACGGGGAATTTCAGAAGCTAGAAAGGCACCAACCAGAGTGGATTAAATATAAAATTATAAAAATACTTCAGTACATTGATAACTCCAAATCCAAATTACAAAAGCCAGGGAGAATGTAAATTGCATAAAACTTTTATTATTTATTAGCAGTGTATTATTCTACACTTTAAAATAGAACAAAATATCTTTTTGAAGGTAAACTATTCATAACAAAATACATGTCAAACAATTTTTATTATTGGAGTAGAATCACTTTGCTATATACTTTCTATATTATACACATATACTTCTTGGTTTGTCTATGTATGCACATGTGTATAAATAATTTTAAGACATACCCATGTAGATACATGACTAAATACACATATAATTATGAAAAATTTACAGTAGTCAATTTTACAATCATTTAGTAGCTGCACATAAATTAGTATTCACAGAACTAAAACTGTCAATATGGTTCCCTTTCCCCCACTTCTCAAATATCATCTGAATTACTCTTCACTGATAATTTTGAAAAAATACTATCATTTTCCTATACAGTTAACCAATCACTTTTTACAATAACTCATAATAAAATATTTTACTATTTTAGCTTTAGAAAAGGTATACAGTTTAATCCACTTAGTTTAATTTTTGATTCCTAAAACATACAACTCCTTTTTTCATCAGTTTAGTGCAATTGTTTGGTACTGCAGTTTTTGAAGGTTAAATTAACGAACCTGAGTCAAACATTCATTCAAATGCCTTTTTTAAATTGTAAAACATAAACAAGATGTTTTGATGAAGCATGTATAATAGTCTCAATGTACCCCCTTCTAATAAATATATGATAAATAACTCAATGGTTGAGAGTAAAGCGCTTCATATGAATCCATTGAACTGTCTCTGAGTAGTCCATTCTTAAGCAGCATGGAAAACAATCAGGATCAAAGACTCCCCAACTCCCCACGGAAAAGAAGCTTACAGGCTTCTGGAGCCTAAATATAAGATTACATTTACATGAAAGGGCTGTGAAGTACCTAGGAGTCCCTTCATTTTCATGTTAGGTTTCAGATATGCTACCTTGTGTGTCAGGGGTTTGTGATCTGTTTTAAACTTATCTCCTTTATTAATACATTGAACTACTTAGCAGCATCTTTTTTCAGTTTTTGGTCCTCACTGATTTAGAACTGGTGCCAGACCATGTGTGAATACAGGCAAAAACCTCGTACCAAAAACCAGAATTCTCTAATTGGGTTACGAACTCTTTTGAGAGGAGGAAAGAAAAGCATCTAGACTGTAGAGTCATTTCATAGAGAAAAACCATTCTTTCAGAAGAAATATTCGATGAATTCTGATCTTCAACTGGATGTTAAACTTTGTTAAAACCCCCAAAGATGCAAAACTAAATGGCTCAGCAACAAAAACAAAGGGAAATGAAATGGTGTAAATAAGCCATATCAAATGACTGTACTCTTGCTAGAGATAAACTCGGATAAACTTAAGTTAGACTGACTTCCCAAAAGAATGAACTGATCTGCCATATTCATAGTGGGAACAGAAAAATCACTTTCTAAAAACTTTCTCCCTTACTTTTTCTTATAAAGAGGAATTATTTATTCATTGTAGATAAAACCATACCAAACAAATTCAAAATACAAATTTTTGGTAGCAAACAGGAAGAAAACCTAAGTCAAAATATAGTCTAGTTTTTACATAATTTTATATATTTATAAATTTATCAAAATAGTCTTTTAAAGTTCACAATACATACATAATGTAACACTGTACATGTAAATGTAATAACAAATGTATTATGAAATACATTAAAAAATAACCTTTCAAAATACCAAATTCAACATGAAAACTGTCTTAAAAAGGGTTGACATCTTCATAAACATAGTTTCAGTGCATTTATAGTAGTCATTAACCAGAGTTTTCTGGTTTCAAGTCTCATGAAGGTCTTATCTTAGTGCTCTCTTTAGTTTAAGGTAAGAAGGCAGAGATTTTCTTCTGGCAAAAGCAGCTGCTTTCTCTCTACATTGCTCGTCCAGATGAAGCAATTGTGTCTAAGAGTAGAACAGCTTTCACCGTAGTGGCAAGGCCTTAGTAATGAACATATTCAGACTGAAGGGACTGTGCAGGGGAGAGACATAAACTGAGGTTAAATTCCATCACACACAAAATTTCGTGTACATTATGCAGCTTCTTCCTTCAACACAAGGCAATTTGGGTCTATTATGTAAAAGATAAATGAATAAACTAGAAAAGAATAGAAAAAGATGAGGGAAACAAAGTATTTGCTAAGAATGAGATATTCAATTAGGTAAAGTAATTGCAAGAAAACTATATTTTAAAAGGCTTACTAATTTAATACTAGTGATGAAAAATTAAGTATTATTTGGAAATTGGTAGGTAGCACTAAATTTGCTTTTAAGCTTTTGTACAATACTATCGAGTTTTACTCAAAAGTACTAAATGACATTTGTAACTAAATAGAAGATTATTAGAGTATACTTTAAGGAATATATATACTTTTTATTTAATGCAATGCATAGCAAATGAATGTTAATGCTTCTAATGCAGTAGAATTAGCCGTCATTTAAATAGATTCCTTAAGGATGTATGGATATAATAAATACCTTATAAATCCTTTCCACTTAGGGGGGACACAAAGCACTTCTAGCTTTGAAATCTGATCTTAAGACCCGAAAAGCTTTTGTGTAGAAGAGTCTTGCAGTCATAACATAATAAACAGTGGGCAACTTTCAAGAAAAATAAATAATGCAAGTTCCTCCCACATCACATTAGATAAGAACATATAAAAGGAGCATGCTTCGGACATGTAATCAGAATGCATTGATAATAGACATAAACCAGGAAAAGATAAAGACAGGTAGAGAAAATCTGCCAAAGTTATTTTTGAGCAGCAAACAGCAGTTAGAAAGAAGAAACATAAATCAGTCTAAACATTAACAATTTCTTTGCATAATTCTTCTAGTCAAATACCTTAGAAAAAT
Source organism: Physeter macrocephalus (assembly GCF_002837175.3). Classification (NCBI taxonomy): domain Eukaryota; kingdom Metazoa; phylum Chordata; class Mammalia; order Artiodactyla; family Physeteridae; genus Physeter; species Physeter macrocephalus. The sequence continues at coordinate 95,242,404 of NC_041217.1, forward strand.
AAAGTTGATTTACTACCAAATGCCCTTTTCTCTTCCTCCAATAATTATTTTTCAAATTTATCTGCAGCATTTTATTAATAGGTCATCAATTCTGAGAATGGTCCATTTTATTGATAGTATGGGTATCAGTAAAACAGAATCTGTCCATTTTGCATATAATTTACAAAAGGATTCAAACTATCTTTGAACAGCTTCAAAATCCCAGTGAACTTTATACCCTATCAACAGCCATTTACTACATAAGTATCTATCAACACCGTGAGTCAAAAGTTATCGTCCTTGCCCTCAAAGGGCAAAAGACCACACTGTCACACAGACATGAAGTGAAAAGACAGAGGTGCCAACATTAAATAATAATATACGTAGGGTGAGAGTAACATTGTGCACAAGCAAAAGATTAGGCAAGGGGTGGAAAAGGAAGGTCGTGGCAGGGAGGCGCATTCTCAAGGCTGCAAGTTTCAAGGAAGAGGTTAAATGTTAAGAGCAGCAAGAAAAAAAGGAAAAGGCTTGGCAAACTGGCTTTCTCACTACAGGATGTAGTTTATGTCAAGGCTTCAAAACAGGAGAGATGATCAAGACTTAGGGTACTATAATGTAAATATACCTGAACTCACAGAGAGAATAAAAGAGGTAAAACTGAGAAAGTCCAGTGAAACTGGTCCAATGCCTTGAAGCCCATTTAACTTGTGGGACATCAGCTACCATCCTAGCAGGTAGAGCTTAAAAGTGGCCTATCATTTTTCTAGGTGCTTTTTCCCAGTTTCTTCTGAAATCTCTGCAGAGAGGGCAGAGCCACGAGGTCTCCCCAGCAGCAAAAATTCCACACATGCATGCTATACACTGGCCAATGCTTTCTTGGGACTATTTTAACTTTCGCTTTTGTTCTAATTAGAAAAGTTATTCATATTATCACTAACATAAATTATAAAGCTCCTCTGATTGCTTGAAAATTTACAACAAAGTTGTTTTTGCAAGCACCTCTAAAGTTCCATCAACTCTCAATAAATAGCAATACAGCAAATGAACAGACACCAGACAAGCGACCTTTGTTAAACTAACTTTCTCCCAGGTTAAAGCGTTTTACATTATGCATCAGTATATAGGGGGTAAATATGTGTGTACATATATTTATTTATTTTATGGAATCATGATACCCGCTGAACTAGAAAATGGAAATAGTTTAGAATATTAGACTAAGGATTTCAATCATTCATGTGAAGTATATATTCATTAGTCTCTGGCAGACGGCCTTTCCTTGCACACAGCAGAGGTCAGAAACTCTGGCTGGTGTTTAATCCAGCCTTCAGATTCAGATGACCACAGTCTTTACTGCTTCCTTTGCCACTCACCCAGTTTGCTCACTTACATTGCCTAATTCTCTCTGCAGGCCTCTGTAAACGAATGAAGACATGATTTGGCCAAAGAATGAAACTCCTGTCATGCTGATTAATTCATTCAACAAACAATTATTGAACATCAATAGTATGTATATATTAGGTACTGTGGGATAAAAATATGATGCCAAAGTTCTCGAAACCAAACACATTCCATGGTTTCTTTATATGGTGTAAAGAAAGTTAAAGAAAATAAGAGATCAGTAAAACGGGTTTAGCAAATTATTCTGACATCAGTGTTTTGTAACAAATTAACCCCTTTTCATTTCCAGTCTAAAACAAAAATCTTAATGTAACTGGACTTAGGGAAGAAAGAGAATTGTTAAAATCTCCAAGACCTATTCACTTTTGAAAAGTATAACTAATATTTCAAGGCCTTTTCACTGGAGAAACAATAGTGACAGAAGTTCAGATTTCAGGCACCGCGTGTTTATATAATGGGGCTGTACTCAGGGTATCTGGTTCATTTGTTTTCCAAATGTACATGTACCCTAAAGATATTAATATCCCCGTTATTGGCACTTTTCATTTTTATAGTAAAAATGAAAATGTACTGTGTACTCCATAAGCAATATCATTATTGCTATTGATTTTATTATTCAAAAAATAGACTGAAGTACAACTAACTGGAATTTTTGATACATTTGACATACTACTTAACAGGTCAATTATTCTGTAAAATATGCTTATTGAGTACTTTCTACATACTGGGCACAGTTGTTAACATCTTATATGTATTAACTCATTAAACGCTCTGAACAACTCATTTTACAGATGGGGAAATTGAGGCACAAAGCAGTAAAGTAACTTGCCCAAGATCATACAACTAGGAAGGAATTTGAACTCCAGCAGTCTGGCTGTAAAGCCCAAACTCTTAGCCACCACAATATAATGCCTCAAGACACTTCCAGCATTTGTCCTGTGATTCACTACATATTCAAATGAACATTCTCTATCACATGACACAGACAAATAATGAGCAGGGTATGATCCTGAGCAAGCAAAGAAATACTAACATACAAAAGAGAACGTACTATTTATTACTGTAAAGGAGATATGATTTTTAAATGATTTTCAATAGAACTGAATCCAAAAGAATTTTCAGGAATATTCTATAAGGAAATTTTCTTTATAAGAACACCCATGTTTAAATATCCTGATTAAAGTTTTAATTCTGCTTGGCCAATTTTTTTTATCATTACCATAGAATTGATACCTAATGTATCTGAAAAAAAAAGAGATTTTAATTTCTTAAATAGAAAATTCAAGTTCATGTGGCCATTAGGTTCAACTGGGTCACAGTGAGTTAAGACCAGATCAGGTTTATCATGATCATATGGTATTTTTACAGTATGAATACCCTAAACTAGTAATATAGCAATATTCAGCCTGTAAATGAAGGATAAAATTACCTTACATTGCAGCCCCCAAAATTTTTATGTCAAAATATAAGCTTCCAGCAAGAATTCTTGCTCTGAAAGCAGCTGGATTTGACACAAAACAGTGTTAGGTAAGGAGATCAAGACAATTTGTTCTGTTCTGGAAATGTGCTACTAATCTGTTTTGGCAGATGTAGGTAGTGACATTAAAAATTTAGCTATTCTGGGGGTGTTTCTTTTTTAAACAGCCCAGTTACCTAATCATGGTAGAAAAATGTCTAATAATTATTGATATAAATACTGTATAAATAGTTAATAAATAAAACTATAAACTTACTATCAAAAATAGAAAATTGTAAAGAATAATGAAAGTTAAGGTCTTTGTGAGCAAATGAATGCAATAATGTCTTAGTGTTCAAACAACTTGGACCAAAGGACCCTACGATCTGGAGTGTTGGTTTCCTAGTAGGTCAAAATCACCGTGTGCTTTTGTCACACTGACTTTTTCTTTCCTGCATTTCCCCATTTTCCCAAGTCCCTTAGGAAGAAAAAAATAGTCTACTAGTTACCTTGGTTTGAGTTCTAACTACAGAAGCAAAAAGCACCTACAGAGGCAAAAAGTGATTTGTTTTACACTTTGCTGTACATCTGAAACTAACACAATATTGTAAATTAACTATACTTCAATTTTTAAAAAGCGATTTGTTTTAATGGCATCACTGATAGTTAAAGGAAAGAAACACGTTTGGTAATATGGTATCTTATATATAACTCCAGTGTTTTTAAGTTTTAATGAACAAATGAGGAAAAAATAAACACTGGGGAAAAATAAATTTATCTATAACTGCCTCTATACTCCTGGGTCTTCTATGGCTTTGCAATGGAGTCTCCAGTTGTAATGTCTGTAAGTTAAAAACACACAAAATGCGTGCATTGATACATATTTCCACAAATGTGGTTTCACAATACTACTGAAAGTATTTGCCTCTGCTAACATGATAATACTTCTGCAACAACACTAGTAGAAGCATAGCTGGATAAGGTTTTATTGGCATCATATTAGGTTAAGGTTTGTGATAAAATCAGGTTTGTGATAAAATCAGCTTCAAAAGAGGTGTAAGCATTTTTCTACAGTGCTCTCTAAGCATTTCAGGGACCCCAAGATTTAACAATGCAATTTTGGTTAACTAAAATGCTATACAAACTATTCTTTCACCTTCCTGCATAACTTTTAATGGATTCTTTTTTCTAGGGGAACTTAATATGTGCTCTTCAACAATCACAAAGAGCTCAATTGTTAGATGACAGATTGTTGACACTCAACTTGACTCAGCCAACCATTACATGCGTGTTTTCAGTTCATTTGAACACCAAAATTATATTGATGCAAGCTTGGTTGAAATGTATTTTCTTTTATTTTAGTAAAGCCACATTTCTAGAAGAAAACAAAACAAAATTCTGAGATTGCTGTATATTAAAGCTAAAGCTGAGAAGTTGTTTGCTTTTTGTTAGTGCTTCCTGCGCTTGCAATGATTACGGCCCCTAATTAGCCCTTTGTTTAACTTTCATGAACCTAGATAGATTACCCAACGTTTAGTTCAATAAATATTTGTTAGGTGCTTTCCACACTTTGGAATGTGAGAAAACAAAGATGCCTCTGAGGAGCTTAAAAGCCAGCAGAGGAGAGAGAGAGAATCACATACAGCTGACTATACTATGAGAGAAACCAGAGGGTGAGAACAAAGTCCCACGAGAGATGAGAAGGACAAGGCATTCTGCCTGGATGGGTCACAAATGCCTCATCAAAAAGATAACTAGTGAGCCAGGCCAGGAAATAAAAAACCAAGCAGAGACAGGAGGAAAAGCAGAGTAAACTGCTTGTGCTAGGGTCTCGGCACGAGGCAGAACGCCAGTCAGGATGCCGGGTGGAGCTGCTGGAGAAGACAGGGCAGGAGGCACGTGGTCTGATGGGGAAGGGCGCCGAGGGGCAGGCAAGGGATCCAGACCAGACCCTGTGTGCAAAGTGGAGACGATGAATGACTCTTAACACAGGAATGATTTAATCAGCTGTGTCTTAGACATCTAGCGCTGGCAGCAGTACAGAGGAAAGTTTAAAGGCAAGAGATACTGAAGGCAGGGAGGAAATTTAAAATGCTAACCCAATAGTCCACGAAGACCTCAATGAAGGCAGCAGTGATAAGAATGGAGGAACAAAATATGGACATTTCAAAGGGAAAACTGCTAGGACTTAGTGGCTGGATGTGGCAGAGGGAAGGCAGAAGTAACGTCAAAGACGATTCCAAATTTCTAGCTTGGATGATTGGATGTATAAAGATTGCAATCAGTAAGCCAGGAAACAAAAGGAGGAGTAGACAACTGAAAGAGGATGTATTCTTTCCCAGGACTGCCCACAGGAAGTTAGAAATGCAAGTTCAATGCTCAGGAGATGATTACCCAGAGAGAGAAGTAGATCAAGATCAGAGCCTTAGGAAAAATCATTAAGGGGCAGGTGGAGGAAGACAAACAGGTAACTATTTAATGGCGGGAAAAGGAGAAATGGGAAAATAATATTCCAAAACTCAAGAGACCAAAAATAACAGGAGAAAAGGGCGGTCAACAGAGTCAAATGCTGCAGGAAGACTAAGAAGAATGAGGACTAACAAGAGATCATCAGATCTGGCTGAAAGAAGTCAGTGGCAGCCTGTGGGACAGACTTTCACCATACTGTGGTGCCACCTCCCTTGTCCAAGTTTGTCCAGAAAGGAGACACTATGATAGGTGACAGAACTGAGGGGAGAAATTGGTAAGACCACTCTGTACCTGTTCACAGGTGAGGAGACAGGCAAATGGATAGTAAGAGACTGAAGATCTAGCAGAGAAAGGATGTGGATGGGGCAACTCCCAGGAACAGTTTGGAAAGAATAGTTCAGGCAGGTAGAGTTACCACTGGAAAACAGTAGGGCTCCTTTTTTAAAAAAGGAATAAAAGGACAAGTCAGATGCAGATACACTTTGAGGTAGAGAAGAGGACAGTTAAGAGGAATTATTCCTGAAAAATTCTATGTTCTCAGCAGAACTCAGGACCAGGTTAACTAAGGTTGGAGGAGCTGTGTTGATGAAGAGCGTGAAAAAGCTCTGGAACAGCCCATGTGGGGAAGAGAAAGGGAGCCAAAATGGGATAAGTAAACTACTTATGAGCACTGAAGGGTCAGGGTAAATTAGAAATTCATTTGAAATGGAGTCAGTTGGCAAAGTCGGTATTTTCTCCAGCAGAGCTCAGAAGAGAGAGACTAAAAACAGACATGAGATGGCTGAACTGATCTAATTTGGGAGGCTAGTGATAAAGTGGCTACAGAAAAAATGTCCAAGTGGAACAGAGAATGTTGGAAAAAGGAAGCAGAAATGACTATGGGGGCTACAGAAGGAAGTAAACTGTGAAAGGGAACAGGCAGGGGTCATAAAGAGGTCATGGGGAAGAGTCAGTAGGGTGCGGGGGGCGGTATGTTTGATACGGGCCTTATAGAATTGAAGATATCAGAAGCAATGCTCTAAGCAATAAGAAGGTCCATGAAATGGATTTCCAAGTGAATAAAAGCAACGATCACTGAAGTTAAGGAAGTTTAAAATACAGTAGCTGTGAGACTGTGTAAGTCACTGCCTCTCTGAGTCTTAATTTCCTCATCTGTAAATTATGGGCTAAATAAATAAGATGATGTATAAATATTGCACCTGATACAATGTGAGGCACATAGAGGTATCAGTAAATCATTGATGAGGATGATGATAAGGATTAGAAAAATGTTACAGTTGTCACACATGCTGGCAGTAGCTTGGTAGCTAAAAAGTAAAGCCAAAGTCCTCAGTATAATGGTCTTAAGCGGCAGATGCTTTGGGAGGTAATTAGGTCATGAGAGTAGAGACTTCATGAATGAGATTGGTGTTCCTTTCTTTTTTAAATTTATTTATTTTATTTATTTATTTTTGGCTGTGTTGGGTCTTTATTGCTGCTCATGGGCTTTCTCTAGTTGCAGCGAGCGGGGGCTACTCCTTGTTGCAGTGCGCGGGCTTCTCATTGCAGTGGCTTCTCTTGTTGAGGAGCATGGGCTCTAGGCACATGGGCTTCAGTAGTTGTGTCATGCGTGCTCTAGAGCACAGGCTCAGTAGTTGTGGTGCACAGGCTTAGTTGCTCCATGGTATGTGGGATCTTACCAGACCAGGGTTTAAACCCGTGTCCCCTGCATTGGCAGGTGGATTCTTAACCACTGCGCCACCAGGGAAGCCCCGGGATTGGTATTCTTATAAAAGGGACCCAGAGAGCTCTCTCGCCCTCTTACAGCCGTGTGAGGATACAATGAGAAGATGGCAGTCTGCAACCCAGGAGAGAGCCCTCACCTGAACCTGACCATGCTGGCACCTGATCTCTGGCTTCCAGCCCCCAGAACAGTGAGAAATAAATTTGTTGTTTATAAGATGCTAGTCTAGGGTGTTTTGTTATAGCAGCTGAGCTCACTAACATACTGTTTTTTATGTCCTTTCTTTCCACTCTAATAACTTTCAATCAGAGACTGAACCTGAGGATGTCAATGCCCACACAGATGATGAACTCATTAATATTACAGAACTGAGGGTCTCACAATAGTCTGACCAAGAGAGAGAAATATCTTCTTCTATGGATAAAACAGTTCTCTCTCACACATATCAGCCATGTGAGTTCAGATATTCAACAGCAAACAGAGCCTGTGTCATTTACCAAAGATTTCTTCCATTAGGGGCAGATCCAATGACTTTACAAGTAACATGCATGGGGCATCTGTGCTTGTTTGCACATGCATGCACACCTGCATGTATGTGTGTCTGTGTGTAATGGGGGTTGCAATAAAAATATGCCTTTCTGGGTTAAACGCCTTACACACATACAGTAAATTTCAAATTTTTGGAAGAAATAAAAGACCGACTCAATATTAGAAAAGATGACAATATGGAATAAATAATCAAATAAGTAAGCAGAGTCCAATGCTAGATACTATAAAGTTAATAAAAGTAAGATGCCATGGTTTCTAACCTCAAGTTTACCAACCAACTCAGTGGGGATCCAAGGCGTACACCCATGAGAAAGGTGACTCTCAATATGAAACAGAAATGATAAAGGCCAAATGACCAATGCAGAGGGGACAAATTAAGAAAAAGTCAAGACTGCTATAGTTGGGTGAGGCCAAGGAAGGCTTCGCAGAGGAGGAAGTAGGATTTAGGCTAACTTCTGAAGGGAAGGAGTCTGAAAGCAAAGGTGAGCCAGGTTGGGAGCATAGCATGTAAGAAAAGGATGAAGGCCCTTGGAGCAGGGAATATTCAAGTTCCACATGGAAGAAGTAAAAGGATCATGCTCAGGAGTGAAGGGAAATGAGTTTGAAATGAGGGTTGGGGGAAGACTCAAAAAGACCCTGAATGGCTAACCCCAGAGACTGAACCTACTTCATGTCAAGATGGAGCTGAAAGTTATGCTCCAAATGACTACTCTGGGTATAAATCAAATATTTTTAAAATGTGAGAAAGAAAAGGCACATCAGCACACAAAAGCAAGATCAACATGTTCATGGCCCAGAAACGAACTAAGACAAAGTGGCAGGCCACTGGCTACAGAGCTGGAAGCTGGTAGAGGTGGCCAGGTGTCCCATTCCTGGGGGTATACAGGCTAAAAGCTGCTGGCCTGAATCTGAGGCTGGGGTCAGGCTCTCCCACCTGCGAAAGGGGCCAAGGAAAGCCACAAACAATGCCTTGGGCCAGGTTTGTGCAAAGCTGCATCCTTGCCTTTGAGAAGTGAGCCTCCTGAGCTCACCAAGGGAAGAGAAGCTGGGACATGAAGATCTGTTTCTAGACTGGAACACCTAGGGGGTCAAGTGGAGCCAAGAAGAAAGCCAATAGATGAGGCAGGGAAAACAAAGAGAGAGGGGAGAGAAACAAAAAACTCCCATCCAGAGTGAATCTACAAATGAAAATTCTAAAACACACAGGAACGTGAACACCAAGAGAACTGACAAAGTCTGCAATTAGGAGACAAATTCTCACAGGCTGAAGCAACAGGCAAATCACAAAGCAATCTCAAAACAACTTATCATCTGAGATCCTCAAGGTGAGAAAATGCAGAATAGCCTTAAAAAGAATAAGAATTTATTAAATGAAATAGGCAGGTCCAATGAGAACAGATGACTATCATAAAGAATGAATTATAAATGCTGGAAATGAAAGCTATAGCTATGGAAATCAAAAGGTAGATAGGTTAGGGATACATTGCAGAATGGACACAGTTAAAAGAGAATTAGTGAACTGGAAAATAATAGGAGGGAGTCAATCAGAGCACAGCCAGAGGGCTGTCCTGGTGGGGCAGTGGTTAAGAATCCGCCTGCCGGGGTTCCCTGGTGGCGCAGTGGTTGAGAGTCCGCCTGCCGATGCAAGGGACATGGGTTCGTGCCCAGGTCTGGGAAGATCCTACATGCCGCGGAGCGGCTAGGCCCGTGAGCCATGGCCGCTGAGCCTGCGCCTCTGGAGCCTGTGCTCCGCGACGGGAGAGGCCACAACAGTGAGAGGCCCGCGTACCGCAAAAAAAAAAGAATCCGCCTGCCAATTCAGGGGACACAGGTTTGAACCCTGGTCTGGGAAGATCCCACATGCCGCGGAGAAACTAAGCCTGTGCGCCACAACTACTGAAGCCTACGCGCCTAGGGCCCGTGCTCAGCAATTGGAGAAGCCACCGCAATGAGAAGCCCGTGCACTGCAATGAAGAGTAGCCTCCACTCTCTGCACCTAGAGAAGGCCCGCACACAGCAACGAAGACCCAATGCAACCAAAAAGAAATAAATAAAATTTTTTTAAAAAAAGGAACACAGCCAGAGCAATAGGAATTTCAAAACAAAATAGAAGGCAAGACTACTGAGGACAGATTGAAATGCTCTAACATAAGTCTAGGGGTAGTGCAAAAGAAGAGAGTAGGAGGAAAGGCAAAAAAGCACTATCCAGAAAGATAACGGTTGACAATTTTCCATAACTGAAAAAGTCATCAGCCCTTTGACTGAAAGCACACTGAGGCCAAAAAAGGACAAACTATAATGAATCAATATCTAGATATATTATGGTGAAACTGTAGAACTTCAAGGAAAAAGAGAAAAATCTGATAGTAATTAGTTTTACTCTTCAACTGAGAAGCTTTGGGAGCAAAGGATAGCATTAAGAAACTAGGCTTTTAAGCATACTCTGGCAGCAGTGCAAAGACAGACTGAAGGACCAGAAAAATGATGGCTGAAGATTAACTAAGCCAGAAGATGCCCTCATGGAGCTTTCAGTCTAGTGGAAGACAATGGCTTACACATCTTTGTCTTACCTTCCTCCACTAAAACAATACTGAGCTTATGGTAGACACTCATCTAAATATTGGATAAATTTTTAATTGGATAAGCCTCTATACATATACAAAAAGCACTTACTCTCTTTTACTGCTGGCCAAAAATAAACAAACTAGAGGAAGATTAAAATAAGATCCTTTTCTATTGATTTAGCATATTGTTGACATTATATAAGAAAAAAGGTATCAAATTAAGTTGAACAACCAAGGCAATTAATAACTCCAATGTATTTGAGATTAAAGCAAGTTCTGTGTTTTAAAGAATCCTTTCAAGTGGAGAGTCAAAAACAGCTGTCAGGATTTATACAGCAAATTAATGTAAACCACTATTTAACATTAGAAACTTGAACAACCTTCAGCTCTATTTGCAAATACCATGTGTACCTAAATAACTTATTTAGGCATCACCTGAACCATGCTGACCTCAGAACAATCTGACGCTTTGTCAAGTAACATTCCCAAGTCCCCTGGGAAGGGAACAGAAGAATATCAATGCTGAAAGAATGTCAAAGATGTAGTTCAATACTGAGACCGAGCTCATGTTCTTGATGGTATTAGTATCCCTTAGCTGAAAAATTGCATCAAATTTAGGCAATGCCACAACAAAGAGGCGAGATGGAAAAACCACAGTAATTTGAACATACAGCAAGGTTAGAAAGCTAACCCTATATATTAAATAATATTTAATCCTTTATCAGGACAAGATGATAGTTTTTTAAATGAAGAACAGGCAGAATGAAAAGACTTCAAGTTAAATCAGGAAAAGCTATTACATACCATTGGAAAGTAGGCGCATTTTATTGGGAATGGATGTTCAAACAATCAATAAGTAGTTCATCACTGTCACACTAACATTACTCCAAAGTAAAAATGAAGCATGCTTTAATGCACACACCAATTGCTCAGATTTTCATCAAACTGATTATTTCAGGAAGCTGGATCTAATAATTTGATCTTATTCCAAGTCCTACTTTAAGAACAAATAATACCTTAAAATATATATTTTCCCCCTAATGCTAGAACACAGAACTTAACCTATTCATAGGCTACCCAGGTTGTTCTGACACTGGTCAAATCTGAGATAGAAACTCATCCACAGAGTCTTCACAACCAAAGAGCAGACTAAGCAGCTGAGTATAAAAATGGTAACGACCGGGCTTCCCTGGTGGCGCAGTGGTTGCGCGTCCGCCTGCCGATGCAGGGGAACCGGGTTCGCGCCCCGGAGCGGCTGGGCCCGTGAGCCATGGCCGCTGGGCCTGCGCGTCCGGAGCCTGTGCTCCGCAACGGGAGAGGCCGCAGCAGAGGGAGGCCCGCATACCACAGAAACAAACAAACAAACAAACAAAAAATGGTAACGACCACTAGGACAGGGAACTGCATTTAAGGCAATTTCAACGGTGGCATAAGGAGAACATTAAAGTAAAGTAGTACGCAATATTTCATTTCAATCTTCCTTTCAACTTTAAACCAAATGAGTATTTTTAATACTTTTCTGTGTTTAGAACTGCATTAGAAACCATAAAATAGAAAAGAATTTTATAAAATGTCTACACAAAGAAAGTTTAAAATTTGGAGACTTGCAAATAAAAATTGCATGTATAAAGTCTTGCATGTATAGACAATACGTAAACAAATACAGATGCTTGTGTATGCAAAGCAACATTAAAAAAATGGTAACGACCACTGGGACAGGGAACTGCATTTAAGGCAATTTCAACGGTGGCATAAGGAGAACATTAAAGTAAAGTAGTACGCAATATTTCATTTCAATCTTCCTTTCAACTTTAAACCAAATGAGTATTTTTAATACTTTTCTGTGTTTAGAACTGCATTAGAAACCATAAAATAGAAAAGAATTTTATAAAATGTCTACACAAAGAAAGTTTAAAATTTGGAGACTTGCAAATAAAAATTGCATGTATAAAGTCTTGCATGTATAGACAATACGTAAACAAATACAGATGCTTGTGTATGCAAAGCAACATTACATATTGATAAAGTAGTAAACAGTCATCATGAATAGAAACAGAGGTTAAAAAGTAAAACATTTGGTGGGTTCGATTTCTTGAGAAGAGTTTCAGAGCGTATATGGAAGATAATATGTCTTCTCATAATGAGAAATTAGTGAAGAAGGAAGGGGGCTTCCAAGAAAAAGCTTCCCAAAGGCCAGGAGGTAGGGGAGGAAACCACACTCAGGGTCAAGCAGGGTAAAGCTGATACAAAGATACAATAAGGAGAACAAAGGACAGAGAGCCTGAAAGCTCAGCAAAGGAATTCAGGATCAATGTTCTAGCATTAGGGGAATCACTGGTCTCTTTCAAATGATGATGAGATCAGTATCTATTACCTGGCTATGCTCTCAAGCCGGGATCAGCAAACTATAGCCCAGGGGACAAATCCAGCTCACCACCTGTTTCTGTAAATAAAGCTTCATTGGAACACAGCCACATCCTCCATACACATATATAAAAGAGTTGGGACACAGAGCCAAAAATTTACTCTCTGGTCCTTTACAGAAAGAGTTTGTGACTCCAGTTTACCGTATGAATTAAGACTGAGTTAAGAAGATTATCAACAAGGCTAACACAACAAAGAAGATGAGAAAGCAGCAGAATAGAGAAGAATGGGAAAATTCCAAGAGACAATGAATGGTACCACTGACATAACCTGCAACATCACTAAGAGAATATTCTTGAAAATGTTTGAAGATCAATATGTAAGAGTGAATAACAAAGCTTAGTATAAGCTACTACTTAATAATTTTAAAAGTCACAGAAAAGATTTTAATAGGTGATACCCAAAGAAGCTTTCAAAAGAACCTTATTATAGGACTGCTTATCTTATTTATGTTTATATTCCCTACAGGTCAATACAATAAAAGCTTGTTATAAAAGCCTGTTCCCATAAAACAAAGATTAATTTCTGACACAGAACTGACAAAAAATTCTTTGTAGCCAACCTGACTATATATATGTATTTTTATAACAAAGCACATTATTTTACAACTTCTCATGTCAAATGTTGTAAAAAATATGTTTTCTAAGGACCATAATTTTTTTTCAATAGCTAAGTTTCCATTTATAAAAATAAATATATCATTTAAAATTTCATAGTAAATATATGTTAGAGCTATTGGTCATATATGATTATTTAATAGTATCTATACTACTACGTATGTGCATTGAAACACAGCGTAATTGTTGAAAAGCATAGAATTTACCCAAAGAAACCTGCTGAGGTAGGGTTGGGAGACAGCAGACAGGGCTCAAACTGGTCTCCTGCCTTCAGGGTTTCTAGCAAGAACTCCCATCCCCATGAATGCCAGGATTATCTTCATCAAATCAGATATGATCAAGTCACTCCTGCTGACAAGATTCCAGTAGCTCACACTGCACCTCCCAGTTTGGCTTCAGCTTAATTTTCCAGCCTTATCTTTAGGTAACCACCCCTGGCTTTAGCTACACTGGAACACTCACTGCTCTTAAAACAATAATAGCTAAAATTATTGAGCATTATCTATAGGCACTGTGTAAACTATTTCATATGATTTATCTCAATTAATCATCACAACCACCCTGTTACAAAGATTATTATCATTACCACATAAGCTTTAAGGCCTCACAGTCACACAAACCCCTTTCAAAGCACACAGTCATATGTTTGTATACAATTTACAAAAATAGTTTGTACTCTTTATCTTAAACAGATCCCACCAAACTGTATAAGTTTCAGGTGCACAAAACCTAAATATGCTCCTGATTATTATTATTCCCATTTACTGAGGCTCAGAGAGATTAACTTGCCAAATTACTTCACCACAAGGAAATGATAGAGACAGGATTTGAACCCAGGTCTACTCGTCTTTAGAAACTAAGAACTTAACTATAGTACTAAGGCTGTACCTCTGTTCTTGTAGCTCCCATTGTCTGAAATGACCATTCCTCGTCTTCCTATTTTCAGCACTAGATTTCTAGAAGACTCCTATTCATCCCCCAAAGCCCAACTAAAATGTTATGCCTTCTTCACAGCTTTCCCTAACACTTCTTGGAAAAAAAGGCATATCCTTTAGATATCCCTCTATTTTAAACACATATCACAGCATATCTATGGCATGATGTAATCAAAAGAATATGCTTTTTTGGAACCAAACTGACCCAGGTACAAATTATGACTCTGCTACATATTTGTGGTACAATCTAAGGCAAAATATTTAAACTCTCAAACCCTCAAGTTATTTATCTTTAAAATGGAAGCAATAATTCTTACCACATTCATTCATTTAAATATCCAACCATCCATAATATACCCATTCAAGAAATACTTAATGAATGCCTACTATATGCAAGGCACAGAGCATACAACCGTGAAAAACAGACACTGGCCCTGCTGCCACAGAGCTTACAGTCTAGTGGAGGATACAGACTAGTGAACAGATGATTAAAATGCAGAGTGAGAATCTGAGTATTGCAATTAAGACCAAGGCAGGGTGTAGAAGAGCTTATGGGGGAAGCATTGTGACCTAACCCAGACTTGCAGGGTCAGGTAAGGACAATGCAGATGAATAGCAATTCAGTGGTAAGTCTCTTAAAAATAACACAGAGCAAATATTCAAGACAGATACCGCAAGTAATTTCAATTTAATAAAATACTTCCACCCCACCCACACCGTAATCACACGTCCCTCATCTCTTAAGATTTGAAAACGCCTCTGAATGTCAGGAAGGGAAAACTGATTTTTTACAGTAGGTGGGTCAGCCAAAATGAAACCTGGTGCATTGCACTGGTCAGTAGAAACCTCAAGACTAACAGAACAGTCCAAATAAAAATAAAATCTGCTTCTCAGAATTCTGTCACAACCATAAGGATTCCTTAACATTTGTTCTTGTTATCTGTGTTAAAGCATTTAATGACAGAACAAGGAAATCATTTCCACATTTTTCTGGGGGCTGAACTGCTGCACAAAGTGAGGAGCAATTGCAGCTTTCAAGAGAGATGCTAATTGCAGCTTTTAAAATATTAGACGCCCTCTAAACACCCGGCAACCCCCGTCCCCTAGGAGTTTCTGGGTCTTTCTTAAAGGTGTGAGGAGGATATTGCCATCTAGACTTCATTTCCTACCTAAGGATTTAAAAACATTTCTGTTGAGTGATTTATTCCTAGTTCTTCAAGGATCATATGTCTCACATCTTCAGAAGCATTGGAAAAAAGGACCATCTTATTTAGACAGGAAACCTGTAACAATTAGAAAAGCTTCATTGAACCGATAAAGGAAAAAACTCCCAACCTCCTACTTTATTCCGCATAAAATGGGAATTTCCATCTTAATTTAGACTTTCTGCCAGCGAGCCAGCAGGGGTAGGACTTGGAACCCTCCCTCTCACAGATGTTGTCTAGGCAAAGATGAAGGAGGGAAAATCGGCTACAAGACACCTGGCTATTCTTACTTCCTGGGAGGGTGAGAGGGAGGAAAATGCTGTACTGCTGGAGATTCTATTTATAAATGCTTTTCTTTACAATAAGATGACAAATTTAAGAAGGAGAAGCAAAAGGAGTGGCAGCTGCCCACACAGAGTATTACTTTAAATGTAATTATTGGAAAATCACTGTATTCAGGCCAGGAGAGGGAAAATATGGAAGGAAACCAAAATTAAGTTATATAAACATGGTGGCTAGGGGACTAACAATCATCTAAAGGAAGCTCCCATGCTGCCACTAGCAAAGAGGAAAACTGAGATCCAGAACAAGCAGAATGTCATTCTTATCAAGCTACCGATCCTTCTGGTATTGAGCTATAAATGTGGATTACACAAAACCTTTAGCCATGAAACCTACAAGGTATTCATATAATTATCTATCTATCTATATAACACTTTTTCTGAAAATGGAGACATCTGTACTCTGGTCTAAGAAAGAGGCTGACCCACAATCAGTATATGAAAATATTGACTGAACTCAATTCCTGCTGTGAAGTATAATGACTTGTAAAACTAGTTATAAAAATGTATAATAAATACAATTCATTTTCCATCTAATCCCAGTTACTAGGATTTAAGTTTTACTGATACATATGTACCCACAACTTAGTGGGATTAGAGTCAAATTAAGGGATAGAGTGGGCCTAGGCTATAATCTCTACAGGAATCTAAAATAATGTTGAAAAACATCACTGGGAATAAAATCAGATTGGGGCAAATCATATGTGCCAGAAAGGACTGTGTATGGATAGAGTGGAAAAAAAACTTTGAAAGAGGCCTGAGGTAGGGATGGGAGTAGTAATGAGTCCAACCAACACACACACACACACACACACACACACACACACACACACACACGCTGCATCTTCACATTCACAAAGTGGTTTCTAAACTGCCTTCTAGGCAAAGTGGGTCCCATTAGCTTTTACCGTGGGGTATGGATTTGCTGAGAGGCGGTGAGAGGCACACGGCCACCCGCACTTTTCCTCCCCTACCCTGCAGAGACCCGCTTCTCCCAGGATAATGGCTGAGGAAGTGTCTGAAGAACGGTGGACATGAAGGGGTGCCAGACCACAGCCTTCCCAGAACACCTGGGGCTTGCTTGTGCCTGAGTGGAATCGATGTCGCATTTTAACATTGACTGACATTGCCTTGATCTGTGGCATCTATTTCTATTTCTCCTTCCTATCTTGTCCTTGTTCTCTCAAATCAAAACTCACATTCCCATAGATCTCAATTCCCTTTGAGGCAATCAAAATATGTGATTAAAGTGATTCACGGCAGGGGTGGGGGGTGAACCAACAAGATTTTACCCTAATGGGGATTACTGGTCACAAAGGGGGCTTGGTAACCAAAATGAAGAGCTCATGGGTAAAATGTGTTTGGAGATCTTCCATCCTGTCTCTATAAGAGTGACAGCTAATTTTAAACGTCTTCCTGTTACCCTGCCTTCCCCTCCCCTACATCCCAAGTACCTACCCATAAACCTGCCGTATAAGCACCCTCCATTTGCCATTTAATTAATTCTGGGTCAGTTCCCTGCAGGTGACCTAGTCAAGGGCTTGATGGTTAGTTCTGAGAAGACACTGTTCATTCAGCACCTTCACATTTAAATACTCCAAATTCACCCACTGATAAATGATGTAGAAAAAGCCAGGATACCACTACAACCAAAGCAGAAGCTGTCTGTCGTATGACTTGACCCCTGACTTTGCTCAGAGTGATTCGAAATTTCAGTGAAAAGTAACTGAAGACAACGGTGTCCATGATGAAGGGCATGAAAGCTGTTTCCCTTCCTAGAGAAATCACTCAAAAAGGAGTGGGAAAAGGAGAAGAAAAAGAAGGAAGGAAGAAAACTGAGTTGACACTTGGCATTTACTTGAAGAGGAGCCAGCAGAATGTATGTGCAGAGACAGTTTCACAGCACAGAGGGAAGGCATCGATCAGAAGCCTTCCTTGGCGCAATTAAATTTCTTTGGTGGCGGCCTCGGCTGGGAAGGCAAGGCACAAAAGTTGTGTTCAGGGTTCTGAGGGCCAAGAGGTGGTGTCTGCGAACTTACGGGGATTGATCGGCTCAGGAATCTCGCTGAGGAAGAAGAAAGGCCGGTGTAGGAGGGCCGCAGGGCGGTGGTGCGCTCCTCGGTCTTGGCGCTGTGAGGGCCCGGCTGACTGTTCAGGGCACTCCCACTGCTGCTGTACTGGTTGTTGTTGTTGAGCTCAGGGTAATTTCTGGCAGGCGGCTGGGAGCTGCCATTCAAGAGGCTGGTGAACGGGTTGCCTACGAAACCCACCTTGGAGAGTGAGGCAGTCTTTTTGTTCTCTGGATCGTCTGCTGCAGCGTTCAAGTTCCCTAGGGAACTGGCTAACCGGGAGCTCATGGAAAAGCTGAACGAAAAACACAGGTGGGGCGGGGGGGGGTGGAACATAGACAGCCATGGATACTCACGTAGAGTTCACGTTTCTAAAACACATGATTACGACATTAGGGGAATGGGATGAAGACAGTTCTGATCAACGCAAATGGTGACAGAATTGCTCTTGGTGATATTATGTGGCCTTTAGTTATACATGGTAAGTTCCTCTGTCAAAAGTAGTTAAGACTCAAGAAGCTGGTTAAAACAGTTTGACCAGAGATCCTGAAATAGAATATGTGCGGGTTTCTACTTGCCCTGTGGCAGGAAGCAAACGAAAAGGACTATATAAGGGGAGAGTACAAAGCAGACCTAAGTACAAGATTTAACTTCTATATATTCAATCATATGACGACATCAAACATCCCTACCCATTTTATTTCGGCCCATACATATCAGGGGAGAAATGACCATGTCATATATTATTAGTCTGCGCCACTGAGCTCTGTTCCCTGGATCGTGTTAGGCAAGCTCTGGAAAGGGATGCCGTACGGCATTCCCTCCATGGCCATATCCCCACAATTCAAGACAGGAACAGAAGCCTAGAGGGTCGCAGCGCTTTTTGTGGTTTCTCCCCTTCCCCCAGTCCCCTCCTCTCACAAACTTCAGCCAAACTCACTGTCTGCTGCTGTTTTCCTTTACCTCCTGCCAGTGCCTCAGAAGGAGGAGAGAAAAATTACCTTCTTACAGTGGTGCCTGAGGACAAAGAGCCTCTGTTTATCCTCTTGGCCATCACCGAAGGGGACAAAGCCACTTTTGAGGTCTTCAAGGCAGATGCAGATCCTTGTGGGGAAGAACTCAATCTTTGTGGAGAAAAATGGGCAAAGCGTCACACAAAAGCTGTGTTATCTGAACATTCAGCAATCGACTAGGACAAGATAAACTAATAAACGTTAAAGAGATCATGGCAGGTCCTAATAACAGTAGCCAAAATGGATGCAGCCCTCACTCTGTGCTGAGCGCTCATCTAAGAACCTGACGGACATTAACTCAGCTCCTCCTCACAGCAACCCCACGGGGTAGCAAAGACTGCACTTTGCAAGTGAGCAAATGGAGGCACAAAGGAAAAGCTCCTCGTCCAAAGTCACTCAGCGAGCAAGAGGCAAAGCTGGGATTCAAATCCAGGATCCAAAGTCCTGGGGGTAACCACCATCCTGCCATCCTTGGTCACTCCCCTTCCTTGACACTGGCATTCATTCCTTCCAAGTCCTTAGATTCTACCTCTCTATATTTCAAATCTATCCTCACCTTTCCACTCTGCAACTGCCCTAGGTGAGGCCATCATTATTTCTTATCCTTGACTCCTAGCAGCACCTTTTAATCTGGTTCCTTAAAACTCACATTCTGAATAGCCTCCAACAAAATCTAAAATATCTAATCATGTCGCTTCACTATTTAAACCACCTAATCTTTCTTCAGTGCCCAGAAAGCCTAAACTTCTTGGCTTGGCTTCTAAAACCCTCCAAAATCTGGCATTTGCCAATTCTCCACATTTTCCCACCAGACACCTCTTCTCCAGCTACAGAAAAATGCCCTGAGATCCCTGGATTGACGGCATCCACACCTCTGTCCAGTTTGCATACGCTATTTTTCCTGCCAAGGCATCTTCTCCTGTCCTTACCTCACCTCTACACACACCTTTTTCTTCCACCTCCATCTGACTCACTCCCTATTGCTTACCCTTTAATGGTCCAATCAGCTGCCACCTCTTACAGCAAGCCTTCACTGAATTCCCGGCGGGGTAAGCATCCAGTTTCATCATATATTCTCATAGTAAATCACAGCTCTTGTACCAAATTTCATTGTCTAATATCGTCTACTTCCCTCGAAATTAGCTCCATTACGAGCAAAGAACTGTCTCTCATTTCAATTCCCAGACTAGCACAGTGCCAGACTCAGAGTAGGTGTTCAGGAAATATGTGCTGAGTGAATAAAAAGGGAAAAGTGACTCAAATCTGGACTACCAGGGCCCAGTCATGGTTTTACTACCAAATGTGTTTTGTCCTGGACAAATCTTTTAACGTAGCCGGACCCTGTTTTCCTATCTGCTATAGAAAAGCTTATTTACTTGCAGACTCTTTTCTTCATCATCTTCCCTCCAAACAGCAGCTTACGACATGGTTTGCCTCTAAATCAAGAACAGGAAAAGTTGTACAAGGAAGCAGCTCAAGCTTCTGGATTAGTCTGGGCCATCTCAGAGCTGCCCTCACTAAACAACTCTAAAACCTAGAGCTGAATAAATACAGAGCTGAGGAGTGAATCAGCTTTTTATCCCCAGCTGTTGATGACAGTTTTGGGCAAACACTTCTACAGCGCTCACCAAGACCTACCCTGGATCCTGGTACCACTTAGACCACCAGGGAGTGTTCAGGGAACATTTTTCCAGAGAAAAACACTAAGGTTTCCTCCTCAAATGGAGAATAGGGAAGGAAATAAAACTAGAAAACTAAGGGAACAAATACATGCAAAAATAGGAGGAAAGAAGAATAGCAGAAATGTTAAAAATTCAAGGCAAAATCTATCACTGGCTTGAAAGGCATGTTGCAGAGCCACTGTAGTTTATTAGAGATCCCACCATGCACTGGGCACACCGAGTACATTGGCATCATTCCCACAGCCGTACGGCCCTGCAGACACCTCAGGAAGATAACTTTTTTTTCATGGTGAGCATTAAATATAAAGCATATTGTAACGATCTAGAACAGAAAGGAAGGAATTTTAAAAGTGAAAAGCTGTGGGCAGTTTATTTCTAGGGGCTTAAGGGTTGGGAAATGTATCTAAAGGGTAGCATTTGTTTATAAGCTACTGGAAATTCAACCTGGTTGACAGTACCTGGAAGGCTGGGACACTGCTCTTGGATGCCCTTTCATATCCTCCAACCTACAGAAACCAAAGACAAATGTTCACACAACACCAGGGTCACACATTTAAGCCAAGACCAAAAGTCACATCATCTGGAGTCAGACCAGCAAAATTATTAAATGGGCAAGAGGGATAAACCTTGCAAATGGATATTAGTATTTATTCACTTTATAAAATAAATCCTAGAACCAGCAGGAAACCTATTTTAGTCATTTTGTTTCCTCTTGAATTTCATTTACAGCAAAATACTTTTTCATCAGAAG
Source organism: Physeter macrocephalus (assembly GCF_002837175.3). Taxonomy (NCBI): domain Eukaryota; kingdom Metazoa; phylum Chordata; class Mammalia; order Artiodactyla; family Physeteridae; genus Physeter; species Physeter macrocephalus. Next base: position 95,263,579 of record NC_041217.1, read on the forward strand.
GTGGTATTGCATCTACTCAGGTTAAAAATGTTTGATCATGGTGCCATGCCGCTGTTAAGAAAAACTAAATTAATGAGAAAATTTCTGAGGAGAAAAAGAAAAAGAAAAACACCATGTTGGAACGAGCCTTCTAAAGTTTGTGTAGTGAAGATTCACTTGCTTCTTTCGCCTTTTTATTTGCCAAGTTACACCCCAACTTACCCCTTCCTCCCCCTTATGATTTCTTAAAAATCAAATATAAATCTGTTTGAAGTTCATTTTAATCAATATAATGCCATTTCTTAGAGTTTCAAACAAAAAATGGTGAATAAAAAAGATTGTTAATGTAAACTGATCTTGAAGAAACTTCCACTGACTTAGACAATATATACAGTGAAAAGAGCATGAACTTTGAACAGTGCTGGGTTTGAATAACAGCTAGGGAGTGATTTAACCTCTCTGACCTCAAGCAACCAACACAAATGTGGGTAATGGTGCACACCTTTTGTGTTAACTCAGTTAATCCTCACGTCCAAACTAGGCACCTAACAAGATTCCCGGCCCATAGCAGCTGCTCAGTAAATGGTACATTTCCTCAATTTCCTAGTGGTAGCTGGTGATTATTACTAAGTACCAAACTTGCTATCCCACCTTTCCATTTTACTATAGAAAACAATCACCTCAACTTTGAGCTATATGAATCTTCATTTTTCAGGGCAGGAAACCAGTACCCAAAGCACAGATAATGGTATGACCAGACCCAACCTGACTTAAGTGTTATAATCCTCCCAGATAACACATAAAACTAAATTCCCTGTGAGGAGTCTGTTTGACATTTATCATACTAGCAAAACATTTCTCTTGCTATGCATTTCTCTCACTTAAAAATCAAAGGAAAGTAGCCACTTCTGGTTATATTCATTTGTGGACTTGCCATTCCTTACATTACAATAAAGAATCTTGATATTTACAGATTTTTGTACCTACATTGATTCTGAAGTCTTTTTTTTTTTCGCTTAATCTGAATTATCAGATGATTTCAAAGGTTGTGGTCAGAAGTTAAGTCCCATCAATTGATTCTGATGAGTAATTTCAGACCTCCAAACCAAGACGGTTTATAACTTTACAGGCAAGAATTGCTTATTCAATTCTCAAAAATAGAAAGTAAGGCTAAGGAGTTAGGATATACCAAAAGCTTGGCATACTATACTTATCTGCACACTCTAGATTAAATACAAATGCTTGGCACATCTGTGAGAATTCACCATAGGACAGGAAACCCATTCACAGGAGAAGAGTCCATTCCAAGTGGAATTTTGAAGAGTCCCAGAGACAACCAACTGCTTAGCAGTTTAAGGTGGAATTCCAGAGATTAAGATGCAGCAGCTGCTTTCAATAAGCTTCTAAAATTTAGCTACTCCCCGCAGTGATAAAATAATTAAAAAAAGACACAAAATAGTAATAAACCAAAAAATGAGAGGTAAGCATAATACTTGTAGAATGATATTCAAAAGAGAAGATTAAACATTCTATCCACAAATGGAGGTACAATATAAATTTAAAAGTTTCAAATAGATCTACCTAAATGCACAAGATGGTGAGGAGCGTGGCTGTCTCTGACTTTTTAAGGCACGTAGTTTGTCTCCCTGGGTTATATTATTTTTCATTTCCACATCTTCATCCTCTTCTAAATTATTCTGGAAAAAAATTCATGTTCCACAGAAAGGTCATTATGAATAACTCTACTTTATATAGATTTCTTAACAGTTTATGGATTATCTCAGTATATGGATATGTTTTATAGATTATCTTAAATAGTTTTAATGCACTATGAAATCATCATTGACCACATATATACTAAAGAACACTGGACTAATCACCAATTAAATATACTGGTCAAATTCCAAATCAAAGAAGCATGGGTATGGATGTGGTAGAATTTATTAAAAGGAGCTCTGTTACAATGGACCACAACCATGGAGACCTTCTTGCAGACAAAATCATGCTTATGAATATAGCTTAGACATAGGTTGGCTCAATAGATACAGTACAAATATTTTGCCAGAAGCTACCAGCACCCATCACTGCAAATTCCATAACTTGTTTACATAAGTGAAAGATAAAACAATTTAGGATATCTATACAGTAACTTATAAACATCATTTAACACTATTAAAAGCACTCAAGATTTTTCCAAGCTTACTAGACTGGGAAAGTGTGTTTCCTGCTGAAACAAGTCTTGTAGTTGGAAAAATATATATAAGTACCACACCAGGTCTTTTTTGCATACCAGCTCACATTTAATTCTCACAACCCAGGGAACGGGGGTGGGGAGGGCACTATTACCCTTAATTTAAAGATGAAAAAAGGAGGTGCTTGTGGAAGATAAGATTATTGCCCAAGCTCCCCTAAACTCTTCATGACAGAGCTATGATTTTAAAATCAGATTTCTTGTCCTCAGATACAATGTTCTTTCTAAAATATATTCCACAGCACACTAACATTCCACCATAAAGATTGTATTTTGTATTTTTCCTCACCTGAAAAAAAATCAAAAGGTTTGAATTTGCTAAGATCATTTCTAGCCATAAGACTCTCCTCTCTTCTTTAAAGCTAGAAGTCTTATTTGATGAAGAATGTACAAAAACGCACTTCCCTCAGTCACATTTTAGTCATTTTTGACAGTCATTCCTGAATCAAAACACTTTTTTGTTCCTTGCCATCTATTTTGGGGTCCATGGATTCATCTGGGGCTCAGTAGGCATGTCCTGGGTAAAAAGACCACACCTCACTACTACAGCTCTGATTTAAAGAAAAAAAAGAAAAAAAAAAAAAACACATACAAAATACACAGCTAATAGGAAAGAAAAAGAAATGAAGATGAAGGATTCCCAGAGGAGACAATCCCTTAGCTGAGTCTTAAAGAATGAGTACAAGTGAAGCAAGCCAAACCAAGATCACAGGAAGAGCCATGCTGGCAAAGAACACCAATTTAACAGTCACAGGATCATGGAACCTCAAAGTCAGGGGGTTCTCTTAGAGTCATTAAGAGATGCCCACCTATAAAGTCCCGAGGAATCAATTATATTATTCATCTTTGTCCATACAATCCCAGTGAGGGGAAATCTATTACCACCCAAGGAAGCCTGCAGGAACAGAAATCAGGCATACCTGAAGGCTAGGCTTGCAAGCAGGATAGTACACCTGAGAAGTTGAGCTTAGCTTCATCTAGCACCCAACATGTTGGGTTGGTAGCAGTTACTTGTGCCTGATAGAAGGACAAGCACATAGCCAAGAGGTTCCAAAATATGAGGGGGTATCAAGAAGTATATAAGCCTTCATAAGATTGGCAAGGAGAGCTTCTTGAAGGTCTGACCAGATCCACACCCCAATCAGTTTCACTGTCTAATGAGTGCCTTAGTGAGGAAGCCAGGAAAGCATGTTTGTCTATTCATCTAGGAGGATCTTTGTGTTCCCAGCTCTAAAATGCCTTCAAAATTCTAAGGAAAAGTAATTCTCAACTTGAAATTGCAATATTCAACCTATCTGTCAAGTGTAAAAGTAGAACAAAGGTACAAAAATTTACCTCCCTCACAATCTTTCTGCAAAATCTATTATAGGATATGCTTCAGGAAAAGGAAAGAAGACAACATGAGATCCAGGAAAATTAGGGATCCAACTGGGAAGTGTGAAGAGAAGGCCTTGGGTCAGAACTCTATATTTGGGCTGTAGAACAATTAGTCCAGGTTGGAAGGCAGAAGTGTCTTCAGGAAAACAACGGACTTGGTAAGATTTTTTTGCTGTGTTGAGATTTTGAAAAATTTTTAAATTGCTTGGCACAATTTGGGGAGTGGGGGAGAGTAGCATTCTCTTTTCCCAGATATATAGAAAACTACACAAATAAAAAGAGCAAATAACTCTAGGGGGAAAAAAGAGAACTTCAACAAAGAAAACAGTCATAGTGGGCTACTAAGCTCAACAGTGAGCAATATTTACATAGTAATAATGTATACATTATTTGGGTTTAACCAAAAATTATAATATAGCTATATTGGGAAGCTAGGGGAAGTAGAGGTGATAGCAAGGTAGGAGAACTAATCCTATCTACCATAACCAGGAGGCAATAGAAAAATGTCCAATATTGATAAGCTTTTAAAAGTAGCATTATAGCAAGATATTTAGAAATTTGGCAGTGAAAATATTAGTATAATTTGCTTACAGGTTTCTCCCATTTGAGAATGGGTCTGGGGATACAGAAAGGTGGGATAGGGAACTGATTTTTTATCAGAATTCAATACTTTTGATATTTCTAAAACTGTGGTCATATATTATTTTCTAAAATAAAAATTAATATTAAAATATACAGTTAAAGAAAGTAACAGTATATTTATATTATAGTTACTTTACATGTGTTTATTTCTCCCACTTTATTGTAAATCTTAAAGGTGAAAATTTTTTTAATTATAATACATTTCAAACACGTAGAAAACAACAAAATGATTAACTGCCAGCCATGTACCTAACTACCCAGAATTAATATATTTTTTCATAAGCTCCTTAAGGAGTTTACTTAGGTACACTGGCTCTCAAAGAAAAAGAAAACATTATATATTAAGTTCCAGCTCTCAACCTCTGGAGAAGGAAACCATGTCTTTTCCAAAGAAAAAATATATATATTTTACCATATAATACTTGTTTGTTATAGGTAACAACAAACTACAGAAAAGAGATAAAAAAATATTAAAGCAACCTACATACTTACCATCAAAAGTAAAACATATTAGCATTCTGTCATATAGTCTTCCAGACTTTCCCCTGTGCTATACATACCCCACCGACACACTTCTTCCTCTCAAAAGGAGGTTGAATTATACATGCTGCTTTGTAACCTACTTTTTCACTTAAATATACTACAGAAGTGTTTCAGGGTAAATTTTAAAAATCTTCTACATTATCATGTTTTATGGCTCCATAAAATTCTATTGTCGAGATGTATCAAATTTTATATATTTTGCCCTAAGTCAGGCTGTTTGCTGTCTTTCATCACTATAAACAGTTCCAACAAACATCTTTCTATAAACACATGGTTTCTGAACGCTGTCCTATTATTATTGTCTTAAGATAAATGCATAGAAGTGGAATTGCTAGATTAAAGTCTCCTGCTACATGTTATCAAACCACACTCCAGAAAGGCTACACCATTTTAAACTCCAACTAGCAATGTTTAAGAGCTTTTTAATCCCCAAACCCTTGCTAATACTGCATACATTTCTTTAATCTCATACAAGTTGATAGGTGTAAATAGCATCTGTGTTTCTTTCATTCCTAGAGAAGTAGCACATTTTTTTATATTTACCAACCATAAGGGCCCCCATTTTGTTTTATTTGTGTACATGGAGTTTTCACATTGATTTTTTTTTTAATAAATTTATTTATTTTCTTTATTTATTTTTGGGTGCATTGGGTCTTTGTTGCCGTGCACGGGCTTTCTCTAGTTAAGGCAAGCAGGGGCTACTCTTCGTTGTGGTGCGGGGTCTTCTCATTGCAGTAGCTTCTCTTGTGGAGCACAGGCTCTAGGCGTGCGGGCTCAGTAGTTGTGGCATGCAGGCTCAGTAGTTGTGGCTCGCGGGCTCTAGAGCACAGGCTCAGTAGTTGTGGCACACGGGCTTACTTACTCCACGGCATGTGGGATCTTCCCAGACCAGGGCTCGAACCCGTGTCCCCTGCATTGGCAGGTGGATTCTTAACCACTGAGCCACCAGGGAAGCTGCACATTGATTTCTTAGAAGTTCTTTACATTAAAATTTAAAAAACTTTCATTTGAAAGTGTTGTAAATATTTCCTCCCAGTTGATTAATGTGAGGAGAATAACTCAGAGAGATCAAGACTGGGGGCGGGGGGCAGAGCAGTGGTCTGGTGAGAGATGACAGATTGGATTAAGGTAGGAGAAACTGCCTGGAACTCAGGACCTGGGGAAGGAGGAGGGAGGGGAAAAGATCAGGACACACAGTACAGGTCTGAAAAAAATCTGCTAAAATATAAATCATGGGGTTTTTTGTCTCAACCTATCTCCGCTTATTTTATTTCTGTGGCTATTGTAAGAAGTTTTAGCCATTTTTAGGATTAAGAATATAAAATATATCAGTTATAAAATTCTTAGTAAATGATTAACAGCCTTCAACTTCTTGACAAAAATAGTTATATACAATGTTATTCAAAACACATTTAAATTACAAAATTAAGAAACAAAAAGCCCCACACACCTACGGTCAATTAATCTTTGCCAAAGGAGGCAAGAATATACAATGGAAAAGAGACAGTCTCGGGGCTTCCCTGGTGGCGCAGTGGTTGCGCGTCCACCTGCCGATGTAGGGGAACCGGGTTCGCGCCCCGGTCTGGGAGGATCCCACATGCCGCGGAGCGGCTGGGCCCGTGAGCCATGGCCGCTGAGCCTGCGCGTCCGGAGCCTGTGCCCCGCAACAGGAGAGGCCACAACAGAGGGAGGCCCGCATACCACAAAAAAAAAAAAAAAAAAAAAAGAGACAGCCTCTTCAGCAAGTGGCGTTGGAAAAGTTGGATAGCTGCGTGTAAATCAATGAACACACCCTCTCACCACACACAAAAATAAACTCAAAATGGCTTAAAGACTTAAACATAAGACAGGACACCATAAAATTCCTAGAAGAGATCACAGGCAAAACATTCTCTGACAGAAATCATACCAATGTTTTCTTAGATCAGTCTCCCGAGGCAACAGAAATAAAAACAAAAATAAACAAGTGGGACCTAATCAAACTTACAAGCTTTTGCACAGCAAAGGAAACCATAAAAAGAAAAGACAACCTACAGAATGGGAGAAAACATTTGCAAATGATGCAACCAACATGGGCTTAATTTCCAAAATACACAGCTCATACAACTCAACAACAACAAAAAAAACAACCCAATCGAGAAATGGGCAGAAGACCTAAATACACATTTCTCCAAAGAAGAAATACAGATGGCCAATAGGCACAGGAAAAGGTGCTCAACATCACTAATTATTAGAGAAATGCAAATCAAAACTACAATGAGGTTCCACCTCACACTGGTCAGAATGACCATCATTAAAAAGTCTACAAATAACAAATGCTGGAGAGGGTGTGGAGAAAAGGGAACCTTCCTACACTGTTGGTGGGAAT
>NC_041217.1:95270780-95297618 GCF_002837175.3 Physeter macrocephalus
TAAATTGGTTCAGCCACTGTGGAAAACAGTATGGAGGTTCCTTAGAAAACTAAAAATAGAATTACCATATGATCCAGCGATCCTACTCCTGGGCATATATCAACAAAACTATAATTCAAAAAGATACAAGCACCCCTATGTTCATAGTAGCACTATTCACAATAGCCAAGACATGGAAACAACCTAGATTTCCATCAACAGATGAATGACTAAAGAAAATGTGGTACATATATACAATGGAATACTACTCAGTCACAAAAAAAAACAAAATAATGCCATTTGCAGCAACATGGATGCAACTAGAGATTATCACACTAAATGAAGTAAGTCAGAAAGAGAAAGGCAAATACCATATGATATCACTTATGTGTGGAATCTAAAATGTGACACAAATGAACCTATCTATGAAACAGAAACAGACTCACAGACATAGAGAACAGACTGGTGGTTGCCAAGTGGGAGGGGGGTGGGGGAGGGATGGAATGGGAAGTTGGGGTTAGCAGATGCAAGCTTTTATATATAGAATGGATAGACAACGAGGTCCTACTGTATAGCACAGGGAACTATATTCAATATCCTATGATAAACCATAATAGAAAAGAATATTTAAAAAAGAATATATATATATATAACTGAATCACTTTGCTGTACAGCAGAAATTAACACATTGTAAATCAACTATACTTCAATAAAAAATATTTTTAAAAAAAGAAAAAAAACTATATAGAAGAGGACTTTGGTCTCCTGGAATCCTGAATAAGACATGCAGACAGGAATATAACCAACCCCTGTATTTATTAGGGCACTTATAACATATACTAGGTCACAAGCGCCTGTGTGGGGAAAAGTATATTAGAAAATAGAGTTCCATTTGTCATGAGGCATAAATCAATCCCAAGAACTGGCGGACCGAGGGCAGTTTGAAGATGTTTCTCATCAGGTACTGTTATACCGCCTTCTTGATACCAAATTCATTCCTCATGATGACTAACGATGAACAAAGTCACAAACAATAAATGCCGAGAATCTAACCTAGGCCTCCGTGTGCTCTTGGGCTCCAGCCCCTTTCCCCAGAGTCCCAGTGCAGCCCCCCTATTGCTCTCAGCTACTCTGGAAGCAGCAGATCCCCTGAAGCAAAGCCACACGACTGCTGGCAATGGTGAAGAAGCCTAGTTCAGGGAAAACCCTGATATCTTGGCTCCCCCAAGGACAGGGGTCTGTTCTCAGACCCCCTATCACCCTCTGGAGGGTCTGAGTATCAGTGAGTTTTCTTTTGGATACAAGCCTACCCTACATAAAGACAGGAAAATAAGAGCCAACTAAAACACATAAAGAAGGAACATTTTTAAAGATATTGTTATTTATAGGTGTTGGTCTAGCTAAAGAACAAATAGCATAAAATATGAAGATGTATTTTATTCCACCAGTTGTTCTCTATATGCAGACAAGATGAAAACCAAAATCAAATAAATTAAATTGTGCCCATAGATTTCAGTTGGATAAATTACTGACCAACACATTAATAAATTTATTTATTTATGTTACCATTAATAAAATGGTAACAGAGAAAACTACTAGGGAGGCTGTTGTGTATGCCATTAAGAAAAGATATTTTAGATGAAATATAGCACACTATGGAATAAAGATGGAAGAGTTATAATAGAAAAATGACATAAAAGGAGAGTTTGAAATAGAAACAAGTAAAAATAGAAGTCTAAGGACTGAAAGAAAAAGACAAAAATGGAATTTTTAGTAGATTTAAATGATTTGGCAAGGAAAAATGACTGGGTCATCTCTAAAATTCTTTTCATCTCTCAGATGTTAAACCTATGAGATGTAAAAGTTGGAGAAAGGCAAAGAGGTCATCTTCATAAGTTGTTTCTGATCAATAAAAAGTTTGGATTTATCAGAGCTCCCCAATTTCATCTTCCTTCTCCCTGCCACTGGTTCAGACCTCTGTCACCTGGACCACTGCCTCATGACCAACTCCCTGGCCTTCAACCCCGGGCCACACACAGACACCAGCACCCCTTCCACAGCACAGCCAGGGTGAGCTCCTCAAAGGGTGAATCTGCGTACTGTCACTCCCCTCACTGATAGCCTCTGGTGGATCCCAGCAGCTTTCAGATTGGACCTGGAATGCCTTAGTGGGCCTAAGAGTGGAAAGAAAGGTGCTTAAAAGTAGGGCCTTAGAGATTTAATTTGTACTTCATAGATTTTTTTTTAAGATGTACCCTGCTCATGGGCAAAGGATTTTATAAATCATGGTAACTCAATGATATAATTAAAACACCACACTTATTTACCTGATTGTCAATTAATGTGAACATGGCTAAACATCAGCAGCACCTGTATCTAATTAATATCTCTAACTCAAGAGTACATACTGACTGGTGTGCTAATACTGGACTATCACCCTAGGGTAGGAAAAGGATAAAAACAATTGCAATTCCAGGAGAAATTTATTAGGACACGTTGGCTAAGGTTATGTCCAAAATGACTGTATGCAATGTACTAGAGCCACAAAGAGGACCCAGTGGAGAGGCAGCATAGTACAGTGAGAGGCCTCAGGGTCAGGGGCCAACTCTGGAGCCAGAGTGCCTGGGTTCAAATGACAACTCCACTCTGTACTTTGTGATCTTGGGCAGGCAGCTTAACTTCCTCTACCTCAGTTATGTCATCTGTGAAATGGACCTAGTAAAGGTGCCGATATTTCATACAGCTCTTCTAAGGCCTAAAATTAATCCATGTAAAAAAGTGCTTAGGACAGTGCCGGGCACATAGTAGGTGCTATTTAGGTTGTTGTTGTTGCCCTGTAAGCTCCTCATTTAACTCCTTATACATCTGGCACTTTAAATAAAGTACATTAGATTCCATTTAAAGCCATTTTTTAATAACCCCAATACAGAATGGATCCTAAGGCCACTCAATGTCAAAATGAGCACTTATTGCTGGTACTATTTTATATTTGAGTATATGTTACCCTTGGATAGCTTGGATTATTACCGGTTTCATGTCTGTATTCTTGTTTGTTTTCTGTGAAACTGTCAGTCTTCATTCATTCAGGTAATATTTACGAAGGCCCTGTGGGCTAGGAATAGACTTATGATGAGGGCAGATAGAAGCCTCCATCCTTACAAAGCGTATTGCCCAGCAAGGAAGGCGAGGTAAGGACCATGGAGGAAAAGGACCGTGCAAGGCAGGGGCGTGAAGCAGGGAGCCCACTCCAGACCCACAGGATGGGCTGTGTACATTTCATAGTTCCTAGCCCAGCACTGAAGACCAGGTTCAATAAAGGAAAAGCCTCTATTTTTAAAAGATTTCTCATAACTCTAAGTGGGAGAAGAGAATTCATTAAAGCCACAACCTACTCCATGACTACGGCCTGAATCATTCTGGTTCAGACTTTTGATTATTTTCCTTTTACCCACCCCACAAGCACTGAAAAACTATACATTCAAGCTCCCCAAATCAGGTAACTACGGAGCTTCCCAAGCTTCCTAATAACAAATCACAGGAAAATTTCTGTAGGCATAGAAATCAAAAAATAATTTGCTATCTCTGCTTTTAATGTGACTTTAAAAAAAAAAACTACCTCTGGAAGAACACTGGCTTTTTTGCACTTTCTCTGTATATAAACTAAATAAATCCAAAATTTCCATGGGTTTCTATCCTGAACATTGGTATAGAACTTGAAACATTAAAACCCTTGCAGCATTCTTGACGTATTTTCCCAATTGGAATTCACAAGAATGATAAAGAAATCACTAACTCTGTTACACTCACTTGAGTAAACTAACTCCCCATATTCATGGAGACAGCACCAGATAAGCATAGCAATAAAAAGGCTCAGAATCAGAAGAGGTACTTGCACAAAGCATCACCTAACTATAAAGTCGTCCAAAACCCATAGATATGTCACTGTCTACAATCTTAACCACACCATCATTCTCCAGTATTTCTGAACTCTTTCATTTCTGTCCTCTAATTTCAAAATTAATAGCACTTCTGAATGAGAGCTAAGTAATTAATTTGGGGTGTGGAAAATAGGAAGGAGGTAAAACAGCCAACATCTGAATATATGCTCATATTTAAAACTGACTTATTTTAAATTTCAATCATATTGCATTCATCACCCTTCCAGTGATAAATAAATGTTAATCAGTCTCAAGTTCAACAAACTGGGATCTAAAAAAGTATGAGAATGAAATGTTCTAACTACCAGATGTTAATTTAATACAGATTACGATATAAAAAGCATTATGTTCCTGCAAGATAAATATATTTCTCAGATAGATGGATGGGTTTCACATGTGCCTCTTCTGAGGTCATAACTCAAAAGCCTTATTTACTTGAACTCAAACCTGGGGAGGAAATGCTGACCAGAGCAACAAAGTGTTCTTGTTTAGCTACATTATCTCATTAAAATGTCAGTCCAGATCCTTTTTGTTTGCTTTGAAAAGGCCAAACCATAACACAGAGACAAGAAAAGGTCTACAAAGGCTCTGAACATCAACACGACCTTGGCTAATAAGATTTACGCGTGGTCAGGACAGATGACTCAAACCAGTAAACTTAGCCACTTCATCGGTGGCTGTCCTGGAGAACATACCACAGGGTTGAAAACTCAGTTCCTCCAGCAGTCCCCATCCTTCCTCTTGAAGAAAACACTCCCTATCTCCAAGCACTCTTGTTATCTTTCCTGGTGAAGAAAAATCTGTTTGGGATGCCAATTGTTGACCTAACAGAGCTATGATGCATTCTTTCCATCCTTGAGGGCTAAGCTTGTTCAAGGTCCTTGTCCATGTCTAATGGGTCACTGCCTAATTGAATGTAAATCTATACTTGCTGCTTAAATATTTTAATAGCTCTTTTGCCCCTTTAGTGACATAAAAATATAAATATAAACTAGGTGTTTAGCTTCACCTCAGGCATATTGTGGTAGAAAGAGCTAAACTAGGAGTTAGAACACCAGCTCTTAAGGTGGCCCCACTACTTGAAAACTCTGTAACCTTGGGCAAGTAAAAACTTTTGTGAGACCCAGGTTTCTGATCCACACAAGAGAGGAAACTAGAACAAATTATTTCAAGGTTGCTTCTAGCTCCAAAAATGCCCATGATCTTAATTCTTAGTGAATCACTACCATTTTATTGAGGTAGCAGGTGTAATAGAAAAAAATATGGATTTGAAATCAGATAGACCTGGACTGAATCATGTTTCTGACACTGAGATTAGAACTTCTCTAATATTCAATTTCCTTATTATAAAATAGAGATAATATTGCTAACTCAACAGGTAGTTATGGAGATTAAATCAGACGATGTATGTCAATTGTTTAAAGTGGTTTGTTTATAATGGAGTCTCAATTAAAAAAAAAAAAAGTTGCCCCTGATTATGTTTTCAACTCTGGACTTACTTTAGAAATCATGAATTTGAGGCTTCAATGTACCACTTGTGGTATGTAATATCCAACTGTCCCGTTAAGATTTTTCTTCTTGATATCTATTTCCATTTTCAAAGAGAAAGTTTGCTTTTCTATTTCTTTTTTGTAAGTATTTTCCAAACCAGAGTAGACTCCTTTATAATTGTACTCCTTAAATTAAAGCTTTTTTCTTTTTAAGAATAATTGCTTTCTTTGCTTTTATTATTGCTTTATAGGTGTTGACTCCATGCCTAAAAATTTAGTACTGCAGCATTCAGAGAAGAGATGTGGCTATGTTATATGTGTTCAATTGGGAAACAAAGAAATGCAGAATGTTAGTCTTAAGGAGACATGAAAATCTTCCTGGAAAAAACTCACCTCTCCAAATCTCTCCACATTTTGTATTTTAGATAAGTTTCCACCAATAGACATATCATCCAAGCTAGAAAGAATTTTATTAATACTTCCTTCACTGGATGGTCTATTTTTCAGTTTGGATCGGAAAATGTCTCCTTGGACCCATAACGATGCCTGTTTCCTGTAAAAAGGAGAAAAAAACAAAATAATCTTTGAAATAAATGAATATCACCTCCTCAAAAGTATATCTTATGGACAAAAAGATTAGCAGATAGACATTTGCAGATCAGACTAGAAAGATTATGAAGTCTTAAAGAAAAATAAAGTCATTTTCTGAATGCCAAAATAAATTATTTAAAGTTGTACAGATGAACCGGTTTGCAGGGCAGAAACAGAGACACAGATGTAGAGAACAAACGTATGGACACCAAGGGGGGAAAGCCACAGTGGGGTGGGGGTGGTGGTGTGCTGAATTGGGCGATTGGGATTGGCATGTATACCCTGATGTGTATAAAATGAATGACTAATAAGAACCTGCTGTATAAGAAAATAAATAAAATAAAATTCAAAAAATAAATTAATAAAGTTATATATTAAATAAAAAACCCTTCTTCCAATATATGTCTATATAGCCCTACATGGGTTGGCTATTAAGGTTCTCTGTTTAAAACAAATTCCACAACCATAAAAATAGTGAGCTAATTTGTCTTTTAAACATGAATTTGAAATCTGTAATATAGTTCTCAAATAGCAATTTGATACACCCGTAAAAATAGCTGGAGTGAAATGGAATCAAAGATGTAGGTGAATAAACTTAAGTTAGATGGAGATAGTACCTTAAAAAAGTACCAAACACCTAATTGTATGTGATATTATGAAAAGCCTTGAACATATAACTTTACAAACCCACTCTTATAACCTAAAAATAAGGTTTATAGCCTCAATTAGATGATCCTTTGGGAAAAAGAAAATGTATTTGACGCTCATCTATAAGCTTTCCTTTATTCAAACAAGACATATTTACAACTGTTTTCAAGGTTATAAGAAAAGAACTTAAATGTGTAAGTAAAATGACAATCTGGGGCTACTATTTTTATTGATCGAGTCACCTTCATGTATTTCTTTTAAGATAAATTACCCCACAGAACAGTTTTTGTTCTGTACTATACCTATACCATACTGTACAGATTAGAATTCAACCAAAAACATTATTGTTCATCACAAGGAATACCAATATGCTATGAAATAATAGCATTATCAGGGAGATGCCACCAATAAGAACATAGATTTCTTTTGTAAAGCAGCAGGAAGACCAAGTAATATTTTCTCTCAAAGGTTCTACATATCACAGAAAATCCAGGTTAAAACCTGAGGAGAAAAACAAATAACCCTCCCTGAAATGTACTGTCTCATTGAGCCCTCAGGAAAGGAATCCATCTTTCCTTTTAAACAGGAATCCGTCTTTCCTTTTAAACCATGTTTATTCTCAAATCAGAACTTTATTGTTTACAGTTAAAAATTGTTGAAAGTCTTGAAGAAGAGTTTATCCTTTAAATTACAGCAAAACTTTACATATGCAATCCCTCCAACCAAGCAAATCCATATCTAGGTATCACACTACAAAAACACACGCTTGTGTACAAGACACAAACATGCTTGTTACAATATTATTTGTACTAGCGAAACAATGGAGACACCCTAATGGACAACAGCTTATTAAATTACAGTAGCTCTATTCTGTGAAATATTATATAGTCAGTAAAAAGCCTGGGATGGATTCACATGTGGTGACAGGGAAAAGTAGCCATGAAATAAAGCATTAGTGAATGAATAATATAAGTGACAGAGTGTGGAAAGTGTGACCCTGTTTTTAAAAAACAAAAACAAAAGGGAAAATGGTTACAATTCACAGTTCACAGTTATTTAGAAGATTATATGCCAAAATATTAATGAGTTACCCCGAAGAACAGTGACAAAGGAAACTTTTGCTTTCTACTACATAATGTCTACACCTTTTTACTCTTTTTAAAAACAATGTGCTTTGTTTGCTTTTGTAAAAAATAAATGATCTGAAAATAAATAAATAAAAATATAGCTCAAAGCAGAACAAAGATAATTTTGAAAAGGAACCTTTAAAGTTGCTATCATAAAAGACAGCAGGCAGCACATGACTACACTGTGTTAACAAGAGCACCTTTAGAAGTCAGGAGAAGAAGTCCCCAAATGTTAACAGCATAGGGTAGAATTGAATGGTTGAGGGGCTTTCTTTATTTTAAATATAATATCCTACCCTACTTTCAAATAAGAAATTTTGTTTTTCTTTTACTTTTTGCTCATTTTTCAATATTTTCCAAATAAAGCAAAAGAGAAAAAGAAATACCTTTAGATATAATTTCTGAGACAGGCCTGTATGGATACAGATATATAGATATAGATGTAGAGATAGATATGATACAGATATAGATAGCCACTATAGATATAAAACGCTGTCCACATACAAGACTGACTTTTCATTCCTAACATTGTTCTAAAATTGAAACTAGATTAAAGAATGTTTCTAAATACATTAAATTTTAAAATAAAAATTTGGTGAATTTTAAAACATATGAATAAAATTAAAATTCCAGAAATCCACACACACCAATTCACTAGAGGAGTAGGCAGTATCTACCTTCTATCATGGCAGATTTTTTTTGCTTCTTGGAGGTAAACTACTGAGGAGTGTTTCCTGAGCTTAGGATACATAAATTGATGAGGTAATTTTTCTATACCAGTTGTAAAAATATGTATTCAAAACGAACTCTTAACTTTTTCTCCCCTTGTGGAAATCTTCATAAAACCATGGAACAGCCTTCCTGATACTTTGTATCTTCAAAAATTCTTGCTTTAATTTTTTGCTCCTCCAAACTTTTTTCACTTACTGTTACATCTAGCATAACCTTTTATATGATGCTTGAATCTATATTCTTCCAGTAGTAGTAAACAAAAGCACAGCCCTGGCACAGAATGGATGCTTCAAAAAATAACTGTTAAATTTATAAATAATAGAGGTCTTGGGCCTCTGGTCAAAATCCCCCAGTAATAAAGAACTACTTCTTCACAAGGAAAGAAAACTCAGCCTTGTCACAGATAATGAAAAAATCAGCTACATGAAACACACAGAAAGGACAGGCGTAAACAGATAAGACAGAATTCCTGTCCCTCAAGAAATTCCCAGGTTAGTATGAGAAAAGTAAACAAATGAAATCCAATATTAAAGCCCTATGACCAAGATGTGCTTAGGAGCCTAGGAGAAGGGGCCCTTAACTCAAACTGAAAGAATCAGACTGAAGTTGTCTGAGAATCCATACATTATCTAGAAAGATGAGCAGGGCTTAGCCAGCAAGAGTATTCCCCAACAAAAAAAACAATGTGGGCTTGAAGAAACAGTGATGTCAAAGAACACAGCATGTATGGAAAACTGTTGCTTGGCTTGGCTGAAGCCCTTCTGCTTCACAGGAGAGGAGACAGGAAGCAGCTCCTGGCAACCTCTGCACACCATGCTAAGGGGCTTACCTTAAATCTCAGAACTGAAGGGAAGACCCTGTAAGGATCTTTAGGTATAAAAAACATGAAGAGGGAACAGAAGCTGAGAAGCTGGAGGCCCAAGAGGATAA
The DNA here is from genome assembly GCF_002837175.3 of Physeter macrocephalus. Taxonomy (NCBI): domain Eukaryota; kingdom Metazoa; phylum Chordata; class Mammalia; order Artiodactyla; family Physeteridae; genus Physeter; species Physeter macrocephalus. The sequence goes on from NC_041217.1 coordinate 95,280,216, forward strand.
ATTGAAAAAAAATTCTAATTCCAAAATGTTATAAACTTGCTGCCAACCTAAAGATGAAGATGACAACATGACACCTTTCACTTGCTCAGTTTAAAAGACTCAATCTGTCCCATCACTGGAAAGACTTGATTTAAACCTGAATATACAGATGATAAGGTGTCAAAATTGATTTGTGTGTTGCTAAGCGATGCTGTACTCAAATGCTCCTTAAGAAAAAGCAGCACTTCACGCAAATACCTTTTTTAATGACAGTGGAAACCACGCTAGCTTTTATTGTGGTGTCTATTACTCCTTAAAAGCCTCATCTCAAACAGAAGTAAAACATGTATTTTTAAGTATTCAGCATTTAAAAATCAAATCCTGTGAAGCTAACACACCAACTCAAAGTAAATCCCCCAGTAAAGTAGTGCATTTTCTAAGAGAGCGTGACATAACTGACCCTCTACCAAAAAAGAACAAGTGCTTTGAAGTAACTTTGAACAGAGTCTTGTTGAGAAAAGTAGCCAGTGCTAGGGGTCATTATTTTTAGCCATGTCCTGACCCTAGGTTAGTCAGGTTTGGGCTAGCCAAGCCTGGGACATAAGAAAAAAACTAATTAACTTGGCCTCATTATGAGCCAAGTCATAGCTAATTCTGATATAAAACCTTCAGGAGTCTTTAAAAAAAAAAAACTGCTTTTAAAATTCCTCTAAAGAAAGTCAGGTCAGTTGCATTGTTACAAATATTCCTGGTTTTGAATTCAGAACACAGTGGCAGCCACAGTGCAGCTTCTTCTGTTTGTGGCTGACCTCTTCTCTCTCACTTTCCTGACTGTAACCAGATCCCATCTCCACACCATCCTAACCCTTCCTCTTCATCACTTCTTCCATCCTTGACACATATTTTTCTAGTATGACCTAATCCTGACCCCAGTGTCCATCCAAAGCCACCATTTGGTCATTTCATATAGAAACCCAACCAACTTTCTAGCTCGACCTAGGCCTCCTCTAGCTGTGACTGGAGCCCCAATCTGCCCTGTGTGCCTCCTTCTACTGCCCCAGGGCTCTTTCGGAAACAGAGTAGTTCCTGGTTTAAAGAATTGGGCTAATGAAATGGTCTAACCTGATATCAGAGGAAGACAGACTAGAAAGCAGTACCCAAGATTCAGGGGGTGGGAAGGAGACAGGTATTCAAGGAGTTCTACTCTTACTTTGGAGAGTAAGAATGGAAGATTTAATAGGAAGATGCTTAGAAAGAATTTATGAGGGTGTAGGGAAAAGTTCTTGATTCTGAAATACACAAGGAGAGAAAAAAATGACTTAGGGAATTCCCAAAAAGATTCAACCAGCTAATTCTCATTTAGGGATAGAACCCCACAATTAGGATCATACCAAAGTATCATACCATATCATACCATATCATACCATATGATACTTTGGTATCATACCAAAGTACAAACTTTATAAGTAAACCTAATGCTTTATGGTTTACATTTTGTTTTTCCAACTCTAACCCTTTTACACAGGAAACATAGAACTAGCATTATTCAGTCAACAAATAAAACATATTTTAATAAGAAAAAAAAGGAAACAAAACAAAAAACATTCAATCTTCTATCTTCAGTAACTGATATGAGTATTTCAAGATAAATTTCTGATGCCATCATTGCCAAAAATTCTTACATATACCTTATCCTTTTTACTTAGACCCATATTAGAATTTTATTTTTGCTTAGCCAATAGATTCAATGTCAACTGAGAGTCAATAAATGGATCAAATGATGCAACAGTAAATACTTAAAAGCAATATAACTGTTACTGCAAAAATATGACTATCAAATAAACAGTGCAAATTCAAACCTATGCAATATGCTTGTTAGTTTAATAAACAAATCACAATATTGTCTATTATTATTTTAAATTCTTTTGTTCACAATATTTCAAATTTTAAGTACTGTATTTTATGAAAGACAAGTTCTTAAATCTTCAAAAAAGATTATTAAAAAAATTTAATCCATATTTCTTGACCTAGCCCATGTATCTTAAAAAAATACTATAAATAAATTATAATTTAAAACTCAAGCGGTTATTGTTAGACATTTTTAAGCACTTTTCCATTTTCTTGAACAGGTTTTCTTCATCTTATTTTTAGTAATTCCCTGAAATAAAAACCAATGGTTGAACTATTAAATTCTATTGTTCAATCCAATTGTGAAACTAACCAAATGCCATAAGCACCAAACTAAATGTTGTATAAGCTGATATCTACAAGTAAAAATGAGCCACAGACTCTTGTTACACAATGTGGTTGGTGGACCAGCAGCATACTTATCACCTGGGAGCTTGTTGGAAAGTGCATTTCACAAAATCCCCAAATGAATGTTACACACTTTAATATCTGAGAAGTACTGCAGATAACCGAAGGCTTATAACTAAATTACAATGCTGAAAAATATCCAACTTACTGGAAGTTGATGAAAATATCTATGATAATAAAGCAGAATGGGGCAATTTCTGATTTATGGATTTAGGAACAAAAGAGTTCAGCCACAACATTGCTTTCTTAAAGATAACTTCATTCAAAGTGGAAGCTCTACTTTGCAAATACAGAACTCCCTGCAGAATCCAGATTTAAGCTCTGAGTTCTTACCGCCTCAGGAGGATTTTTAAAAATAAAAACAATAACAACATCATATCAGTTCCCATAAGTAAAAGATCTCTGTGAGCTGAAAGTCCCCGTGGGAACTGCATACTTGTCCCTCAAGGATCCCTTTCTAATGAATGAAAGCTTCAATGGATCATGATCCAGAGGTCAGCATAGTATCACACAGTGAATATTCAATAAAACAAATCATAAAAGCAGCCTGATCCCATCTATATACTATATATATATTCTACAGGCTTCTCTGAGAAGGATGAGTTTAGATTTGGCTCAGTAATAAAACAGGCATGTTTGTGCAGCATTTTAAGAACTTTGAGGATATTTGGTAGAAGACATATTTCGGGTGCAGGATGGTATTTTTAGCTTAAGAATATGAACTTTAAGTAGAAGAAAAACACCTGATGGTTGTTTTGCAAATAGCTTTATTTATATCCTAGAAAAAAATTTAAATATAAAATTTCAGTCCGTAACAAAAGGGATGTCTTGATCCGCCAATACATAAATTCATCAGCTCACAGGGATGTTAATAAACATCTCTCTTACTGCTGGTGACATTAAGAGGAAGATTTCTTCAAGGCATAGAAATCAACACCTGGGTACACTTTGGTGTTCAAGGACTAGCCCGATGTGATGAACCAGCTTTCCTAAAGTCACAGATTTAGAATGAACATTATCTAAAAAGCACTGACTGGATTTTTCACTTCTGAAAGAATACAATCCCTCGAACTTGTTCAGTCATTTTCGACAGACGAAAACCTATTAGAAAACTTTTTAATCCTCTTTCTTTCCTAATGAACTTGTTACTTATTCATGCTTCTACGTCATCACTGACATCACGCTCTTCATTTCTCATATCATTAGTCAATCTTCAAAGCCTGAGATTTATTTCCTTGAAATGCCCTGGTGCCCATCTCTAATTCTTCGGTCTAACTTCCAGCCCCTTTGACAAGTCCCTGTCCCCTAGATTTTAGTAGTAGTCTCCTTTTTAGCCTCTCTGACTCCAATCTCCCTCCATTCTATTCATCTTATACATTGTTGCAGCCCAATCTTCCTTAAATAACATGTCAATCATGCAACTCTACTACATCGAATACTCCAAAGTAGAAATATGATGAATAAGAGAAGTCTGGAATATACATGTTCAAATTAGGATCTGTGTATCTTATTGTACATATTTACTGACTATCTACACAAATGTATACAATGTACACAGATGTATTAGTTTCTTCTCTGAACAAAGCTGCTATCACAAATTACGTTCTTACAAGCTTAGTGGCTTAGAAGAACACATATTTACTTTCATACAGTTGTGGAGGTCAGGAGTCCATCATCAGCTTCACTGAACTAAAATCAAATTGTTGGCAGGATTGGTTCATTCTGGAGACTATGAAGGGAGAATCTGTTTCCTTGCCTTTTTCAGCCACCAGTGGCTGCCCGTACTCCTTGGTGTATGGTCCCGTCCTCCAGCTTCAATCCAATCTCTGTTTCTATCATCACATCACCTTCTTGTCTAGTTGACTCCTCCTGTGTCCCTGTGATTACACTGAACCCACCAGAATAATCCAGAATAATCTCTTCACTCCGAGATCCTTTACTTGATCATATTTGCAAACTCCCCATTTATAAGATCAAGTGGGGTTCATTCCAGAGATGTAAGCCTCATTCAATATTTTAAAAAAATCAGTGTAATCCACCATATTAACAGACTAAAGAAGAAAATCACATGATCATATCAATCAATGCAGAAAAAGCATTCGACAAAATTCAACACCTGCTCATAATAAGAACTCTCAGAAATACAGAAATAGAGGGGAACTTCCTCAACTTGATAAACCTCCAATTAATATTTCATGGTAAATGCCTGGATATTTTCCCCCACCAAGACTGGGAACAAGGGAAGAATGTCTATTTTCACCACAATTATTCAAGTTCTAGTTCTCTATGTCTAAAAGACATAGAGATTGGAAAGGTAACAAAATTCTCCCTATTTGTAGATGACATGATTGTCTATGCAGCAATCCCCAGGAATTCACACACATTTCTTTCTCTCTCTCTCTTGAATTTCAGGATACAAAATAAGTATAGATAGAAAGTCAATTGTATTTCTACGTATGAGCAATTAATACATGGACACTGAAATTAAAAAAACAGTATCATTTATAATCACTCAAAAAAATTGAAATACTTAGGTGTAAATCTAACAAAACAGGACATATGATGAAAGCTAAACAATGATGATGAAAGAAATCAAAGAAGATATAAATAAATGAAAAGACATATTGTGTTTATGGATTAGAAGACTCAACAACAGTAAAGATGTCAATTCTCCCAAAACTGATATAGCAATTTAACACATTTGCATCAAAATTGCAGCATGATATTTTTGTAGATGTGGACAAGATTATTCTAAAATTTATATGGAAAAGAAAAGAAACTGGCATTGCTAAGACAATTTTGTTAACAAATGAAAAATGGGAGGAGTCATTCTTCGGTTAAGGCTCTCTATATAAGTACAGTATCAAGAGAGTACAGTATTGGAGGAAGAACAGACACATACATCAATGGAACAGAATAAAGAACAAAGAAATATGCCCATCTAATTGTTGACAGAGATGTAAAAGTAATTCAATGGAGAAAAAACAACCTTTTCAACAAATGGTGCCAGAGCAACTGGACATCTATAGGCAAAAAAAAAAAAAAAAAAAAAAAAAAAAGAACCTTGACCTAAGTCTCACATCTTACACAAAAGTAACTCAAAAGGCGTCACAAACTTATGGGGATCTATGGCTAGGCAAAGAGATCTTAGATCTGATACTAAAAGCATGATCTAAAAAAGGAAAAAACTGATAAATTGGACTTCATCAAAATTTAAAACTTTTGCTCTGTGAAAGATTCTATTAAGAGGATGAAAGACAAGTTATAGACTGAGAGAAAATATCTGCAAACCATTTATCAGACAAAGGACTAGTACCTAGAACATTAAAGAACTCTCAAAACTCAATAATAAGAAAACAAATCACTCAAAGAATAAACAAAAGATTTGAACAGATGCTTCACCAAAAAGTTATAGGGATGGCAAATAAGTACATGAAAAGTTGTCCATTATTACTTATAATTACAATTTCAATGCAAACCAAACCCACAAAGATATATCATTACACACCTATCAGAATGGCTAAAAAAAAATGCTGGCAAATATGAAGAGAAACTCTATCACTCAAACACTGCTGGTGAAAATGTAAAATGGTACAGCCACTCTGGAAAACAGTTTGACAGTTTCTTATAAAACTAAACACGTACCATACAATCCAGCAATTGCACTTTTGGGCACTTAACCCAGAGAAATGAAAATTTATGTTTGAACAAACCTGTACATGAACATTTATAGCATCTTTATTCATAATAGCTGAAAACTGGAAACAGTTCAGCTGTCCTTCAACAGGTGAATGGTTAACAAACAGCAGTACATTCATACCTTGGAATGCTACTCAGCCACAAAAAGGAACAATTATTGCTACATGCAACACCCTGGAGGAATCTCCAGAGAATTATACTGAGTGAAAAACACCAAGCCCGAAAGGTTACATGCTCTATAATTCCATATATATAACACTCTTGAAATGACAAAATATATAAAGGAAGAACAGATTGGCAGTTGTCAGGAGTCAAGGAGGGGATGTGGGCAGGGAAGAAGTGAGAGTAGCTATAAAAAGGCAATGTGAGGGATCCTTGCAGTGATGGAAATGTTATATCTTAACTGTATCAATGTCAATATTCTGACTGTGATCTTATACTATAGTTTTGCTAGATGGTAGCATTAGGAGAAAGTGGGTAAAGGGTAGACAAGAGTTCTTTCTGTCATTTCTTACAACTGCATGTTAATCTACAATTATCCCAAAGTAAAAATTTTAATTAAAAAAGTGTGTGTGTGTGTGTATGTGTATTATAGTTGGATCACTTCACTCCTCTGCTCAAAACCCTGTGCTGACTTTTCATCTCATGCAAAGAAAAGCCAAACTCCTACAAAGGCCTAGAAGGATGCTTTATCTGACCTTTTTCCTCTTGGCCTCATCTCCCTTGCTCTCCCCATCAGCCATGGTGGCCTCAGGCACATTCCCACTCAGAGCCTCAGCAGTTGTTCCCTCAGAGGGAAACCCTCTTCTCCAAAACACCCACGATTTATTCTACCAGTTCTTCGAGATCTTTGCTCAAAAGTCTTCAATGAGCCCCACCACTACCACGTTATTTAAAACTGCCTTCTCTTCCTTCCCCTATTCTTCTGTGCTTCATTTTTCTGCATCACACCAATCATGGTCAGAGAAACTATATAATTCATGCATTTGTTTATTAACCACACAACCAATCAACCCCCCCAACCTTCTTCTTCCTCCCCTCCCCCTTCCCCCTCTCCTCCTCCTCCTCTTTCTTTTTCTTCCATCTCTATAGGTCAGAAATTATTCTTTCACTGCAGCTTCCCAGGTGCAAAGAACACTGCATACCAGTGGTTTTCAACAAATAGTTGTTGAAGGAAGGAAGGAAGGAAATGAGGGAGAAAAGGAGGCATCCCTGCAATCTGGGACAAGAATGATATGGACAGGTATATTAAAGACCACTGAAAAAAACTTAAAACCAACAGAAAATTGTAACAGTAATGCTCAAGATGAAAAATTATTTTAAAGTTTTATCATTAGGAGCTTGTTAAAAGAAAGTAGAGCCATAAATTAACCCTTTCCCTTTCTTTTTACGGTTTATATGTAATAGAGGAAGTAAACTTTTAGCAGCTAATAGGAGCAACATGAGAAAGGTAAGAGAAAAATCATTATTGGCATAAAATGTAGCTTGGAAGAAGGCTTGAGGTCATGTTTGGAATGGTTAGAGAAAGGCATGTTAAATAATCTTTCCCAGCAGGATGGTTAGAAAAAGTCAGGGAAGGAGCTGAACAGAAGTGCTTGACCACCAGAGCCCCCCAGGCTCCCTGTGACCTAGCACCTCCTCCAGCAGACCACAGCACCACTCTGCAGAGGAGCGGAGACTCCCTTGGTACCTCATGCTCCCCTGCTACCCACCTAAGCAAGTGGTCCCTCATCCACTTGGTTACCATACCCCAGAAGTTGCTGGGTAGAAAGTCCTCAGAGGGCTTGTACCCTCTGGCCTCTACTGATGACCCACCTGGCTCTAAAAGCTTTTCAGAACAAAACCCATCATGGCTCACATCCTGGTCTACCTTTGTCACACCAGACGATCAACCCTTCCAGGTAATCCAACATCAACCAGGCCCTTATTTCCAAATGACTCTCTCATCCCCTAATTTCCCATCCCACCCCCTCAAATCCACTATTATCTTATACATAGATTCTTTGTAGAAAATAGAAAAGGAAATGCTTCACAACTTGTTTTATGAAGCCAGCATAACCCTGATACCAAAACTTAACCAAAGTATTACAAGAAAAGAAAATTACACACCAATGTCCTTCATGAATACAGACACAGAAATCCTTAACAAATATTAGCATATCGAATCCAGCCATATGAAAAAATAATAGCACATCATGCATATCATAGCTCCACATTCAAAATCAATGTAATTCGCATTAGAAGATTATGATTACCTTGACAAATGTAGAAAAACACTGACAAAATTCAATACCCATTATTAATAAAAATTCTCAAACCAAAAAGAGAAGGTAATTTCCCCATTCAGATAAAGGTCATCTATGAAAACCCCACAGCTAACATCATACTTAACGATGAAAGACTGAATGCCTTTCCCCCTAAGACTGAGAACAAGACAAGGATGTCCATTTTCACCACTTCTAACTAACACTGTAATGGAAATCTTAGCAACGAGAAAAAAGGAAAAAAAAAAATTACCGGAACTAACGAATGAAAATAGTAAGGTTGCAGGATAAGAAGTTAATTTTTAAAAATCAGTTTCAGCAAAATTTTTAATTTTTCTCATTAAAAAACATACAGCACATACATCTGACAAAGAACCCATATCTAAAATAAGTATACAAATATTGGATCATTATGTTGTACCCCTGAAACTAATATAATGTTATATGTCAATCATGCCTCAATTAAAAAAACAATCTCACGGAAAAGCAAAAGTGCTCTTGTAAAGCTGCCAGATACAACCTTACCTGCTTTCCCTAATATTAAATAATTTGTAGAATAACTTCAGCTCTGTGTATAGTACTGTGAAAAATCATGGTTTTATATTAACTTCAACAAATATTTTTAATTAAAAAATAAAGAACTACCACAGAAAAAAATTTTTCCTGGGCAAAGACTTGGGCCAAACACCTCACAAAGGAGATACATATATAAAAGGTGTTCAAGATCATGAGTCATCAGGAAAATACAAATTAAGATACTATGTCACACCAACCAGAACGGTTTTCCCCCATCAGTCATCCCCCTCCCCTGCTGCTGGTCTCTGTTGTCATGTCCCTGTCAGAAATCACCTTGTATGTAAACTTATACACTTGTTTATTGTGTGCTCCTTCCACTAGAAATACTGACACCCTGGGAGGAAAGGACCTCATCTGCTGCATTCACTGTTGCATCCCCAGGATCAGGAGCATTGCCTGGCAGAGACTGTGCACCTAACATACATCTGTTGAAAGAATGAATGTCCCTAACACAGTAAAGTATGTCTTCTGCCATGAGGTACATCAAGACATAGTCTCTTTTTTTTTTTTTTTAGTGAGTTGGTTTTTTTTTTAATCTTTATTGGAGTATAATTGCTTCACAATACTGTGTTAGTTTCTGTTGTACAACAAATCAGCCATATGCATACACATGTCCCCATATCCCCTCCCTCTTGAGCCTCCCTCCCACCCTCCTTATCCCACCCCTCTAGGTCATTGCAAAGCATGAAAAGACAGCCCTCAGAATGGGAGAAAATATTTGCAAAAGACATAGTCTTGAAAAAGGAAAACAGGAGAGAAGGAGAAAACAAAATAAGTGTACACAGCTAAGTAAAGCAAAATACTACCTCTGGTGCCACTTAGAGGCATAAAGTAAATTAGGCCATAGACCGATACCTAGAAGGAGGCAATCAAAAAAGCCTGTGAAAGCCCATGAGTAATGCAGACATTTCTCCATAGAAATGGCTCTATAGGAAATACTGCAAAATATAGAAGGTATAGTGCCTCAGATCGAGAACCTGCCTTCAGGAAGGTTCTGACCTAAACATTAGTAATAACTGATTTTAATATCTCATTATATAAGGAAGTCATTCCTGCACCTCAGATTCACAGATAGTAGAAAACTACAGTATTGACTCACACCTAAGTAAATAACCTAAGTTTTGCCGCTTAAGTATCTATAAATGAAAAACTCTTCAACTTAGAATGCCTTTGCCTCATAACCCTAATTTCTTCTGTTATTATTTTGAGACATGGCAGAGAGAGAAGGCAGAGTAGGAAGGAGGAGTATGCAGGCATGAAGTGGGAGGGTTGTGGCATCTGGTGGCCTGAGACATCTAGGTAAATTTGACCAGTGGTGTTCTCAGGAAAATCTCCTCACCTTGTGAACTGTACCTAGCAGAGAGCCAGGGACAAGGTGAGTATTCGGTAGGTACCTAATGAACGAACATTCTTCCAAACAATGATTTTAAGAGATGGCTTAAAGATCCAGGTTTAGGAATGTTTTTTGTTTTCTAACCCTAAGGCCATTTATTCAACTTTAGTAAGTAATTAGTACAACAAGCCCCTGGCAGATACACAGCACAAAGTCCCATGCTGTAGGCACACATAATGCAAAATAATGGAAACCACTGGCAGAGAATCTGACAAGAAGAAAGCTCTAAAATAATATAATTATTTTATTTGTATCTCACAGGCCAAAAACCTAGGAACTTGTCTTCTTAATGATCCTGTTCTTGGGTATTTTTTCCTTGTGTATTCATTACACTTCCACCTCATTCTTTTAAGCTAAGGTATAACTGCACATGTTTCAGCATGTCTTTTCCTATCACTTATTCCCCTCTGGGATTGGCAACTAAAGTAACTGCTCAGTAGGCTCAAATCCTTTTATCCATTTCAGATGCTTAAAGCTTGCTTACAGCATCTTTCTATGAAATTCATGATCATTTGTTTCTCACCGACATAAAATGATTTAAATGGGAAAGGAATTATCTGGAAAAGAATGCTATTCCATAGAGATCCACACCAGAATAAAAAGAAAAAAATGAAATTTCAGTATAAGACATCACCAATTGATTTTAGAGCTGGACCTAAATCAGCTAGTGCTAATTTCATCTCTTCATTTTCTTAATGGGTAAATGAATGGTAATTTCTGAAATTTTAAGGGGATATCAGAAAGGATTGTACTCTTACAGGGTAAACCTCTCCGCCTTGCGGGCTGGGGTTTGACAAATAGTTAATGAATGAGTACGTGAACGGATGAAAGAAGGAATTTATAAGTATTCTTCTAAATAATGGTCATAAAGCTAGTTAGTGGTATAGCCAGGACTAAAACCCAGTCTTCTTTATTTCTTCCTTGATAACTCATAAGTTGCAGCTACAGGAACAGCTTAGTTGTCAGAGGAGCAGCCATGTCATCGAAATCCCGGACTGACCTCTGTAGTGTGTTTTTTCTCATTCTGCTTTTAGATGTGCAAACAAAAAGAAGAATGAAAAGTGCCAAGTGGGCTGACATAAGAAAATTGCACTGTAGCCAGATCACACATAGAAAATGACAGAAAAAAGGTAGGCAGAGATGGCTCTGTGATTTTCTTCTCACTCTCACCTGAACTAAGAAATATAAAAGGTACTAAGTTAGAATGCATTAGCTGTCAAATCAACAACGTTCCATTAGAGGTACAGCCTTCTCTAACAATGCAGCCATTTCACAACCACGGGCTTGACATAGTCCACAACCAGGGAACAAGCGGCAGAAATAATCAGGAACAAGAACATCATGTGATAATGCAGACACTATACTTACTCTTCCAGGAAGTGCTGCTGGGGTCCTATAATAGAGCCGGGCCGGCATATTCTGATCCAAGCAATTATTTCTGCGTGTGTAAACCTGTAGTGTTTCATGACATAACAGGCTATCAAGGTCCCTGTTCTTCCAAGACCAGCTGTAAGAGAGGGAAACACAACAAGAAATACAAAATACAGCAAATGCACCCACAAAAACTCTGAAATTAAACCCTGTCCAGAAGTTGCTATGGTTTCAAATATAATACAAGATTTTTAAACCGAGGCAATAATGTAATGCTTTTTCATGATGGGGGGGGTTGAAAGATAATTCTAACTCAAGAAATTTTTTAAAAATAGATCATATGATCAAATAAACATATGTAAAAATATATATAAAAATCAGAGCAAGTATCTTGAAAATTATGGAGAGTTCAACCCCCGAGGGCCTTTGAGAATGACTGTCATTGTGAACATTGTTAAGGCAATACTGGTTCCAGACAAGCACTTGCAAAATATCAGCTGTCAGGGACTTCCCTGGCGGTCCAGTGGTTAAGACTCCACGCTCCCAATGCAGGGGGGCCCGGGTTCGATCCCTGGTTAGGGAACTAAGATCCCACATTTCGCCACAACTAAGCCCACATACCGCAACTAGAGAAGCCCGTGTGCCACACCAAAGAGCCAGTTCAGCCAAAAGTAAATAAATAAAATTTTAAAAATATATAAACTAACTTAAAAAAAAATCAGCTGTCAGGTGTCCCCATGCTCCCTATCCTTAGCTCCAGCCCAGGTTGAGATGAACCTTCAGTTAACAGTTTGTGGACTTCCCTGGTGGCACAGTCGTTAAGAATCTGCCTGCCAATGCAGGGGACATGGGTTCAAGCCCTGACCCAGGAAGATCCCACATGCCGCGGGGCAACTAAGCCCATGCACCACAACTACTGAGCCCACGTGCCACAACTACTGAAGCCCATGAGCCTAGAGCCTGTGCTCTGCAACATGGGAAGCCACCGCAACAAGAAGCCTGTGCACTGCAACAAAGAGTAGCCCCCGCTCGCTGCAACTAGATAAAGCCCACACACAGCAAGACCCAACGCAACAAAACAATAATTAATTAATTAATTAATTAAAAACACTTTGTGGGGGCTTCCCTGGTGGCGCAGTGGTTGAGAATCTGCCTGCTAATGCAGGGGACACGGGTTCGAGCCCTGATCTGGGAAGATCCCACATGCCGCTGAGCAACTAGGCCTGTGAGCCACAACTACTGAGCCTGCGTGTCTGGAGCCTGTGCGCCACAACAAGAGAGGCCGCAATAGTGAGAGGCCCGTGCACTGCGATGAAGAGTGGCCCCCGCTTGCCACAACTAGAGAAAGCCCTCGCACAGAAACGAAGACCCAATACAGCTCAAAATTAATTAATTAATTAATTAATTTTAAAAAAAAACCACATTGTGTGTGTGACTCTGTCAGTAGTGTAACTGATTATATTATAATGGTCATTTTTTTCAAGCCTATTTAAATGGTGAGGTTTTTTTAAACTTATCGTAGAATAAGGATTTATAGAACCATAGTAAGAAGACACCATAAGCATCATCAGGTCCCATTAGCTGCCTAACTCATGACTGTTTCAATACTATCTCCACCAGGTGCTCCTAACCTCTATATAACTCCTTCAAAGACCAGGATTTCATTATTTCCTCAGCCAATAGGTATTCATGGAGCAGCTACTACCTGCCAGGTACTGTGCTAGAAGCCGGGGATAAGGTGACAAATAAAACAGACATGGTCCTGGCCCTTATGAGAGCACACAATCCACTAAGAACCAAGCCAACAGAAGTGCTCAAGTTTCCTTTCTTGAGGCTCTTACATTTTTTTGAAACTTTTGTGTCAACATATTTCTTATGTTGAACCCAATTTCTGTTATGTAGGAGAAATTAATATAATTAGAAATGATTTTCAAGGACGTATTGGTTACTATCATGATCAAAATGTTCTTCAAAATGTTTTTACAAATTGTGATTTTTTTTTCTCTCTCTCCAGAGAAACAAAAGTGATAGGATGAAGATGGCGGTGTGGGAAGACACAGGGAGTTAGCATCTCCCCACAATTAGGGCACCTGCCGGCCACCAGTGGGGGACTCTGACGCCCAAGGAGATGGGAGGAACCCCCAAGTGAACCAGTAGGACGTGGGGGGACTGAGGGGGGAGCAGAAGTGGAGGCCAGACAGGATTGGTGTCCCTGAGGCCAGGGAGATCAGGAGAGGCAGGCAAGAGGGACTCTCCAGGAAGAGCGGGAGAGGAGTGGAGGGCAATCGCCTGGCCCTCCAGGGAGCCTGCTGAGCTTCTAGGCTGGTTCCCTGCACTCCAAGGCTGCCCCCCCCCACCACTGGGGGTATAGGAGGGAGGCCAGGGAGATCAGGAGAGGCAGGCAGGAGGAGCCCTCCCAAACCAGAGGAGCAGGAGAGGACAGGAGGGCGTCTGCCCCACCCACTGAGGCCCAGGAAGCCTGCTGGCCTCCCAGGTGAGGTCCCCTGCTCTCTGAGACCAGGGGTGGGGGGCACACCTGGGCCCCTTCTGTTCCTTGAGCCTAAGCCCCACCCCCCACAGCCCCCAGGGCCTTTTTCAGCCCTGTGGGCTCTGAGAATTGGCCCTACCCACCACCCAAACCTTGTCCTTGCTTAGGCCCTGCCCTCCACAGCCAAGGCCTTTTCCCCCTTTATTTATTTTTTTTTCTTTTCCCTCCTCCTCTTTTTTACTATTGTGGTACTGATGTAGCTTCCGGTTGTTGATTCATCTATATTTTTATTTTTATATTCTTTCTAACATATCTGTCAGTTTCCTAATCTAATTTTATTTTTTACTTTGTTATTGTTCTCTTTTTTTTTTTTTTTTTTGCCATCTCACGCAACTTGCAGGATCTTGGTTCACGAGCCGGGGGTCAGGCCGAAGCTCCTGCGGTGGGAGATCCGAGTCCAAACCACTGGACAAACAGAGAACCTCAGACCCCAGGGAATATTCATCGGAATGAGGTCTCACAAAGTTCCTCATCTCAGCACCAAGACCTAGCTCTACACAAGAGCCTATAAACTCCAGTGTTGGAAGCCTCAGGCCAAACAATCAGTAAGACAGGAACACAATCCCACTCATAACAAAAAAAAAGAGACAGAAAAAAGGATGTCACAGATGAAGGAGCAAGGTAAAAACCTACAAGACCAAATAAATGAAGAGGAAATAGGCAATCTACCTGAAAAAGAATTCAGAGCAATGTTAGTAAAGATGATCCAGAATCTTGGAAATAGAATGGAGGCACGGATTGAGAAAATACAAATATTTAACAAGATCTAGAAGAACTAAAGAACAAACAAACAGAGATGAACAACACAGTAACTGAAATGAAAAATACACTAGAAGGAATCAATAACAGAATAACTGAGGCAGAAGAACGAATAAGTGAGCTGGAAGACAGAATGATGGAAATGACTGCAAGGAGCAGAATAAAGAAAAAAGAATGAAAAGAATTGAGGACAATCTCAGAGACCTCTGGGACAACACTAAACGCACCAACATTCGAACTAGAGGGGTCCCAGAAGAAGAAGAGAAAAAGAAAGGGTCTGAGAAAATATTTGAAGAGATTATAGTTGACAACCTCCTTAACATGGTAAAGGAAATAGTCACCCAAGTCCAGGAAGCACAGAGAGTCCCATAAAGGATAAACCATAGGAAAAACACACCAAGACACATACTAATCAAACTAACAAAAATTAAATTCAAAGAAAGAATATTAAAAGCAGAAAGGGAAAAACAAAAAATAACACACAAAGGAATCCCCATAAGGTTATCAACCGATTTTTCAGAGAAAACTCTGAAGGTCAGAAGGCAGTGGCAGAATATACTTAAGGAGAATGAGGAGAGGATCTTCAAGATGGCGGAAGAGTAAGACGTGGAGATCACCTTCCTCCCCACAAATACATCAGAAATACATCTACATGTGGAACATCTCCTACAGAACACCTACTGAATGCTGGCAGACGACCTCAGACCTCTCAAAAGGCAAGAAACTCCCCCACGTACCTGGGTAGGGCAAAAGAAAAAAGGAAAAACAGAAACAAAAGAATAGGGACGGGACCTGCACCAGTGGGAGGGAGCTGTGAAGGAGGAAAGGTTTCCACACACTAGGAAGCCCCTTCACTGGCAGAGATGGGGTGGGGGGGGGTGGGCAGGGAGGAAGCTTCAGAGCCACGGAGGAGAGTGCAGCAGTAGGGGTGCAGAGGGCAAAGCAGAGAGATTCCCGCACAGAGGATCGGTGCCAACCAGCACTCACCAGCCTGAGAGGTTTGTCTGCTTACCCGCCGGGACAGGCGGGGGCTGGGAGCTCAGGCTCGGGCTTCGGTTGGATCCCAGGGAGAGGACTGGGGTTGGCAGTGTGAACACAGCCTGAATGGGGCTAGTGCGCCACAGCTAGCGGGAGGGAGTCCGGAAAAAGTCTGGAGCTGCTGAAGAGACAAGAGACTTTTTCTTGCCCTTTGTTTCCTGGTGCACGAGGAGAGGGGATTAAGAGCGCTGCTTAAAGGAGCTCCAGAGACAGGCGCGAGCCACGGCTATAGCGCAGACCCCAGAGATGGGCATGGGACACTAAGGCAGCTGCTACAGCCACCAAGAAGCCTGTGTGCAAGTACAGGTCACTATCCACACCTCCCCTCCTGGGAGCCTATGCAGCACGCCACTGCCAGGGTCCTGTGATCCAGGGACAACTTCCCCGGAAGAACGCATGGCACGCCTCAGGCTGGTGCAACGTCACGTTGGCCTCTGCCGCCACAGGCTCGCCCCGCATCCGTACCCCTCCCTCCCACCGGCCTGAGTGAGCCAGAGCTCCCGAATCTGCTGCTCCTTAACGCTGTCCTGTCTGAGCAAAGAACAGACACCCTCAGGCGACCTACACGCAGAGGCGGGTCCAAATCCAAAGCTGAACCCCAGGAGCTATGCAAACAAAGAAGTGAAAGGGAAATTTCTCCCAGCAGCCTCAGGAGCAATGGATTAAATCTCCACATTCAACTTGATGTACCCTGCATTTGTGGAATACCTGAATAGACGACGAATCATCCCACATTGAGGATGTGGACTTTGGGAGCAACGATATATGTATTTTTTTCCTTTTTTCTCTTTTTGTGAGGGTGTATGCGTATGCTTCTGTCTGTGATTTTGTCTGTATAGCTTTGTTTTCACCATTTGTCCTGCGTTCTCTCTGTCCATTTTTTTTTTTTTTTAGTATAGTTTTTAGCACTTGTTATCATTGGTGGATTTGTTTTTTGGTTTGGTTGCTCTCTACTTTCTTTTTTTATGTTTTTATTACTTAACAAAATTTTTTTAATTATAATTGTTTTAATAACTTTATTTTATTTTATTTTACTTTATTTTATTTTATCTTCTTCTTTCTTTCTTTCTCTTTTTTCCCCCTTTTATTCTGAGCCGTGTGGATGACAGGCTCTTGGTGCTCCAGCCAGATGTCAGGGCTGTGTCTCTGAGGTGGGACAGCCAAGTTCAGGGCACTGGTCCACAACAGGCTTCCCAGCTCCACATAATATCAAACAGCGAAAATCTCCCAGAGATCTCCATCTCAACACCAAGACCAAGCTCCACTGAACGACCAACAAGCTACAGTGCTGGACACCCTATGCCAAACAACTAGCAAGACAGGAACACAGCCCCATCCATTAGCAGACAGGCTGCCTAAAATCATAATAAGGCCACAGACACCCCAAAACACACCACCAGACGTGGACCTGCCCAACAGAAAGACAAGATCCAGCCTCATCCACCAGAACACAGGCACTA